>NC_054457.1:4141917-4489917 GCF_900496995.4 Aquila chrysaetos chrysaetos | reverse complement strand
GAGCATTAAAGAACATATTTTGGTACTAGATAGAAATATTGCGGCGGCGGGGAGAGCTGCTGAGAAGTATTGTGGCAGCAGGGAGAGCTGCGGAGACGGAGCCTGGTGAAGCTGAGAGCAGAGGGAGTCTGCTTGGTCGGGACCTGAACTTTGACACCTAAAAAGGTGAGCCACCGGGGACTAAACTGTTAGAATGGGGTAGCAATTAACAAAAGAAGAGGAGACAATTTTGTCTACCTGGAAGGCCCTATTAAAAAGAAAAGGGGTTAAAATCACTGAACAAAACCTGAAAAAGATTTTGATATGGAGTAAGATGCACGGCTTTGAAGCCACAACAGTTACTGCATTCAGTGTGAATGCATGGCAAGCAGTAGGATTGAAAATATTGGAGGAGATCTCTACAGAACAAAAAGAGGTATGTGAGTTGGCGATTACATGGCATCTATCAAGCGAGATCCTAAAGGAATGGAAAGCAGAATGTGAGGTGAATGATGAGCAAAAGAAAGATGAAAAACCAGAAAGTGTTAGGAAGGGGAAAGATTGTGGCCAAGGAACAAATGAAGCCGATGCCGCAGCATCAGCAGTAGCAGGCAGGAAACCCCTCACGGGCAAAAGCAGATCATGCCCTCATCCACCTTCTTCTCCTCCACCATTAAATATTTTACAGGGTGATGAGGGGCCCTCCCCACCCAGCGGTGCAGCAGCAGAAGGGGTGACCCCATCGGCCCCCCCCCCCCGAGGAGGAATATACGGCGAATCCGGCGAATAACACAGAGCCGGAAAGTGAGAATAACAATAACAGTGAGGGAGAAGAAGCTTTAACTGCCGCTATGCAAGGTCTGCATCTTACAGATAAAACCATAGTGTTAAAAGCCCCGCCATGGACTCTCCCTCCATCCACAATAACTGTAGTCCCAAGATCCCCTGCTCAATTTTGGGAGGGACTTAGGAAATATGCTGCCGAAGCTGGCAACTGGGATCTAGTTGAACGCCTCAGCCTGTGCTCTCCAATACCAGCATGTTCGAAGCCTGTAAACATAACAGCAGAGGCTCCTGGTATATTTTCTGTTTTCAAAGCTGCTGCAGGCACAAACCAGCACGATGAGCACAATCCAATTGGCTGGAAAGTGGTGCAGGATTTGCAGAATAAAGCACAAAAATTTGGAATCAATTCTCCTGAGGTGATGCAACTTATTCGAATAATCAGCACGGATCTGCTGTGTCCATATGACATTACACATCTCGCACAAGTGCTGTTTCAGCCTGTGCAGTTGCAAGTGTTTCAATCTACTTGGAGGCAGATGGCACGCACAGCAGCGCAGAATAATTTGCAACTGCCACATGGTGACCCGAGGCTTGGCCTTGGAGAGGATGCTTTGCTTGGTGAAGGGCCGTTTAATAACCCTCAATTGCAGGCTACATGGCCTCCGATTGTTCTCGAACAGGCACAGCATATAGGAATTACGGCATTAAAGCGAACCATAAAACTAACAACTCTGAAACAAAAATACATTACTATCCACCAAGACCCCAGCGAACCCTTTTTACAGTTTATAGAAAAAATATCTGCCACACTCGAAAAACAGGTAGAAGATGAGGTGTTAAGACAAATGCTGTGCAAACAGCTAGCAAAAGATAATGCTAATGAGGACTGTCAAAAGATAATACAGGCTTTACCAGGAGATCCTTCTATTCCCGACATGGTGGCCGCATGTTCTAAAGTTGGGACAGTGGAACATAAGGTGGCCGCCCAGACGGCAGCGCAAGTGGCTGCCCTAGCTACTGTTATGAATATGAAAAATTCGGGCAAATGCTTTGGGTGTGGCAGAGAAGGGCACATAAAGGCAGCTTGTCTAAACAGAACATCACCAGGCAAACAACCGGTGAACATCCCACCGGGGACTAATTGCAATAAATACGGAAAACCGGGACATTTTGCAAAACAATGTGGTTCCAAATTTCTATTAATGGGCAGCCACTACAGGGAAACCACAAGAAGAGCGCGAGAGGGCGCGCGAGGACAATAAATCCCCTCCTGGCAGCCGGCCAACTCCCCTCTGCGAACAATTATCAGCCGCAACAGCAGGCTCAGCAGGGCTGGATGTATCCACCGCCGACACAATAACTATAGTCACAAAAGACATCGTTAAGGTCCCTCTTGATGCAAAGGGTCCTATAGGCCGAGGACTGAGTGCATTGCTACTGGGAAGATCAAGTAGCACGTTAAATGGGCTAATTGTGCACGTAGGAGTTATTGATGCTGATTTTACAGGTCAAATTTGTGCGCTGGTTTCAACCCCCTACCCACCAGTAACAATCCCAAAAGGTACTCGCATTGCTCAACTTATTCCTTTTTCGAGTTGTGTTTCAAAAGCAGAACAGCGCCTGCGATGCGATGGAGGCTTCGGCTCTACGGGACCCCCTCAAGTCTGCTGGTCTCAGACTGTTTCATCATCCCGACCACGTGACGTGCACGCTGTCGAACCACGGACGATTGCCGACCACAGTAAGGCTTGCGGGGCTCCTGGATGTGACTGTTGTTGTTGATTATCTGTGGCCATCCACCTGGCCAACAGAGGATGCGGGTATAGGGGTAGTGGGGCTGGGAGGATCTGCACGAGCAAGGACGGCAGCCACAGCAGTTCTGATTACCAATCCTGAGGGCCAACAAGCAGTCATTAAACCATATGTGATGGCAGCTCCCCTCAATTTATGGGGGAGGGATTGCTTGTCGCAATGGGGGTTGAGAATTACCACGGATTTTTAACGGGGGCCACTGTGCTGCAGGGTGTTAGACAACCCACGCTTGTTTTAACTTGGTTAACAAATAACCCTGTGTGGGTGGATCAGTGGCCCCTACCAATTGAAAAATTAAAGGCCCTGCAAGAATTGGTGGCAGAACAACTAGCTGCTGGACACATTGAACCCTCTCAGAGCCCATGGAATACTCCAGTGTTTGTGATAAAAAAGAAATCAGGAAAATGGCGATTTTTGCATGACCTGCGGCAAGTCAATGCTGTCATGGCCACGATGGGGGCTCTGCAACCAGGCATGCCTTCACCTGCCATGATCCCTCAAGATTGGGAAATCATTGTCATAGACCTTAAGGACTGTTTTTTTACGATACCATTAGCTTCCCAAGACAAAGAAAAAATTTGCATTTTCTGTGCCTTCTATCAATCATGCAGAACCGGCAAAAAGATATCAATGGGGAGTTTTGCCGCAGGGCATGAAAAATTCGCCAACAATTTGTCAATGGTTTGTAGCACAAGCTTTGTCACCTGTAAGGGAAAAATTCCCTACTAGTTATTGTTATCATTATATGGATGACATTCTGTTAGCATCAGACAACAAGGAGCAGTTGAATGACATGGAGAATTTGGCCAGGAATTTGTTACAACAATATGGATTAGTTATTGCCCCTGAAAAGGTACAAAAAATAGAACCCTGGAAATATTTGGGAATGACAGTTACAAGCAAGCAGGTTGTGCCCCAACCTGTGAAACTCAATCTTGAGGTTAAGACACTCAATGATGTACAGAAACTGATGGGATCCTTGAACTGGATCAGGCCCTATCTTGGACTGACCAATTCGCAGTTGCAACCTTTATTGGAATTATTAAAAAATTCCACTGATCCAACAGAACCCAGAATATTAAATAAGGAAGCGTTAAATGTAATTCACATGGTGGAACAATGCATATACAAGAAATTTGTTTCTCGAATAGATCTGTCTCAATTGGTACAATTCTTTGTACTAATTGACAAAACTGTGCCATTTGGTGCTTTGGTGCAGTGGAATTCTGAGTGGGATGACCCATTACACATTTTAGAATGGATGTTTTTGTCATTCCGGCCACGAAAAACTGCTCCTGGATTGTTTGAACTTATTGCTGATGCAATCATAAAAGCCAGAAAACGATGTTTAGAACTAACAGGACGTGATCCAGCTACGATTGTTTTACCTGTTCAAAATTGGTATTTTGAATGGTGTCTGGCAAACAATTACAAGCTACAAGCGGCCATGGTGGGTTTTCAAGGGCAGATATCGTATCATCTACTGTCACACCCGCTACTGAAATTTGCTTGAGAAATACCATTTGGTCAGAAAAATCTAAACCAGCCAGAACCTGTGAAAGGCCCCACTGTCTTTACAGATGGCTCGGGAAAAACAGGTAAAGCAGCAGTAGTATGGTATGAGAACAACAACTGGAACAACAAAGTAGTATATCAAAATGGTTCTCCACAAGTAGTAGAGCTGCGTGCAATGGCTGTTGCTTTTTCTATTTTTTCTACTCCTGTAAATATTGTAACTGACTCAGCATATGTAGCTAACAGTTTCTCGCCTAGACAAAGTGGTTTTGACCATGTCAGACAATCAATTATTATTTGATGTGCTTTTAGAACTCTGGAAAGGTATTCAACTACGGACAGAACCTTAGTTTATCATGCACATCCGGAGTCATACCACTTTACCAGGATTTTATATGGAAGGTAATGCCAGAGCGGATGGTCTTGTTTCTGCTATGGCTCTGAGTACTGTTCCTAACCTGAAGCAACAAGCTGTATTATCACATCAATTTTTTCATCAAGGTTTTTGAGCTTTACAACGGCAATTTGGTTTGTCCCATACGGAAGCTCGCTCCCTTATAGCTGCCTGCCCTGATTGTCAAGGAACTCACACTCCAGTGTATTTTGGTACTAATCCCAGAGGTATGCAGGCTTTACAGATTTGGCAAACTGATGTTACTCATATAAATGAATTTGGCCGACAGAAATATGTTCATGTTTCTATTGATACTTATTCTCATGCTTTGGTAGCAACAGCACATAATGCAGAAACAGGAAAAGATGTGATTCGACATTTGCAGAAGGCTTTCTCTATGCTTGGGGTGCCACGCCAAATTAAAACGGACAATGGCCCAGCATATGTTTCACAGAAAGTTCAAACATTTTTTAATTTGTGGGGTGTTACTCATGTTACAGGAATTCCCCACTCCCCGACAGGACAAGCAATTGTTGAGCGTGCACATGGCACGTTGAAGCGGCAGCTTCAAAAACAAAAAGGGGGAATGATTGGGGAACCACCACAGGCATGTTTAGATAAAGCAGTTTATGTTCTTAACTTTCTCCATTATGGGGATAATTCTTCTTTACCTCTTCTTTTTCAACATTTCTCTTCTCTTTTTTCAACACAGAATTTACAAAAAGGCATCAAAGTACATGTTAAAGATTTAATTACTGGTCAGTGGAGTGGACCATGTGAGCTATTAACCTGGGGAAGGGGTTATGCTTGTGTTTCCACAGATGCCGGTCCTCGCTGGGTTCCTGCTCGGTGTGTTCGGCCTGTATTGGAACCTGCCTCAGGGTGAAGGATGGGTGGTCTCACAACCTAAACAAAATGTTTGGGTCACTTTAGCGAGCATGACACATCAGGACACCATGTGTTTCGCCACCGCAAGCCCTGAAAATCCATTTTCTACATACTTGGTAGGAATACCCGTGGACACATGGCCAAACCCACTGCAGACTCTGAATCTCTGTAGTTCTCCAGAAAATTGTACAAAAAACTGGGATGGTGTGTATGCACACTTCTCGCAGGTTACCCAGGAACCCCAAGAGTTAGAATTACTAGGATCTGTAGTGATGGATGCTTGTGTATTTTTTAATTACTCTTATAACAATACTGCTCGCCGAGGCCAAAATGTTAATGCAACTAGTATTCTCTATCTATCGCAATGCAACTGCATGGTGTAATTACACCACACCTAATGCTTCACGATCCTCTGTTGTTCCTCTTGCGCTACCTCCTGGTGTGTTTTTAATCTGTGGAGATCATGCCTGGGGAGGCATTCCATCTAAATTGAATGGAGGCCCGTGTAGCCTTGGACGCCTCATGTTATTAACACCAAATGTGTCAATGATTTTGAACATGCCTCAAAAACATAAGCGAGTCCAAAGGACTGTTCATCAGTTTAGCAGTTCCTGTCAAGATAACATTGAATTCTGGAATCCAGGCCAGATCATAGCAGCCTCCATATTGGCACCAGGAGTTGGCTTTGCAAATGCCTTAAGAACTTTAAATAAGTTGGGATGTTGGCTTAGCAAACAAACTAATGCTACCTCTTTAGCTTTAAGTGGCCTTCTAACTGATGTTGATAGCGTTAGACATGCTACGCTACAAAATAGAGCTGCAATTGATTTTTTGCTTTTAGCACAAGGATATGGTTGTGGTGAGTTTGAAGGGATGTGTTGTATGAATCTATCCGATCACTCAAAATCCATTTACAGTAGTACTCAACAGTTAAAGAAGGAGGTCAGAAGGTTGACAAAAAGCGATGAGTCAGATTGGCTAGGAAACATGTTCGAGAGTTGGGGATTGTCTGGATGGTTGATATCTCTGCTCAAGACTGTGGGGGTAGTGATCTTGATTGTGATAACTGTGCTCCTAATGTTGCCCTGTCTTCTCAGCCTTCTGCAAAGGGCCCTGCAGAGGGCTGCCGGAGCAATATTTTTAGCACAAATACAAAAAGGGGGAATTGTTGGGGAATGTAGCGAATCTGCCGAATGCCTGACGGTGCATGAGCAGCGTGACCTTGAGCAGCTTGTGGTGTATCCTTGAGAGTCTGGAAAGTCCCGAGCAAGAAAATGATAAGAAGAACCGTCTTGACGAATCCGCAGCAAAACTGTTACCCAATCATGAATTGTTAGTTACTAACTAAACCAAACATATATGAACACATACTCTGAAGAAAGTTATAAAAAAGCTTGTTAGAACAATAAAGTAGCCATTTTGCCATTTTTGCACAGTCTGATGTTTGTCGTGTCCGTCTCTACTGCGACAGTTTTTCCCATATCTCAGAAAATCCCCATGATGTGTCATCCATAGTGATAAGATGTAACTCCTTAGAAATTTCCCAAATCTTTTCAATATCTGTCTCTACTTGCTGTCTTTCATTTAAATAAGCACAACAGCTTTGATTTATAAGTACGTACATCTCCCCTTCTTTTGTGGTTAACATATCTAATGTAAGGCGATTTTGTATCGTTATCTTTGCCAAGGAATCAATTTCGGCTTGTAATTTTCCTAGAGCGTCAGCAGCAGTATTGGTTAAAGTCTCGACCACTGTTGATACATTGACTATTGCTTTTTCCAATTCAGATACTCCAAGCATTGGGAAAAGCCATCGTACCTCACTGTGGAATGTGGTGCCTCGTTCTATGAGAGGGTTAGAGGTTCTTTTAGTCCTCGTGTGGTGCCATGGGGATCGGAATATTCCCTGTAATTTTCCTAAGATGGGGAGTGTTTGTGGGATTATTATTCCCTCTGTGCATTCTCCCCACCAATCGATAGGTAAACTCTTATGTGCCTTCCCGTTTGCACAAAGGTACCAACGTCCGTCAGGGAGATTACAATTGGACGGCTCCCGAGGACGAGGAAGATAACAACTCCCTGTTAGATTTCCCCATCCTGTATTAGCTGTCCCTGTAGAGTGTGATTCATTACATCGAAAGCAAGTTCCATTCAGTGTCCCAAGAAAACTAGAAGTGTTGGCATAATGGGGGCGCATCATTATGGGGTCTCCCCCTCTGCCTCTTTCCATGTCTTTTAATCTCCAAGACCAATTGTATCGATCATTATCATGTCGGTCTCTGCTATCCAGATCAAGTTTATACTTCACTATAGTTCTGGAACCATTTCCATATAAACAAGTATAGTTGGCAGTTCTATTCAATAGTGTTTTAGTGCTGTTTGTTCTGAGGAGGACACCAATAAACGGGAAGGTTTCTCCTTGTCTGGGTATTAAGGTACACATACAACAGCTTGATATATTAATATCGTTTGCTAGCTCCTGGTTATATCTGACAAACAGGTTTTCATCCCACGCCTTACACAGAGTCCCCACAACTCCCCATATTACCGCGTAAAAACTAAATGTCCATCGGGTTTTGTGGTGACTTTCCATGGAGTTTTGGGTGTCTTTTTCACTCTGGTGTGATGAATCCAAGCGTCCTGTTCCTTGATTCTGATTGCAGTAAAGGAGGTGAGTAGTACTTGAAATGGTCCTTCCCACTGTGGCTCCAGGGTTTTTTCTGTAAGAGACTTTATATACACATAATTTCCTGGTTGTATATTATGTACAGGCCCATCCAAACCTCTCCCTCGAGTCCCAGCCACATGCTTCCTGATTTTATTGAGCTGCTTACTCAATGCTACCATGTAAGAGGTCACAATTTCGTCCCCAGCTTGCACAGACACCCCTTTCTGTATTTCATAGGGTCGTCCATACAACATTTCAAAGGGGCTCAGTCCTTCCCTCGCCCTAGGTCTTGTTCGTATACGCAGAAGGGCTAAAGGGAGAGACTGAGGCCATGTCAGATTTGCTTCTTGTCCCAATTTCACAATTTGCTGTTTGATCAAGTGGTTCATTTTTTCCACTTGACCACTCGACTGGGGGTGATATGGAGTATGAAGCTGCCAATCTATACCCAAATGGCGGCTAATTTGTTGTACTATTTTTGAGACAAAATGTGGTCCTCTGTCAGAGGACATGGTTGCTGGAACCCCAAAACGTGGTATTATCTCTTGTACCAGTATTTTAGTTACCTCCCGAGCTTTAGCCGTTCTTGTTGGGAATGCTTCTGGCTAACCAGAGAAGGTATCAGTTAATACCAATAAATATCGATACCCCCCCCTTTTCTTGGAAGTTCTGTAAAATCAATTTGCCATTGTTGTCCAGGCCCATTGCCTTTTCCAATCTGGCCCATTTCTGGCTTGGGGGTATTCTTAGGATTAGTCTGAAGGCAAAGATTGCATTGTTGAGTCACCTGTCTCACCGTGGTATATAAATTTCTAGCCACAATTTCTCTTATCAAATGATTATACAGAGCCTCTGTCCCCCAATGTCTTTTCCTATGCTCCTCCCGTATCAAATGCCACAGTAAGCAAGAGGGAATGATTAGTTTTCCCTGTGGGGTATGAGCCCACCCCTCTTCATTATCTGACCCTTCTAAATCTGTAATAAGCTTCTGATCTTCCCTGGTATATTCTGGCTTACTTTTTAGGGAGATTTGTCTATCAGGAATTAAAGCCCCTTCTATTTTTACCTTTGTTTTGGCCACTTGTTTTGCCTCTCTGTCCGCCAGTTCATTCCCTTTTTTCAAATCTGAGCTCACTTTCTGGTGTGCCTTAATATGCATAATTGCCACTTTCTCAGGGAGCTGGACAGCTTCCAGTAACTTCAGAATTTCTTCTGCGTGTTTGATATTTTTCCCTTGGGAATTCAATAGTCCTCTCTCCTTCCAAATTGCTCCATGTGCGTGTACAACTCCAAAGGCATATCTTGAGTCTGTATAAATGTTCACAACTTTGCCCTGGGCCAATTCCAGAGCAGTTATTTCTGCCTTCTGTGCGGAGGTGTTCATGGGCAAAGCCCCGGATTCTATTACCTCTTGGCTGGTGGTGATGGCATATCCCACATGTTGATTACCATTTAGGACGTAACTGCTTCCGTCTGTGAACCAAGTTTCCCCGTTTTCCATGGGGCTGTCTTTCAGGTCTGGGCGACTGGCGTATGTTGCTTCGGTTTCCAAACAGTCATGATGTACCGGTTCTCCTGTGTTCCCGCTGAGAAAAGAAGCTGGGTTGATAATGTTAGTGACTACAATCTCCACATCATCCTGCTCTACCAATATAGCTTGATATCTCAGGAATCTTTGCGGAGAGAGCCAATGTCCACCCTTTGCTTCCAGTACTGTTGATACTGTGTGAGACACCAAAACAGTCATTTTCTGGCCCAGAGTAAACTTTCGGGCTTCCTGTATGTTCAGTATCACAGCTGCAACCGCCCGCAGGCATCCAGGCCAACCTTTTGCAGTTGTGTCTAACTGCTTAGAGAGGTAGGCAACTGCCTGTCGATATGGACCCAGGTTTTATGCTAATATTCCAGGGCAATGCCCTGCTTCTCGTGGGAGTAAAGAAGAAACGGCTTACTCACATCTGGGAGTCCTAAGGCCGGGGCTGACATCAAAGCCTTTTTCAGTAGCTCAAAGGCTCGTTCGGTCTCCTTGTTCCACTCAAGGTGTTTCTGCCTAGTGGCTGTCAGCACATACAGTGGTTTAACAAGCAATCCATAATTATAGATCCACAATCAGCACCACCCCGTCATTCCCAGAAAAGTCCGTAACTCTTTTACTGTCTGAGGTCTCCGAGTTTGGCATATTGCCTCTATACAGGCCTGTCCCAAAGTTCTTTGTTCCGCACTAATTTCATAGCCCAAATAATTCACTTTGCGTTGCATTACCTGTGCCACCTTCTTGGATACCCGGTACCCTTGAAGTCCCAGGAAATTCAGCAGACTCACCATCCATATTATACAATCTTTCTCTGTCTTGGTAGCGATCAGGATATCATCCACATACTGCAACAGCTTTCCCTCCTCAGACAGGGTTTCCCAGGATTCTAAGTCTTTCGCAAGCTGATTGCCGAAAATGGTAGGACTATTCTTAAATCCTTGTGGCAACACCGTCCAAGTGAGCTGGGTCTTTCGACCACTCTTGGGGTTTTCCCATTCAAATGCAAATAATTTTTGGCTGGCTTCATGGAGAGGGAGGCAAAAGAAAGCATCCTTCAAATCTAAAACAGTAAACCAAGTCAATTCAGGTGTTAATACGGTCAGCAGGGTATATGGGTTCGCCACTACCGGGTAAAGATCTTCAGTTATCTTATTCACCGCCCGTAAGTCTTGGACCACCCGATATGACCCATCGGGCTTCCGAACAGGTAATATAGGGGTATTGAATTCAGACTCACACTCTTTTAATAATCCCAACTGCAAAAATTTTTCTATCACTGGCTGGATTCCTTCTCTGTCTTCCTTCTTTAGGGGATATTGTTTAATTCTTACCGGCTTTCGGCCTTCTTTGATCCTAACTTCAACAGGTGGAGCACTTTTCGCTCTTCCAGGTGTATCGGTAGCCCATACCCCTGGGTACACTTGGTTTAAGATGTCCTCGTTAATGCTTCCTTCTAGGGGGAGATTGGTTAAGGTTAGGCTCAATATTTGAACATATTGCTGATCTTTTACCTCCAGAGTAATTTCTCCCTTTTTGAATACAATTTTTGCTCCCAACTGTTCCAAGAAGTCCCTTCCAAAAGTGCCTTTGGGGAGTTGGGCATTGTACTGGCTTTGTGTGGCAAGGTTTTGGTAGCAGGGGGGTTACAGGGGTGGCTTCTGTAAGAAGCTGCTGGAAGCTTCCCCTGTGTCCGACAGAGCCAATACCAGCCGGCTCTAAGACGGACCTGCCGCTGGCCAAGGCCAAGCCAATCAGTGATAGGGGTAACGCCTCTGTGATAACATTTTTAAGAAGGAAAAAATGTTGGGATATACAGAAAAGGCAGCCGGAGAGAGGAGTGAGAACATGTAAGAGAAACAACCCTGCAGACACCAAGGTCAGTGAAGAAGGAGGGGGAGGAGATGCTCCAGGCGCCGGAGCAGAGATTCCCCTGAGGCCCGTGGGGAAGACCATGGTGAGGCAGGCTGTCCCCCTGCAGTCCATGGAGGTCCATGGTGGAGCAGATATCCACCTGCAGCCCGTGGAGGACCCCATGCCGGAGCAGGTGGGTTCCCGAAGGAGGCTGTGACCCCGTGGGAACCCCACGCTGGAGCAGGCTCCTGGCAGGACCTGCAGATCTGTGGAGAGAGGAGCCCACGGAGCAGGTTTTCTGGCAGGACTTGTGACCCCGTGGGGGACCCATGCTGGAGCAGTGTGCTCCTGAAGGACTGCACACCGTGGAAAGGACCCATGCTGGAGCAGTTCGTGAAGAACTGCAGCCCGTGGGAAGGGCCCACGTTGGAGAAGTTCGTGGAGGAGTGTCTCCCGTGGGTGGGACCCCACGCTGGAGCAGGGGAAGAGTGTGATGACTCCTCCCCCTGAGGAGGATGAAGCGGCAGAAAATAATGTGTGATGAACTGACCTTAAACCCCATTCCCTGTCCCCCTGTGCCGCTGGGGGGGTAGGTAGAGAATCCGGGAGTGAAGTTGTGCCCGGGAAGAAGGGAGGGGTGGAGGGAAGGTGTTCTGAGATTTGGTTTTATTTCTCATTACCCTACTCTGGTTGATTTGTAATAAAGTGAGTTAATTTTCCTCAAGCTGAGTCTGTTTTGCCTGTGACGGTAATTGGTGAGTGATCTCTCCTGTCCTTATCTCGACCCACAAGCTCTTTGTTATATTTTCTCTCCCCTGTCCAGCTGAGGAGGGGGAGTGATAGAACGGCTTTGGTGGGCACCTGGCATCCAGCCAGGGTCAACCCATCACAGGCATATATAAAAAGTTCTGAATGCCCCACTGTTTTCCTAATTTATATTCTAAAGGTTTACAAAAATATGCCTTTTCACTTTTGCCAGTCGCTCCTTTCACCATAACATAATCATCTCCCAGGGGCATCAAAGCTTGGTTCAGAACCGAGTATGTTGCTCCTGTATCTACCAAAAATTCTACCTCTTGTTGTGTTTTCCCTAGCTTAATTATAACCAGTGGATCCGCTAGGGTAGATTCCCCAGGTTCCCGTCAATCTCCGTTCACATGGGCTACCGTTCTTCCTGTTTGAGCCCTCTGATCCTCCTTCTTGTTCTTTGGGCATTCCTTTTTCCAATGACCAAATTTCTTACACAAAGCACATTGATCCTTGCCCAGTCGGGGCAAGTGTCATCTAGGCCCTCTTCCTCTTTCTTCCTGGATAACAGCCATTAATTTCCTTTGCCCTTGCCTATATCCTTCCTCTCTGTTACTAAATACTCTCCATGCTTCATCCAATAATGTTTCTAAATTCCTACACTCTGTAAGGCGTAATTTCTGAAGTTTGCGCCTTATATCCCCTGTAGATTGACCCAAAAACAGGGATACTAATTGTTGTACTCCTACCTCTGACCCAGGATCCAGCAGTGTGGTGTGGCGCATTACATCCCTCAGTCGATCCAGGAATTCAGATGGAGACTCGGAAGGACTCTGTTTGACTGCATATAAAGCTGACCAATTTATAGTTTTGGGGATTGCCCTCTGTTTCACAAATTGAGCATTCGGTGATGGAGTTCAGTATTCTTTATTGCAGCGCTGGAAGCACGGGGGATCGCTCCTCCAAACATGCTTAACCACGAGCTTAACTGTATGGGTTAAATACATGCCTTACATACATATTCACTAGATTTCCGAGAAATGTTATGCATAGTCATTAGTTATCCGAAAAGCTATTAGCATATGTAAATGTCCTTTACGCAAGCGCACTGGAGGTCTCTGGTGGTCGTCCGGAGTCCTCTGGTGGTCGTCCATAGTCTTCCTCACTTGTCCACTGTTTGACCCTTGTTGTATGAGTTTGCGCAGTACGCTCCTCTTCTGGGCCTCACAAACAACTTCTCTGCTTATCTCCTAACTTTAGCTCAGACATCACAAAAGACAGAACATCTCCCCTTATCACACAGGATACCTCCACAAACAAGACATATCATTACATACACAGGCTTATGCCCTTGGCTTGTCTACGTAAATCAACTTATGAAGACAGTTGTTAATCTTCTAACAAATTCCAAAGTCCTTTATCCGACAATACACTGAGTCAAAGCATACGTTCTATTTCTGCATCTACTAGGCCTAGTGTCAGCCTCTGCATCAATTCCCCCCTTTTCTTTATGCTTAGGCGGATTCTTCCGCCTGTCACAGATTTTCATCTTCTTTGAAAGATTCAAAGTATTTCCCTGTTTCTAATTGGTGTCTTATTTTGTTTCGTTTCCAATCTTCATAGCTTTTTACAGTATTTTGCAGTGCCACATAAAGCATTTTATCATGATACAGATCAATACTCCCAATGCCAAAAGGACAATGATCATAACAAAAATTTGCTTTAACCAACCAAAATTAGGTAACCATGATGTTAATTTGTTCCACATCTCTTCAAACCCCCATGTTAGGTCATCTCTCGTTACCTCGTGTAAAACTGCAGTTTGTTTCTTAATCTCTTCCAGGTCTGTAGAAATTCTTCCACTTTGATCTATATACATACAACAACTAGCATTTACAATCGTACATACTCCACCTTGGGAGGCTAACAACATATCTAATGCCATTCTATTTTGTAACACGACCTGAGACAGGCTAGATACCTCTAGTTGTAGTGCTTTTATCGCATCTATTGTCCGATTTTCGATGTTCTCTATTACTGCTGATATATTGACAATGGCTTTTTCCAGTTCACTTACTCCCAACCATGGAAGGAACCACCGGGCAAAACTATGGAAGGCAGTGGGCCTTCTTACTAAAGGATTTTCAATATCTCGTTTAGCCCTTAGGAGAGGTTTTCCTTTTAGTGGGGAATTATGTATAGTTATATTTGGAATCACTGCTCCCAAGGTACATGTTCCCATCCAATCTCTAGGTAACACTTTCCGAGCAGTGTCGTTGCATAGCCAGTACCACCCTCTCCCTTCCGGCACTGGCCATGCTGTAGTATTAACAGAGATTGAAGTCCCAATGTCTATTGTCTTATTACAAACGGTATGATTCCCCACATATGTTCCACCAATACAGTCAATCTTCCCTTGTCCCTTAGGGGGATTACATCTCCGTATGCATGTACAGTAAGGTTCCAGTGTCTCAGGGCTAGTTATTTCTAACTTCCAGATCTCATCATTGTTAGTATTCCATGAAGTATTTTCCCAAAGACTCGCCCAGGAATGATCCTTTGGTACCGGAATACCAATTAAAGGGAGTCCTTTTCCTCCGTATTCTGGTAAGTGAGTACATACCCAACAATCAGTTTTGTTCAGAATCCTAGAGATATTCTGGGTTAAAGCGAAATGTGTATTTGAATACCATCGAGCTCCATTTGAGCCAAGTAATGCCTCCATTACCATCATGATTTGGAGAACCGCAGAGTTGTGGGCCCTGTAGGGACGACCGTCCATGGTTTCTCGGGTGCTTTCTTCACTCTCGAATAGTGGATCCAGGCAGGCTGTTCTTTGATCCTGATAGCAGTGAAAGTCGTCAGTAAGACTTGATAAGGTCCTTCCCACTTCTCCTCCAAGGGTTGTCCTGAAAAAGTCTTTATATACACATAATCACCTGGTTTAAAGGAATGAATTGGTTGATCTAATCCTCTAGCTCTAGCTCCTAAAACTTGCTTGTTTATTTTCTCTAGCTGCTTTTGGAGGGAGATCATATAATTATATATATATATCCCGTACCTTGCTGGGTTATGTCCTCCCCTGTAAACTGAAACAAGTACGGTCTTCCATACAGTATTTCAAAGGGACTTAAATTGTCCTTTGTTTTTGGTTTCACCCTCACTCTAAGCAGTGCCAAGGGGAGAGATTGGGGCCACGTTAAGTTAGTCTCCTGACTGATTTTTGCTATTTGTTGTTTGATTAAATGATTCATTTTTTCCACTTGCCCACTTGCCTGAGGTCTATATGGGGTATGCAATTGCCAATCTATTTTTAGGATCGTACTTACTTGTTGTACTATTTTGGCACAAAAATGAGAACCCCGATCAGAGGATATCGTGGCAGGAATTCCAAAACGAGGAATAATTTCATTCAATAATATTTTAGTTACTTCTCTTGCTTTGTTCGTTTGGCAAGGGAAGGCTTCTGGCCAGCCAGAAAAGGTGTCAGTCATGACTAATAGATATCGATACCCCCCTTTTCTAGGGAGCTCTGAAAAATCAATTTGCCACTGTTGTCCTGGATAATTTCCTCTGCCGATCGTTCCCAATTTTACTTTATTGGTCACATTGGGGTTATTACGTAGGCAAGTTTCACATTGTTGGGACACCTGTTTCACTATAGTATATAAATTTCGCCCTATCAGTTTCTGATTTAAGCTCTTATACAAGGCATCTGACCCCCAATGTGTTTTATTATGTTCAATTAAAACTGTGGGCCATAATAAGTTAGATGGTATTATGACCCGACCATCTGCTATATGGACCCACCCATTCTCTGCCATTTTACTTTTTAAATCTTCAATTAACTTCAAATCTTCCTTTGAGTAGTTTGGTTTCTGATTTGTACTTACAGTTTGGATTTTACCGTCTGGTATTAAGGATAAAACCTTTTCTCCTGATTTCGCCACTCTCCTGGCTTCATAATCAGCCAGACGATTTCCAATTTCCGAGTCAGTATTTCCTTTCTGATGTCCTCGGCAATGCATAATGGCCACTCTCTCCGGTTGTTGTACAGCCTCTAATAGTCTTAGGATTTCTTCAGCGTGTTTTACTTGTTTTCCTTGGGCAGTCAGTAGTCCTCGCTCTTTCCAAATGGCCCCATGAGCATGTACTACACCAAACGCATATTTAGAGTCCGTCCAGATGTTTATCCTCTTCCCTTTTGCTAGCTCTAATGCCCGAGTTAGAGCAATTATTTCTGCTTTTTGGGCCGAAGTTCCCGAGGGTAACGGTTGTGATTCAATTACCTGTTGAGTTGTTGTGATGGCATACCCAGCCTTACGTTGTCCTTGTTGCAGGAAACTGCTCCCATCTGTATACCAGGAGTCCTCTGCATCCTCCAAAGGTTCTTCCTTAAGGTCTGGTCGGCTTGAATAAGTGGCTTCCATGGTTTCAATACAATCATGTGTCACTGGCTCATCTAGAGTCCCACTGAGGAAAGAGGCTGGATTGACAATATTAGTAACCACAATTTCTATATCATCTTGTTCTACCAATATTGCTTGATATTTCAGAAACCTTTGGGGTGAGAGCCAATGGCTCCCTTTTTGTTCTAGGACCGCTGATACCGTGTGAGAGACTAGTACTGTTATTTTCTGGCCCATAGTAAACTTTCGGGCTTCTTGGATATTAATTACAACTGCTGCAACAGCTCGAAGGCAGCTTGGCCAGCCTTTGCTTACTTCATCTAATTGTTTAGAGAAATAAGCCACTGCTCGTTTGTAGGGACCAAGTCTTTGTGCCAACACTCCTAAAGCAATTCCTTGTCTCTCATAGGAGAACAACCAAAACGGTTTGGAGACATTCGGTAACCCTAGGGCAGGGGCCCTCATTAGTTCTTGTTTAAGCTGCTTAAATGCATTTCGTGCTTCACCTGTCCAGACTAATTTCGACTGATTTCCTTTTATCAGTTCGTACAGAGGTTTGACTAACATTCCATAATTGTATATCCAAAGCCGGCACCAACCTGTCATTCCCAGAAAAGTTCGCAACTCCTTTACCGTCTGTGGTTCTGGAGTTCGACAGATGGCCTCTTTCCGTTCAGGTCCAAGTTCCCGTTGTCCTCCGGAGATTTCTAGTCCTAGATAGGTCACGCGTTGTTGGACCAGCTGGGCTTTCTGTTGAGAAACTCGATATCCATTTAAACCCAGAAAATTAAGAAGGCTTATAGTCCACTGAATACAATCTTCCCGAGTTTCTGTAGCTACTAGGAGGTTGTCTACATATTGCAACAAGACTCCCTCTTGGCTGGGCGGTTCCCAGGTTTCGAGCTCCTTTGCCAATTGATTTCCAAAAATGGTAGGGCTATTTTTAAAACCCTGAGGTAATACTGTCCATGTTAATTGAGTTTTTCTTCCTGACTCTGGATTTTCCCATTCAAAAGCAAACAAATTTTGGCTCTCAGTGGCTAGGGTCAGGCAGAAAAAAGGCATCCTTCAAATCCAGCACGGTAAACCAAACTTGATTATCTTTTAATTTTGTTAGTAAAGTATACGGATTTGCTACCACAGGATGTATATCCTCAGTAATTTTGTTTATTGCTCTCAAATCCTGAACTAGCCTGTAACTCTCTCTGTCAGCTTTCTTAATTGGTAATATTGGAGTATTATATTCTGATTCACATTCTATCAACAGACCATATAGTAGGAATTTGTCTATTATTGGTTTTATCCCTTTTCTGTCTTCTAGTTTCAAAGGATACTGTTTAATTTTGACAGGTTCCTTTCCGCCCTTTAATCTTATCACTACTGGTGCTGCATTCTTTGCTCTTCCCGGGACTTCAGAGGCCCACACGCCAGGGTATACTTGATTAACAATTTCCTGAGGAGTATTTGTATTACATTTCACTTGGGCTTGTAAGAGGGCTAGGCTTAAGACATTAATCAACTGATTTTCCTTAATTCTCAAGACCATATTTCCTCTATCAAAGGTGATTTTTGCGTCTAGGTGTTCTAATAGATCTCGTCCCAATAGAGACTGTGGGGACTCCGGTAAATACAAAAATTTATGTATTCCAATTTGTTTACCTAATTTGTATTTAAGTGGTTTTAAAAAGTATGCTTTTGTTTGTCGTCCAGTAGCCCCTCTTACTGTTACGAATTCGGTGTCCTCTGGTATTAACTTTTGATTTAACACTGAGTATGTTCCCCCTGTATCTATTAAAAAGTCTATTTCTTGCTCCCCCATCCCTAGCTTAATTTTAACCAGAGGGTCCGCTAGGGTGGATTCCTCCGGTTCCCTTCATGCTTCGGAGGTAACATTGGCAACGACAGCACGATTCTCTAATTTAGGGCATTCTCCTTTCCAATGACCCGTTTCTTTGCAATAGGCACATTGATCTGATTTTAAAGGCTGTCGAGCACCCCTTCGATTCCCGTTTCCTCGACCTCTCCCACGAAGCAAGTTACCTTGTCGTCCCAGTGCAGCCATAGTGGCTATGGCAATTGCCGTCCCCAGTTTCTGTTTCTCATCCCTTTCCCTGTTCCGATATGCTCTCCAGGCTTCCTCCATTAATCTCTCTAAGTCTCTAATATCCGGCTCTTTTAATTTTTGGAGTTTTCTTCTTATGTCCTCTGAGGATTGCCCAAGAAATAAGGACACTAATTGCTGTCTCCCCACGTCAGATGAGGGGTCTAAAGTGGTAAATTTTCGCATGGCTGCTCTTAACCGATCCAAAAATTCTGTTGGGGTCTCTGTCTGACCCTGTTTTACGGCATACAGATACGACCAATTCACTGCTTTTGGTATTGCATTTTCAATACCTAATTTTATCCATTCTTGGTATCTTTTCAAAAGCCGATAATCAGTATTATCATTCGGGTCCCAATTGGGATCCGTTCTGGGCACATGATTATCTACTGTGCCTGGTAAGGTTCCAGCAGTGATTTGAATCTGAACTTGTGTTTGAGCTGCTCTTATTACTAGTTGTTTTTCGGTCTCGGTTAGAGCATCCGACATTAAATCGAAGTCTTTCCAATCTGGGTCCTGATTTTTAACAATCAGTTCAAATCTTTTAGCAATCCCTTCAGGATCATCACGGTATCCTTTTACCACTTCTTTCCATGAATCCAAATCATTCATAGTGAAAGGTATTTTAATTCTAGTGGGGCCTGCCGTTCCCATTGCTTGTCTTAAGGGGGCCAGAAGCACCGGTCTCGTCTTACTCCGAGTACGAGCTGTAATCGGAGTAGAACCCCGGTCTTCAGAGTCCTGTTCGATGTTACCATTGCCCGCACTTGCCCCTGCCCCTTCTCCTTCTCCTCCAGGAGATCCTTCCATTATTGCCGGGACTGGAGGTGGTAATGGTGGGGAAACAAAATCCTCCATTCTCTCCTCAATTTCTCTTAGTTTTTAAACACCTCTGCCCTATGTTACAGGCTGAACAACATCTCTTCAATTTCTCAGAATCTCTTTTTTCCTTTTCCATTGCTAGCACAAGTGGGTCTTGCGGAGCTATATTAACTCCACACTCTCTTTGCCATTCTGGATGATTTCTCAAAGTGAAAAACATATCCGCATATATAACTTCATCCCATTTTCCCTCCCGCCTTAAAAATAACATCAGCTGTAGCAATGTGTTATAATTCAAAGTTCCATTAAAAGGCCACACTTCGCCACTGTCCAGTCTATATAAAGGCCACCACTGATTGCAATATTTAATTAAGGTCTTTTTGTTCACGCTTCCGCCTGGAGGTCCCCCGATTTCCTTCCAATGTGCCAGGATACAACCTAAGGGGCTCTTTTTCAATATTCCACGGCTCTGTTTCCCTCCCATATTACTCGCCCTGATTTCTGTCTGCCCAACCACAAATTATTTCCACTACGTACGTAGCTCTCTCCCTCTTGTCCCAGGAAGTCCAGACCCAACACTTAGGGCAGTCAATATCCTTTCCACAACCTATTTGCAACCTTTGTTTACACCACACACACTCCAGGATATATATAGATCTACACTCATTTCCTGGATGCAAAAGACACCATTCATATATCCACATTTATATAATACACCAAACAGGGAATTTCTTACAATAACAACACCACAAGACAAGTAAGACAATCAAACTCAGACTTATAACTAAAATAATAATGTACGAGTTCACATCCCAAACCATCAGTGAATCAATCACACCTCATTCGTCTCCGGCCGTACCTCCCACGGAGTTACGAACTGCGGATCGGAATTTCACACACTCCCTGCAGCTGCTTCTCACTCACTCAATCATTCAATTTACCGTTTCGACACAGTTTTAACTCAGAACTCACAAACGGTATCCATAATCCAATTCCGATGGTTGTTTACCACATTCAGTTAGCCGAAAGATCAAAACCAAAAGTACATGAGTGGGCACCAAACCAAACCTAAAGTGCACAAAGTGCACAACAAAAGTGCCCAAACACGTATCAAACTAAATGCATACCAAGAGCATCGGCTACCTGGCATACGCTGTCCTGCATAAGTTAGTTTTATGACTTATGGATAGCTTTACAAATGACCGGTCCCAAACCCAAAGATACAAAATAAAGAATACCTCACACTCCTTTAGATGGTGTCCTTGTCTGCTCCCGCAGTGATCCGAGTGAGGCGAGGAGTCCCTCCGGGAAAATCTCAGGGGTACCCTAGGGAGTCCTGTTCTCAGCGGGTCCTGCAGCCGAGCAGAGCGGGTCCCATCTGGGGTGCCAGATTGTTTCACAAATTGAGCATTCGGTGATGGAGTTCAGTATTCTTTATTGCAGCGCTGGAAGCACGGGGGATCGCTCCTCCAAACATGCTTAACCACGAGCTTAACTGTATGGGTTAAATACATGCCTTACATACATATTCACTAGATTTCCGAGAAATGTTATGCATAGTCATTAGTTATCCGAAAAGCTATTAGCATATGTAAATGTCCTTTACGCAAGCGCACTGGAGGTCTCTGGTGGTCGTCCGGAGTCCTCTGGTGGTCGTCCATAGTCTTCCTCACTTGTCCACTGTTTGACCCTTGTTGTATGAGTTTGCGCAGTACGCTCCTCTTCTGGGCCTCACAAACAACTTCTCTGCTTATCTCCTAACTTTAGCTCAGACATCACAAAAGACAGAACATCTCCCCTTATCACACAGGATACCTCCACAAACAAGACATATCATTACATACACAGGCTTATGCCCTTGGCTTGTCTACGTAAATCAACTTATGAAGACAGTTGTTAATCTTCTAACAAATTCCAAAGTCCTTTATCCGACAATACACTGAGTCAAAGCATATGTTCTATTTCTGCATCTACTAGGCCTAGTGTCAGCCTCTGCATCAAGATCTTGGGAATAAAATGGCATGTCCCTATGAATGTGGTTAACAAGATAGCAACTATGTCTCCACCAGCTAACAAGAAAGAAACACAAGCTTTCCTAGGCCTTGTGGGGTTCTGGAGAATGCATATTCCAGGTTATAGTCAGCTTGTGAGCCCTCTCTATCGAGTAACCCGGAAAAAGAACTATTTTGAATGGGGCCCTGAACAACAACAAGCCTTTGAGCATATCAGACAGGAAATAGCTCGTGCAGTAGCTCTTGGGCCTGTCCGGACAGGACCAGATGTACAAAATGTACTCTACACTGCAGCTGGGGAGCATGGTCTCACCTGGAGCCTCTGGCAGAAAACACCAGGAGAAACCCGAGGTCGACCATTAGGGTTTTGGAGCCGGGGGTACCGAGGATCAGAAGCCCACTACACCCCGACTGAAAAAGAGATACTAGCAGCATATGAGGGGGTTCGAGCTGCTTCAGAAGTTGTTGATACAGAAGCATATCTCCTCTTGGCACCACGACTGCCCGTGCTACACTGGATGTTCAAAGGAAATATCCCCTCTACACATCATGCAACCAGCGCTACATGGAGTAAGTGGATAGCATTGATCACGCAACGAGCTCGACTGGGGAAATCTAACCACCCAGGAATTCTGGAAGAGATCATGGACCAGTCAGAAGGCAGAGATTTTGGAGCATCGCCTGAGGAGGTGGCTCGTGCCCAAGAGGCACCACCATATAATGAGTTATCAGAAGACGAAAGGCGTTATGCTTTGTTTACTGATGGATCCTGTCGTGTGGTAGGGAACCATCGGAAGTGGAAAGCTGCTGTGTGGAGTCCCACACGACAAGTCGTTGAGGCCACTGAAGGAGAAGGCGAGTCAAGTCAGTTTGCAGAAGTGAAAGCCATCCAACTAACCCTAGACATTGCTGAACGAGAAAAGTGGCCGGTACTCTACCTCTATACCGACTCCTGGATGGTGGCTAATGCCCTATGGGGGTGGCTACAGCAGTGGAAGAAGACCAATTGGCAATGCAGGGGTAAACCCATCTGGGCAGCTGCATTGTGGCAGGACATTGCTGCCCGTGTAGAACACATGACTCCAAAGGTACGTCATGTAGATGCTCACATGCCCAAAAGCCGTGCCACTGAAGAACATCGAAATAATGAACAGGTAGACAAGGCTGCCAAAATAGAAGTAGCTCAGGTGGACCAGGACTGGGAGCGTAAGGGTGAGCTGTTTGTAGCTCGATGGGCCCATGAGACATCGGGACATCTAGGGAGAGATGCAACATATAGATGGGCTCGTGATCGAGGGGTGGACCTGACCATGGAGGCCATCACACAGGTCACTCATGAATGTGAAACATGTGCTGCAATCAAACGAGCCACCAGAGTAAAGTCTCCCTGGAACAGAGGGTGCTGGCTGGGTTTTCGATATGGCGAGGCCTGGCAAATTGACTACATCGGACCACTGCCACGAACACGCCAAGGCAAGTGCTACATACTCACGATGGTGGAAGCAACTACTGGCTGGCTAGAAACATATCCTATAAACCATGCCACTGCCCAAAACACTATCTTAGGCCTCGAAAGGCAAATTTTATGGCAACATGGTACCCCAGAAAGAATTGAATCAGACAATGGGACTCATTTCCGAAATAACCTCATAAGCTCCTGGGCAAAGAAACATGGCATCGAGTGGGTGTACTACATCCCCTATCACCCGCAAGCATCTGGAAAAATTGAGAGATAAAATGGACTGTTGAAGACTATGTTGAGAGCGCTAGGCAATGGGACATGGAAGCATTGGGATACAAATTTAGCAGAAGCCACCTGGCTGGTTAACACCAGAGGATCTGCTAACCGTCCTGGTCCTGCCGAAACAAAACCCCTACATACTGTGGGAGGAGATAAGGTCCCCGTAGTGCACATGGGGAAGTGGCTGGGGAAGGCAGTGTGGATTTCTCCTCCCATAGGAAAAGGCAAACCCATTCGTGGGATTGTCTTTGCTCAGGGACCTGGGTGTACTTGGTGGGTAATGCAGAAGGATGGGGAGACCCAGTGTGTGCCTCAAGGACATTTAACCTTGGGGGAAAAATAATCTGTGATGTGAGTTGTATGTTGTAGGAAGTAACGTAGCAGGAATGACCTGAACTGCAGAGGAGTGAACTTCGCAAGGAACCAAAGTGCATCGATGACCCAAACCAAGCCGGTGTTGGTGCTCAACGATCGAACATACTGCTTCTCCTGTCCTGACCACTCATCTTGACGGATGGGGCCCAAGTCATAACCTGTGTGTGAACATCTGGAGGAGTGGAAGAAGCCCATGGAATATCTATCTGTTAAATGACAGGGGATAGTAATTAATAAGAATGTATAAATCTGTATGTTGGGTATAAAAGTGGTTTAAGTATGTAGTTACAGTTCTAAGTGTTGGTAAGAAGGGATTTCAGTAATGATAATTAAATACAATGGCATGGTTAGAAGACATCTGTATGAAATTATGTGGGACCTGAGCATGACGCAAATGGTATGGAATAAGGGGTGGAGATTGTATTGGGTCTGGCTGAGATGGAGTTAATTCTCCCCATAGCAGCCCTCGTAGTGCTGTGCTCTGCATCGGTAGCTAGAAAGGTGTTGATAACACACCAGTGTTTTGGCTACTGCTGAGCAGTGCTGGCACAGCATCAAGGCTGTCTCTCCAACATTTTTGCCCCCTCCCTCAACGGCAGGCTGGGGCTGGGCAAGATCTTGGGAGGGGACATAGCCAGGACAGCTGACCTAAACTAACCAAACAGATATTCCATACCATATGACTTCAGCTCAGCTATAAAAGCTAAGTAAAGGGAGACGGAAGGGGGGCGTTTTTGTCTTCTGGAGCAACCACTACACGTACTGAAGCCCTGCTTCCCAGGAAGTGGCCAGACATCGCCTGCTGATGGGAAGTAGAGAATAACATCATTTGTTTTCCTTTGCTGTCGCGCGCGACCTTTGCTTTCACTTTATTAAACTGTCCTTATCTTGACCCACGAGCCTTTTGTTATATTTTCTCCCCCCTGTCCAGCTGAGAAGGGGAAGTGATAGAGCGGCTTTGGTGGGCACCTGGCACCCAGCCAGGGTCAACCCACCACACAACCAATGAAAGCCTTGACTACAGCAACCAAGAAACAGTGGAGCTCAAGATCCTGAGGGGACTGAGGAAGGAAAGTAGCAGAGAATAGACCTTGCATTTCAGGAGAGCAAACTGGCTTATTCAGGGGACTGGTGAGTGGGATCCTGTGGGAAGGCAACTGTGAAGGGCAAAGGAAATCCAGAGAGCTGGCAGGGCTTCAAGGGCAAGCTCCTCCAAGCACAAGAACAGGTTATTCAGATCCTCATGGAAATGAGTAGCTATATCAGGGATCCATCTTGGCTAAGCAGGGAACTCATGACTGAGCTTCATTGCAAAAAGGGATGTATACAGGAGGTAGAAGCAAGGACAAACTACAAAGGCAAAATATAGAAACATTGCCTGGACGTGCAGGGATAGTGTTAGGAAAGCCAAAGCTCAGCTAGAGTTGAAACTGGCAAGGGATGTCAAGGGTGAAAACAAGAGCATCTACTTCTACATTAATGGGAAAACAATAACCAGGGGAAATTTGGGCTCTCTACTGCATGGGGTAGGAAATTTAACAGTGGAGACACAAATAAGTCTGAGTTACTGTAGTGGTCCTATCTGGAAGACTACTGTACATCAAGGAGTTAATGATCCACATAACAGTTGACCTGACTAGATGCAGACCTGTACTGTGCTGCACATATCACGTGGCTGCAGGATAAACTTAGCCTTGTAATTGTAACTGTATTGGGTTTACGTGGCAAGGTATTGGTAGCGGGGTGGGGGGGCTGCAGGGGTGGCCTCTGTGAGAGGAGACCAGGGGCTGCCCCTGTGCCAGACACAGCCAGTCCCAGCCGGCTCCATAATGGACCCCCTGCTGGCCAAAGCTGAGTCAATCAGCAAAGCTGGTAACACCTCTGTGAAAACATATTTAAGAAAGGGTAAAATGCTACGTGGCAGTGAGAGAGAGGAGAGAGGAAAAAGTGTGAGTCACCAAGGTTGGTTAAAAAGGAGGGGGGGGAGGTGTTCCAAGACCCGGTGCAGATATTCCCCTGCAGCCTGTGGACAGGACCACGGTGGAGCAGTTCTCAAAGGACTGTAGCCTGTGGGAAGGACCCACACTGGAGCAGGGGAAAAGTGAGGATGAAGGAGTGGCAGAGAGGAACTGTTATGGACTGACCACAACTCTCCATTCCCCATCCCCCCTGCGCTATTGGCAGGGGGAGGAGGTTGAAAAGCAGGAATGAAGGAGTGAAATTTAGCCTGGGAAGAAGAGGGGGTGGGGGGAAGGTGTTTTAGTTTTTGTCTTTGTTTCTCACTATCCAAATCTGTTTTCATTGGCAATAAATTATTTTCCCCAGGTCAAATTTGTTTTGCCCGTGACGGTAACTGGTAAGTGATCTCCCTGTCTTTATCTCGCCCCATGAGTTTTTTCATCATAATTTCTCCCCCGTCTGGTTGAGGAAGGGGAGTGAGAGAGTAGATGGGTGGGCATCTGGCAGCTGGCCAAGGTCAACCCACCAGAGTAACAGAGAAGTCTGTAGGCAGCTAGTGGCATGTCCTTGTCATTATCTTGAAGTGAAGCATCCTTTTGCTGGATAAGCAAAGCGCAGTAGTGATCGAACCAGGACTGACTTCAGCTTGCAACAATCCAACACTACACACCATCCTCCCGCTGCACCCAATGTCTCCCGCCCGCCACACCACACCAATGCCCAATCCTGCTCTGCTGACTGAGCAGACTTTGTACCATCCCTCTTGCCTAGAAAGACTGTTATGACAGATGGAGCCCAAAGTCATGGACTGAATGAACTCAACAGACATTTGATAGAGATGGCCCATAGACTGCAGGAATGATATCTGTGTGTATATATTAAAAGACAGGAAAAGTGGTGGTGATTAACGGGAAATATATCGGGAAGTGTAGGATCTGGGCATGATGTAAATGGTATAGAATAAGGGGTGGATATTGTCCTGCTTTCAGCTGGGATAGAGTTAATTTTCTTCTTAGAAGCTGGTACAGTGTGTTTTTGGATTTAGTGTGAGAATAATGTTGATAACACACTGATTTTTTTAGTTGTTGCTAAGTAGTGCTTATCCTAAGTCAAGGATTTTTCAGTTTCCCATGCTCTGCCAGCGAGGAGGTGCACAAGAAGCTGGGAGGGAGCAAAGCCAGGACAGCTGACCCGAACTAGCCAAAGGGATATTCCATACCATAGAACGTCATGCTCAGTATATAACTGGGGGAAGTTGGCTGGGAGGGGCGGATCGATGCTCGGGCATCGGTCAGCGGGTGGTGAGCAATTGCATTGTGCATCACTTGTCTTTCCTTGGGTCTAATTTCCCTGTTTGGTGGGGTTCTTTGTTATATTCCTTTTCATTACAATTATTATTATTATTATTATTGTTAGTGTTATATTTTATTTTACTTTAGTTATTAAATTGTTCTTATCTCAACCCACGAGGGTTAAACCTGGGGTTAAACCATGACACCTGTTAATGTTTAAGAGGCATTTGGACAATGCCCTTAATATGCTTTAAGTTTTGGTCAGCCCTGAAGTGGTCAGGTAGTTGGACTAGATGATCGTTATAGGTCCCTTCCAACTGGAATTATTCTATTCTGTTCTGTTCTATTCTATTCTATTCTATAGATGGATTAATTTTAAGTTTGTCCTATAGTTGTAATTGTGGTGTAGCTGCATATCAGGGCTGTGTCTGTGTGCACACCTAGTGCGCTTAAGTCATTAGTTCCCTGGATGGTCCAGGAACTCCCTAGCTAGATTCTGCATATATGAGGTAATGTACTGATTTGACACAATAAACCAGCTTGAGGTGAGGTGATTGACTGAACTCCTAGCCACCTTCAGGACAAAGTATCTGACTAATTGGTGCAAGAGTTCTCCAGATGGGAATTTCAGACTGTCCTGAACACTCCCCCAGGCAGCTCCTGCTGTGCCTAGACCAATTTGTATGTTCGTATGTGCTGATTAACATCCTGGGTAGAGGATCTGGCCATCCCAGAGGCTCCACAATTGGTTCCTGCTGCAAAATTGATCAAAGTGTACATAATATTTTCAAATAATCAGTATAAACTGTTCTTGCAGATGCAGAAATGGTCACCAAGGTCAGTCTTTTGTACATAGTTAAGATAGTTAGGATATGTTTTGTATGTAGTTTAAGATAATCAGTAGCAATGGATCATGCACATGACTGGGTGCCAGCTGCTGGGAGGGGGGTGGGACTGGAGTGTTTATATCTTCCCCAAAACTGGTGTGGGGGTGTGTGTAATTTGCTAGCAAATGTCAAGCTGGACTAGCAAGCAAGTAGGAGGCCCCAGGTTCGGGCAGGGATATTAGATGGGCAGAGGGTCTGTGCTGGTATTTGGGGGGGGAATTGCAAGTGTGGAGTGCCTGTGAGATGAGTGTGTGCATCTGTTTGCTGGTGAGCACCAAGCTGGACTAGGCAGAGAGTAGGAGATACATGGAGTAGGTAAGAGGGCTCAGGATCCAGGCAGGGATATCATATGGAGAGAGGGGCTATGCTGGTACTTGAGGTAGCTGTGAATATGCATGTGCTTATGAACATTGAGAGTGGGGGTATATGTGTTTTCACTAGTGAACTTCAATCTCTACCAGATGGAGAGAAGGAAGGGGACTTGGGTGTCTATACTTACATTTTTATGTGCATCATATATGTAGGTGCTGTTGAAGATATAGCACCTTGTCTGTGGCAGTCTGTGCAGCCAGCCATGTCAGTGTCCTTTGTGTGTGTGTACTGGGAGTACGTGACAAAGTTTTGGTAGTGGAGGGTGGACTGCAGGGGTGGCTTCTGTAGGAAGAAGTAAGGGACTGCCCTGTGCCAGACACAGCTGGTTCCAGCCAGCTCGTCAATGGATCCACTGCAGGACAAAGCTGAGTCAATCGGCAAAGTTTGTGGCACCTCTGTGAAAACATAGTTAAGAAAGTGTAGAAAATGCTGGACGGAGAGAGGAGGAGGGAACAAAAAAGAGCGGGAAACAGCGGAAGGAACACCAGGGTCAGAGGAGGAGGTGCTCCATGGTGGAGCAGATATTCCCTGAAGCCCATGGAGGACCCACGCCAGAACAGATATTCCTGTTAGGACTGCAGCCTGTGGAAAACTCACGCGGGAGCAGAGGAAAGGTGTGAGAAAGAAGGAGCAGCAGAGAGAAACCACTATGTACTAACCGTAACACCCACCCCCTCCCAGCACTGCTCATTGCCTTGCTGAAGGGACTGAGTATAACCTGTGGTACTAACCACGGTAGTGGGGGGGATAGGAGTCTGGAGTGAAGGAGTGAAGTTGATCCTGGGAAAATGGAATTGTCATGGTTTAACCCCAGCCAGCAACTAAGCACCATGCAGCCGCTCACTCACTCCCCCCCCCCACCCAGTGGGATGGGGGAGAAAATCGGGAAAAGAAGTAAAACTCGTGGGTTGAGGATAAGAACGGTTTAATAGAACAGAAAAGAAGAAACTAATAATGATAATGATAACACTAATAAAATGACAACAGTAATAATAAAAGGATTGGAATGCACAAATGATGCGCAGTGCAATTGCTCACCACCCGCCGATCGACACCCAGCTAGTCCCTGAGCGGCGATTCCCCGCCCCCACTTCCCAGTTCCTAAACTAGATGGGACGTCACATGGTATGGAATACCCTGTTGGCCACTTTGGGTCAGCTGCCCTGGCTGTGTCCTGTGCCAACTTCTTGTGCCCCTCCAGCTTTCTCGCTGGCTGGGCATGAGAAGCTGAAAAATCCTTGACATTAGTCTAAACACTACTTAGCAACAACTGAAAACATCAGTGTTATCAACATTCTTTGCATACTGAACTCAAAACATAGCACTGTACCAGCTACTCGAAGAGAGTCAACTCTATCCCAGCTGAAACCAGGACAGGTGTTTTCCCTATGTGCTTTAATGTTTACCTTTTTGTTTCCCCAATATTCAAATCAGTACTCAAATATTTATATTAATTGCAATAAATTAATTTAAATTCCCCAATTAGGAGTCTGTTTTGTCCACAACAGTAATTGGTAAGCGATCTCACTGTCTTTATGTCAACCCATCAGCTTTCTCATTCCTGTTCTTCCTATTTTCTCCCCCTGTCCTGCTGAGTGGGAGGGAGTGAGTGAGCAGCTGTGTGGGCCCTTGGCTGCCAGCCAAGGCTAACTGTTCTGCACCAGGGTGGGAGCGGGGAGAAGAGAGAGAGAGACCGTGCAGGGCTCTTTCTGGATCTCAGTAAGGAAGGCCCAACAACAAATGGCTCAATAAGATAACTGCTTTAATAAGACAGACTAAGAAGAGGAATATAGATAGTGAGTAAATCTTACATCCCTTCAGATGCTGGGTACCCCGCATTTGTGCAGCATCGGATGGAGCCAAGATGGATTTTTCTGCACAGAGCAGAGCAGATCCTGTCTGTGGAGAGAAGCTCTCCCTTTTGGTTATTCAAGCTAATATATAATTTCCTTGCAAGAAAACAGCTCTATTCCTAAAGGTTATTCTCATGAGAACTTCTTGCTGCGCTTTTAGATAAAGGGAAGACCACGCAGATGATATAATCGTTGATATCAAGGCTCCTCTGTTACAATGAGCTGGATGAGCTCATCCTGTGGCCAAGGGATTTGTGCAGCACAACACGGGCCTGAAAGTCAGCTTTAAGTACAGCACAGTGCAGCATAGGCCTGTGCCTGCTCAGGTTAACTGTTACGTGGGATCACTAACTCCTAAATGTAAAACGGTCTCCCAGTCAGGATCAATACACTAACACACTACAGTGTGTATGTGCGCGCGCGCGCGTGTGTGTGTGTGTCTGGGATACATGCTCAGCTTTTGCTACTGGTTGAACCTACAAATGGAAAAGCAGCAGCTGTGTCCATCAACCTGGGACAGAGACTCCCAGGTCTCCAGGCTAGGCTTCAGCGGTCAGGCAGGAGGAATCTCCAGGCTCTGGATCATCTGGAAGTGGTGGCTGCTTATAACATCCCTTAACAGGACTGCTCTTCAGGAATTCCAGGCCCTAAGACCAGAGGGGAAGTCTGGAGCAAGGAAGACTGATTTCAAAGCTGCTCTTGATCATCACAACAATGTTGTGGAGACTGGGGAAAGTTCCCAATGACTGGAGAAAGGCAGATGTTTTACCCATCTTCAAAAAGGAACATCTGGGGAACATAGGTCAGCCAGCCTCAGTTCAGTCCCCTGAGAAAATAATGAAACATGTCCTCTTGGAACACATTTTCCAGGCACGTGAGTCAGGTGGTGGTAATTGGGAATAACCAGCATGGATTTACCAAGAGGCCATCATGCTTAATCAACCTGATTGCCTTCTGTGATGAAAGACTGGCTTTATGAATGAAAGAAATTACTGCACCAGTCCTGTTTGGAAAACACGACAGTATGGGGCAGAAAGGGTAGAGGTAGCAGGAGAAGTGTAGTCATTCATGGGAAAGTGGAATCTAGGAGCAGAAATGAAAGCCACCATGCTCCCAAATCAAATGGGCTTGCAAGACAGCCTACTGAAAACATAAAATAATGAATTTTTTCAACTACATTTGTAAGGGTTTCTCTTTGTGGACTAGATCCAATTCCCCCCGCTCCCCCCACAATATCCCAGCAGTTTTCCAATCGTTTCAATGAGCTTTGGGGTTCCTTTGTGCTTGAGTGGAAGGGGTGAAATTTTCAAGGGCTTTAACAACCCAGTAGTGTAATTTTTTCAAAGCAGCTCCTCTCTAAATCTATGAAATGCCAGTCAGTATTAATGAAGATTTATTTGCACATTGATGGAAGTGCAACAAAGAGTTACAAAGGAGAGGGCATTGCTCCTGGACTTCCAGTTGAAAGGAACTATGTGTATGTTGTCTAAACAGTACTTAAAGACATGAATGTAAATTTAAAGGGCAATCCAGGATTCATGCCTTTATAAATCCCTCTCCTCTGATTATGGTAGTGTCACGTCCCAAAGTTGGAGTGACTCAGGTTCGTGGATTTCCTTTGTCAGAATTAAGGTGAAACGACACCAGGGGAGTTCAAACAACAATCAACATTTATTCAACCTAGCTAACCTTGCCCAAGTACAAGTGAACTTATCAATATGAACCTTGCAACATGTCATTAAGCCGCTGTTTGAAAAGAGAAGGGAGGTGTAGAAAAGAAACGGAAAAAAGGAACATGAAACTGTGTCAGAAGGAGAGCCCTCCCGTTGAGTCACGAGGTTCAGAGCAGACCCCTTTTCTTTCTGGACTCCTTCTCAAAGAGGAGCCCAGGGGCGGCTAGATCCACTCCTAGTCTCAGACTTGGTCAACGGTTTATGTTAAAGGATGAGGTGTAGGGACTGTGGAAAAGAGAGAAGGAAAAGAGGAGAGGAGAGAAGAGAGAAAGAAAGAGAGAAGAAGGAGAGAAAGGAAAGAGAGGAAAGAAGAAAAGGGTTCACCAGTCCTGGGTCCAGTGTTGGTCCAGCAGCGTAGAGATCCAGTTCCGGAGGGCGCGCGCTGAGAACTCGTTCTCCCTTCTTTTATAGTGTGTTAGTCGATGTCTCGACATGCGCAGTTCCCATTCCCGGGGTTCTCTGGAATCGGTTCGGAGAGCTTTGCGGGGGGGTCATTGCAGAGTTGCCTCTTTTTCCCTGCTGGCATGACCGCTTAAGATAGAAGCACAGTCCATCCTCCGTGGGGGCCTCCTCCTCCGGCCACATTGTCCTGTTCACAAAACTCCCAGCGTTTTTACAGAGGCCATTTTCTCCACCAAAGTTCTTTAACGAATGTTTGAGGACTGACTATAATTTGTCAGACCGTCACAGGTAGTCTGTGGGATTTGACTTCTATCAAGTTGCTGTGAGTTAACCCTGGTAGGCGGCTAAGCACTACACAGCCACTTGTTCACTCCCCTGCAGCTGGATGGGGGAGAGAACTGGAAGGTCAAAAGTGAGAAAACTCATGGGTTGAGATAAGACAGTTTAATAAGTAAAAGGAAAACCAAACCAAACCAAAGAAAAACAAGCAATGCAAAAGCAATTGCTCACCACTAGCCAACCAATGTCTAAGCCAATCCCAGCCAACGGCAACCCCCTGCAAAACTTGGCCCCTCCTCTCCTCCCCCCCCCCCCCGTTTATTGCTGAGCACGACATCATATGGTATGGAATATCCTATTGGTCAGTTTCAGGTCAGCTGTCCCAGCTGCTTTCCCTCCCAGCCTCTTGTCCTCCCTCACCTACTCACTGAGGGGGCAGAATGAGAAACGGGGAAAGCCTTGACACTGTGTAAGCACTGTTCAGCAACAGCTAAAACATTGGTGTGTTATCAACACTGTCTTGGTCACAAATCCAGAACATAGCACCATACAGATTTCTGTGAAGATAATCAACTCCATCCCAGCCAGACCCAGTAAAACAAGGTCATTCCCCCTCCAAAGGACATGTCTTGGGGTTGAGCTGAAATCCATTAAGGCCTATAGAAGTTTTTGCACAAACATTTCACACAATGTTAAAAAAAAATAATCACCAAATCCCTAATTTATTGAGATCTTTGCAGAAGGTAACACATGCATGGGGAATCAATTATCTCAAACAGGATGGCTGATTGCTCTCTAGATGGCGATGGGAATCTCATTGCAAGGGTCCTTAGAATGGTGTCTTCGGCTGGATTTTTATAATCCAGCTGGCCTGTGATTTTGTGTGACCACACCATCATGTGCATGATCCATTGCTACTGATTATCTTAAACTACATACAAAACATATCCCTAACTATCTTAAACTATGTACAAAAGACTTGACCCTTGGTGACCATTTCTGCATCTGCAAGAACAGTTTTATACTGATTATTTGAAAAATATTATGTACACTTTGATCAATTTTGCAGCAGGGAACAATTGTGGAGCCTCTGGGATGGCCAGATCCTCTACCCAGGATGTTAATCAGCAACATACGAACATACAAATTGGTCTAGACAGCAGGAGCTGCCTGGGGGGAGTGTTCAGGACAGTCTGAAATTCCCATCTGGAGAACTCTTGCACCAATTAGTCAGATACTTGTCCTGAAGGTGGCTAGGAGTTCAGTCAATCACCTTCACCTCAAGCTGGTTTATTGTGTTCCAAATCAGTACATTACCTCATATATGCAGAATCTAGCTAGGGAGTTCCTGGACCATCCAGGGAACTAATGACTTAAGCGCACTAGGTGTGCACACAGACACAGCCCTGATATGCAGCTACACCACAATTACAACTATAGGACAAACTTAAAATTAATCATCTATAGAATAGAATAGAATAGAACAGAACAGAATAGAATAATTCCAGTTGGAAGGGACCTATAACGATCATCTAGTCCAACTACCTGACCACTTCAGGGCTGACCAAAACTTAAAGCATATTAAGGGCATTGTCCAAATGCCTCTTAAACATTAACAGGTGTCATGGTTTAACCCCAGGTTTAACCCTCGTGGGTTGAAGATAAGAACAATTTAATAACTAAAGTAAAATAAAATATAACACTAACAATAATATAATAATAATAATTGTAATGAAAAGGAATATAACAAAGAACCCCCCACCAAACAGGGAAATTAGACCCAAGGAAAGACAAGTGATGCACAATGCAATTGCCTCACCACCCGCTGACCGATTGCCCGAGCATCGATCCGCCCCTCCCAGCCAACTTCCCCCATGTTTATATACTGAGCATGACGTTCTATGGTATGGAATATCCCTTTGGCTAGTTCGGGTCAGCTGTCCTGGCTTTGCTCCCTCCCAGCTTCTTGTGCACCTCCTCGCTGGCAGAGCATGGGAAACTGAAAAATCCTTGACTTAGGATAAGCAACTACTTAGCAACAACTAAAAAAATCAGTGTGTTATCAACATTATTCTCACACTAAATCCAAAACACACTGTACCAGCTTCTAAGAAGAAAATTAACTCTATCCCAGCTGAAAGCAGGACAATATCCACCCCTTATTCTATACCATTTACATCATGCCAGATCCTACACTTCCAGATATATTTCCCGTTAATCACCACCCACTTTTCCTGTCTTTTAATATATACACACAGATATCATTCCTGCAGTCTATGGGCCATCTCTATCAAATGTCTGTTGAGTTCATTCAGTCCATGACTTTGGGCTCCATCTGTCATAACAGTCTTTCTAGGCAAGAGGGATGGTACAAAGTCTGACTCAGTCAGCAGAGCAGGATTGGGCATTGGTGGTGTGGCGGGCGGGAGACATTGGGTGCAGCGGGAGGATGGTGTGTAGTGTGGATTGTTTGCAAGCTGAAGTCAGTCCTGGTTCGATCACTACTGCGCTTTGCTTATCCAGCAAAAGGATGCTTCACTTCAAGATAATGACAAGGACATGCCACTAGCTGCCTACAGACTTCTCTGTTACTCTGGTGGGTTGACCTTGGCCAGCTGCCAGATGCCCACCCATCTACTCTCTCACTCCCCTTCCTCAACCAGACGGGGGAGAAAATTATGATGAAAAAACTCATGGGGCGAGATAAAGACAGGGAGATCACTTACCAGTTAACCGTCACGGGCAAAACAAATTTGACCTGGGGAAAAATAATTTATTGCCAATGAAAACAGATTTGGATAGTGAGAAACAAAGACAAAAACTAAAACACCTTCCCCCCACCCCCTCTTCTTCCCAGGCTAAATTTCACTCCTTCATTCCTGCTTTTCAACCTCCTCCCCCTGCCAATAGCGCAGGGGGGATGGGGAATGGAGAGGTTGTGGTCAGTCCATAACAGTTCCTCTCTGCCACTCCTTCATCCTCACTTTTCCCCTGCTCCAGTGTGGGTCCTTCCAACAGGCTACAGTCCTTTGAGAACTGCTCCACCGTGGTCCTGTCCACAGGCTGCAGGGGAATATCGCACGGGTCTTGGAACACCTCCCCCCCCTCCTTTTAACCAACCTTGGTGACTCACACTTTTTCCTCTCTCTCTCTCTCACTGCCACGTAGCATTTTACCCCTTTCTTAAAATATGTTTTCACAGAGGTGTTACCAGCTTTGCTGATTGATTCAGCTTTGGCCAGCAGGGGGTCCATTATGAGCCGGCTGGGACTGGCTTCGTCTGACTTCGCACGATTGGGGTCACCATTTGTCGCAGTAGAGACGGACACGACAAACATCAGACTGTGCAAAAATGGCAAAATGGCTACTTTATTGTTCTAACAAGCTTTTTTATAACTTTCTTCAGAGTATGTGTTCATATATGATTGGTTTAGTTAGTAACTAACAATTCATGACTGGGTAACAGTTTTGCTGCAGATTCGTCAAGACAGTTCTTCTTATCATTTTCTTGCTCGGGACTTTCCAGACTCTCAAGGATACACCACAAGCTGCTCAAGGTCACGCTGCTCATGCACCGTCAGGCATTCGGCAGATTCGCTACATTCCCCGACAACTAACTTCCTGGTTGCCAAATTTAACATGGCCAAAACAACTGTTTGTGACAGCAATAGTAATCATTTTTCTGCTCATAATCCTTTGTACAACAATTCGATGCGGCTTATGGTGTTTCCAAAGCACAGGAGATTCCTACAGCGAATGGAAAAAGAATCAGTTGCGACAAAAACTCGAGTCCAATAAATATTTTGAGAGAATGCTAGCTAGGGAAACAATGCATTAGAAGTACTAGAGCTGGATATAGTAAAAGAATTTACTATTTTCTAGAAAAGGGGGGACTGAGACAGGGAGCCAAAGGAACCTTAGTAGATATAGTAGATATATGGATGTAGATAAGAACTGTTTAATAATTATCTAGCTTATAATGAAGTTAAAGAAATTTCAATAGAGGTAGACATGGCCCAAGGGGATGAGAAGTGATGCTTAACATTTGCATTGTTGGCCCAAGAGGATGAGAAGTGATGCTTAATGTTTGCATTGTTGAGGCTGGCTGGGGCAGGAGATAGTCCCTGATAAAAAGCAGCAGTCGACCCCAAAAACCAGCCAAGACCGGCCTTGTGACTTTTTGGAACTAATTTTAATATGAAGCGGGGATAGATCATGCCTATGTATAGGCGTATTGCGAAACTGCATGTATATGTAACACTTGACTGTATAAATTTGAAGCGAACTGCCGAGCCAGGCGCACACGACTTTGGTGGGACTACCCCCTGTGCTGCCCAGCGCTGAATAAACATACCTACTTTACAATCTCACTGATTGTGGAGTCTGTTTCCGCATGTCATTGCTATCATTCTATTCTAAAATAATGTTGAAAATAGATAAATAGCTAAAAAATACGCACACAAGAAATTTGAAGCAAACCAATTTTGTCATATGACTGCAGTCATCCCCCCTTTGTTGGTACAGGCCACATGAGTAAGGGCAGGTATATATATTATCCAGCAGCTCTGGCCCAGGATTCATAGAATCATAGAATCGTTTAGGTTGGAAAAGACCTTTAAGATCATCGAGTCCAACTGTCAACCCAACACCACCATGCCCACTAAATCATGTCCTGAAGTGCCTCATCTACGTGTTTTTGGAACACCTCCAGGGATGGTAACTCAACCACTTCCCTGGGAAGCCTGTTCCAATACCTGACAACCCTCTCAGTAAAGAAATTTTTCCTAATATCCAGTCTAAACCTCCCCTGCCGCAACTTGAGGCCATTTCCTCTCGTCCTATCTCCAGCCACCTGACAGAAGAGACCAGCACCCACCTCGCTACAATCCCCCTTCAGTTAGTTGTAGAGAGCTATAAGGTCTCCCCTCAGCCTCCTCTTCTCCACACTAAACAACCCCAGTTCCTTCAGCCGCTCCTCATAAGACTTGTGCTCCAGGCCCCTCACCAACTTGGTTGCCCTTCTCTGGACACACTCCAGCACCTCAATGTCTTTCCTGTAGTGAGGGGCCCAAAACTGAACACAGTACTCGAGGTGCGGCCTTACCAGTGCCAAGTACAGGGGAACAATCACTTCCCTGCTCCTGCTGGCCACACTATTTCTGATACAGGTGTCATGGTTTAACCCCAGCCAGCAACTAAGCACCACGCAGCCACTCACTCACTTCCCCCCCCCCACCCAGTGGGATGGAGGAGAAAATTGGGAAAAGAAGTAAAACTCATGGGTTGAGATAAGAACAGTTTAATAGAACAGAAAAGAAGAAAACTAATAATGATAATGATAACACTAATAAAATGACAACAGCAATAATAAAAGGATTGGAATGTACAAATGATGCGCAGTGCAATTGCTTACCACCCGCCGATCGACACCCAGCTAGCCCCCGAGCGGTGATCCTCTGCCCCCACTCCCCCCAGTTTATACACTAGATGTGACATCACATGGTATGGAATACCCTGTTGGCCACTTTGGGTCAGCTGCCCTGGCTCTGTCTTGTGCCCCTCCAGCCTTCTTGCTGGCTGGGCATCAGAAGCTGAAAAATCCTTGACATTAGTCTAAACACTACTTAGCAACAACTGAAAACATCAGTGTTATCAACATTCTTCTCATACTGAACTCAAAACATAGCACCGTACCAGCTCCTAGGAAGACAATTAACTCTATCCCAGCTGAAACCAGGACAACAGGCCAGGATGCCATTGGCCTTCTTGGCCACCTGGGCACACTGCTGGCTCATATTCAGCCAGCTGTCAACAGCACACCCAGGTCTTTTTCTGCTGGACAGCTTTCCAACCACTCTTCCCAAAGCCTGTAGCACTGCATGGGGTTGTTGTGACCGAAGTGCAGGACCCAGCACTTGGTCTTTTTGAACCTCATACAATTAGCCTTGGCAATTCCCTCGGGATTCCCTCCCACCCGGCCACTGGAGCCCATCCCGTTGCACCCAGGGACCTGGGGTCTCTGCCCAGGCTGCTTTCCCGTTTGCAGGTTCAATCACTAATGAAGCTGAGCACGTATCCCAGAGACATGCACACAGGACATGCACATGGCCATTTACATAGACTTCCACATACAAGGCGCTGCCTTCAGCAGAACCTACATATAGGACTCGCATAAAACATGAACATAGACAGCCAAGTCCCCTTCCTTCTCTTTGGCTGGTAGAGATAAAAGTCCACTAGTGAAGGCACACAGTTATGGAAATTCGCAACTGGCCAGTGCCAACCAAGGAGAGAGGCTAGGATGCAAAGTCCCCCTCCTCAACAAGACAGGGGGAGAAAATACAATGGAAAAAGCTTGTGGGTCAAGATAAGGACAGGGAGATACTCAGCAGTTACCATCATGGGCAAAACAGACTCGACTTGGGGAAATGAATTTAATTTATTGACAATTAATAACAGAGCAGGATAATGAGAAATAAGAACAAATTGAAAAACACCTTCCCCCCACCCCTCCCTTCTTTCCAGGCTCAGCTTCACTCCCAACTCTTCTACCTCCTTCCCCTGAGCAGCACAGGCATATGGGGAATGGGAGTTGCAGTCAGTTCATAACACTTCATCTCTGCTTCTCCTTCCTCCTCACACTCTTCCCCTGCTCCATTGTGGGGTCCCTCCCATGGGAGACAATCCTTCACGAACTGCTCCAGCATAGGTCCTTCAGGAACAGACTGCTCCAGCGTGACTCCCCTGTGGGGCCACAGGTCCTGCCAGGAAACCTGCTTCTGCATGGGCTCCTCTCCAGGGGGCCACAGTTCCTGCCAGGAGCCTGCTCCAGCATGGGCTCTCCATGGGCTGCAGCTTCCTTCAGGGCACATCCACCTGCTCTGTCATGGGGACCTCCACTGGCTGGAGGGTGGATATCTGCTCTGATATGTCCATGCCGCAGCAGGTACACCTTGAAGCATCTGTGGCTATGGGTAGGCCATGCCAGAACACCTCAAAGCATCTGTGGCTATAGATAAGTCCACGCCGCAGCAGGTATACCCCTAAGTGTCTGTTGCCCATGTATAAGGCCACACTGGAGCAGGTACACCCCTAAGGGACTGTGGGCCATGGATAAGTCCACACTGAAGCAAGGGCAAGGGGAAGAGTTCATTGCAATGTTAAACCCTATAACCTGGTCCAAAGGGACCAGGGGTGGAGAATGTAATGGATATAGCTTTAAATTGTTGTAACCCATGATTTGAGTTGCATGTTATAGGAAGTACTATAGCAGGAACCACCAGAGGACGAGCTTCACAAGCAGCAGTGCAAGTGCAGCAGTGACCCAACCTGAGCTGGCTTTGGTGCCCAATAACTCTATGCAACACACCACATCTCCTGTCCTGAGTGACCACCATAAGAGATGGAGCCCAAAGTCATGGTCTAAATCAACTCAATGGACATTTTATGGACATTTTACAGACATTTTACAGGGGTGCTCCATAGACTAAGGGAATGATATCTGTGTATATATCAAAGGATGGGAAGGGGAGTGGTGATTAATGAGGATGTACTTGATAGTGTGTGGTGTGGGACCTGAGAATTACATAAATGGTATGAGACATTTAGATTTATGGCTTTTGTCTTCCCAAGTAACCGTTACATGTGATGAAGCCCTGCTTTCCTGGAAATGGCTAAACATCTGCCTGCCAATGGGAAGTAGTGAATGAATTCCTTATTTTGCTTTGCTTTATCTATTTAACTGTACCACAAAACATGAGTTTCTGCACTTTCACCCTTCCGATTCTCTTTGCTATCCTGCTGTGAGGGATATCCCTTTCATCAAGTGGTGCTTCAATTCAATGGAATTACATGCCTGTTCAGGCATAAAATCCCAGGCTATTGGAGATGTTAACAGCCCTAGGCACCTGCCCAAATCCTTCCCCACACCCTGCCACCCTGGGATTGACTGCCTTGGGACACATTCCTTTGCTGCCTCACCGACTGGTGAACTGCACAGAAGCCTGCAATTAACAACTACAATAGCTATAGCACGCTCAAATCAAAACTATCATTTTCTCATGCCCCACGTGGGGCACCAAAAAGGACTGTGGTGGGTTGACTCCAGCCAGCAGCCAAACACCCACCCAGCCTCTCTCTCACTCCCCTCTCACAGAATCACAGAATGGTTGAGGTTGAAAGGGACCTCTGGAGATCTTCTGGTCCACCACCCTGCTCAAGCACGGCCACCTAGAGCTGGTTGCCCAGGACCATGTCCAGATGGCTTTTGAATAGCTCCAAGGAGGGAGACTCTACAACCTCCCTGGGCAACCTGTTCCAGTGCTCAGTCACCCTCACAGTAAAAAAGTGTTTCCTAATGTTCAGCTGGAACCTCCTGTGTTTCACTTTGTGCCCATTGCCTCTTGTCCTGTCACTGGGCACCACTGCAAAGAGCCTGGCTCTGTCCTCTTTGCACATACTCTTCAGATATTTATATACATTGATAAGATCCCTCCTGAGCCTTCTATTCTCTAGGTTAAACATCCCAGCTCTCTCAGCCTTTCCTTATAGGGGAGATGCTCCAGTCCCTTCATCATCTTCATGGCCCTTTGTTGGACTCTCTCCACTATGTCCATGTCTCTCGTACAGTGGAGCCCAGAACTGGACACAGGAGTCCAGCTGTGGCCTACCCAGTTGTGGTAGGTTGACCCTGTCTGGGTGCCAGGTGCCCACCAAAGCCGCTCTATTATTCCCCCTCCTCAACTGGACAGGGGAGAGAAAATATAACAAAAGGCTTGTGGGTCGAGATAACGATGCCTTGAACAAAGGCAGGAAAAGGAAAATTTTACTATATCGCTGTACTAACGAACTTTTGCTTGTTTGAAAACTTCAAAATTTTGGTATGTACTAATTAGATAAGAAAAACCTTGAGCTTTGTCAATGGTATGCACTGAAGGCGCCAACAGACAGGAGGCCTCGGGCCTGATGTGCCTTGGGCCCTGATGATAAGCTTTGAGTTCTGCTGAGTTTTTGTAATTAAAACTTGCCAAGGCCAGTTAACTAGGAGAAAGAGATGACCCACACTGCGCGTGACCAAAGGGTGGACACTATGTAAATGATAATATGAATATGTACGACTGGAACGGTGTGCACGATAGGTGGAGCGATCCCCCATGCACCCAGCGCTGCAATAAAGAATGCCTGCTTTCTAAAACTCCAAAATCGAGTCTTGGAGAGTTTCTTCGACCGGCTTTTTTGGTAACAATAAGGACAGTTTAATAAAGTGAAAGCAAAGGAAAACAAATTATTTTATTCTCTATTTGCCATCAGCAGGCGATGTCTGGCTACTTCCCGGGAAGCAGGGCTTCAGTACTCGTAGTGGTTGCTCTGAAAGACAAACGTAAAATAACGAATGCCCCTCCTTCCATCTCCCTTTACTTAGCTTTTATAGCTGAGCTGACGTCATATGCTATGGAATATCCCTTTGGTCACTTTGGGTCAGCTGTCCTGCCTATGTCCCCTCCCAAGATCTTGCCCAGCCCCAGCCTGCCGGTGAAGTGGGGGGGGAAATGTTGGAGAGACAGCCTTGATGCTGTGCGAGCACTGCTCATCAGCAGCCAAAACACTGGTGTGTTATCAACACCTTTCTAGCTACCAATACAGAGCACAGCACTACGAGGGCTGCTATGGGGAGAATTAACTCCATCTCAGCCAGACCCAATACACCAGTGCTGAGTAGAGGGGAATGATCATCTCCCTCGACCTGCTAGCAATACTTTGTCTAATGCAGCCCAGGATACCATTAGCCTTCTTTGCAGCAAAGGCACACTGCTGGCTCCTGTTCAACTTGGTGTCCACGAGGACCCCCAGGTCCTTTTCTGCAAAGCTGCTTTCCAGCCAGTTGCCCCCAGCATATATTGAGGCATGGGGTTGTTCCTCCCCAGGTGCAGGACTTTTGTACTTCCCTTTGTTGAACTGCATGAGGTTTATGTTGGCCCATTTCTCCAGGCTGTCCAGGTCCCTCTGGATAGCAGCACAACCCTCTGGCATATCAGCCACTCCTCCCAGTTTGGTGTCATCTACATCTCTCCCAGGGGATGGGGAGAAAAGAGAAGGAAGGTTAAGACTTGTGGATTGAGATAAAGACAATTTAATAGGTAAATCAAAAGCTGCACATGCAAGGAAAGCAAAAAGAATTCATTCTCTACTTCCCATCGGCAGGCAGATGTTTAACCACTTCCTGGAAAGCAGGGCCTCAGCACATGTAATGGTTACTTGGGAAGACAAACGCCATAACCATGAATGTCCCCCCTTCCTCCTCCTTTCCCTGAGCTTTTATTGCTGAGCATGATGTCATATGGAACAGGTATGGGATATCTCCATATTCTATATGGGTATGGAATATCCCTTTGGTCAGTTTAGGTCAGCTGTCTCAGCTATGTCCCCTCCCAAACTCTTGCCCACCCCCAGCCTACTGGCTCAGGTGGGTTGGGGGAGCAGAAAGAGAGAAAGCCTTGATGCTACGCAAGCACTGTTCAGCAATAGCCAGACTGGTTTAGGTACAGATGCAAAGCACAGCACCATACAGGCTGCTATGAAGAAAGTTGAATCCATCCCAGTCAAATCCAGTACAAGTTGTTAATAGCCTCATTCTGCTTCTGTTGGGGCCACAGAGGAGCCTTTGTGCTGCTCTTTGCCTCATGTTACCAGGCCTTAAAATTCCTCAGAAAAGTTTTTGCACTGAAAGACCTGGTTTGTTACTGTAGAAAGCTCATAAAGACTATGCAAAAGAGACTGGAAATTTTATGATACTGGGATATTTATAAGGATGTCCTCCATTATGGAAAAAAGAAAAGAAAAAGAAAGTTTGAAGGAAAAATTAAAAGGAAAAGGCATTAAAAAATACTTTTTTTTTTTTCCATGCTGGCTATAGACATTGATGCCTTTATTAATCCATGCAATTTCGGGATTGGAAATTATTTTCACTGGCTGTTGTTATATGAGTTAGTACTTCAGGCTCCTCTGTGAAATAAGAGAAATGTTTTCTGGTGACATTGTCTGTTTGGGATGTGAATATGCATTTGGAAGGTAAAAGAGTATAGAGAGCATCTTGATGTCAGGACAGTATGTTAAAAGAACTTCTTTGTATGGTTACAGCATTTCCTACCATTTCCATGAATCAGAAAGATGGGTTGGGGGTTAGTCAGATTTTTTTTCTGAATGGTCAGAGGAGGAGGGCTATACAGCCCTGCCTCAAGGAACAGCCCAAGGGCTTCTCTATGTTGAATTGTGCATGTAGTAGTGTGGACAGTTCAATTTATATATTCTTATATTGTATTTTGTATGTTTCCTTATACAGTATATTAAAATGTTTGTAATCTAGTGCACATTTTATAACAATGATGTCATCATGAAATGGGAGGGTTCTACTACTAGGATTGTGAATTTATAAATTTAACTAGTGTTAAGAGAACTCGGAGTTTTTTTTATGATGAACAAATTTTAAAGATGCTGTACTTCAGAAAGATTTTTTTGCCTTATCTTAGTTCCTTATCCTATTTTTCTTTAAAGCAACTATTCATTCTTTATTTCTTTGGATACCATCAGCCATTCTACAGCTAAAGTTGCCTTTTTGTGGAAGTCCCTGATTAATCCTTACCTTATTTCCCTTTTGGAGATGCGTAGGTAGAGAAGCTTTTTAGTGAGTGGTTACTGTTTGCATATTGCGAGGAAAAGGAAGTGAAGATTTGTAAAGACTTCGGAGCACTGGTGTCGTGGTTTAACCCTAGCCAGTAACTAAGCACCATGCAGCTGCTCACTCACTCCCTTCCCCACCCAGTGGGATGGGGGAGAGAATTGGGGAAAAAAAAAAAAAAAGGTAAAACTCATGGGTTGACATAAGAACAGTTTAATAGAACAGAAAAGAAGAAACTAATAATGATAATAACAATAATAAAATTACAATAATAAAAAAAGGATTGGAATATACAAAACAAGTGATGCACAATGCAATTGCTCACCACCCACCGACTGACGCCCAATTAGTTCCCAAGCAGCAATCCCTCCCAGCCCCACTCCCTCCAGTTTATATACTAGGCATGATGTCACATGGTATGGAATACCCTGTTGACCACTTTGGGTCAGGTGCCCTGGCTGTGTCCTGTGCCAACTTCTTGTGCCCCTCCAGCCTTCTTGCTGGCTGGGCATGAGAAGCTGAAAAACCCTTGACTTTAGTCTAAACACTACTTAGCAACAACTAAAAACATCAGTGTTATCAACATTCTTCTCATACCGAACTCAAAACATAGCACTACACCAGCTCCTAAGAAGACAATTAACTCTATCCCAGCCAAAACCAGGACAACTGGCTAACACTAATGCCTTGAATGATGGCATCCTTTAAGGGCTGTGTTTGTAGGGAAGAGTTCTGCAGTACAGCAGCAAATTAAACTCTCTAAGAACATTTGCTATTTCTGTGTATCCTTCTATATTTATGGAAAGTGTAGTTCTTTGAGCCTCTTGCCTTCTAATTCAGCTTCCTCGCTTAGATGTGAATAGAGCTGGTTCAGCTGTTTGGCTTAAAATTTACTGGGTGGATGAGCCTTAAGGGATTGCTGATCTGTCAGGTTGCTAACAGCAAAGTGTTATGGAGTGATGGTTTGTTTAGCAAAAGTATAGTTTAGGGGGTTTGCATTGTAACAATACATCATGAGGGTTCTTCATAAAGTCATTCTGTGTATCATTCCAGCTCACTGCAGCACTGCAATAGGGCCTGTGTGTTCCCCTCACTTAGCATTTGTCTATGATGCCTATTTACATACTTTCTGTAAATTACTGGGGAAGGTAAAGGTGAACAAAACAAAGCTCATGTTCCCAGAGGTCCGAGTCCAGCATCTCCCTTGGGGACCACAGTGCTTGGTCCTCAGCCTGAAGCTTGGCTGCTGTGCAAGCTGGGCTAGGGAAGCAGTGTTTGAGCTTCATGTGGTCAGGACATGGGGTGAAAGGGCCCCCAGGCAGGCTCACCTGGATCAGGAGAGAGAATGCAGTTTGCTGGTGGTACAGCAAGCAGGGAGGCTCAGCTAATGTGCTGTGTTGGTAGCAGGTTGAGGATGAAGCTGGTTTTATATGCTGGTACAAGTCCATTCCCAAAGCAAACTAATTACTGTTTTTTAAAAGAACAGTAATTTGGTATGGGGGAGTATAATACCAAACAACTTAAGTCGACCCACCAGCAATCTGCTAAGGAAAGACAAGCTCTAAAACTTTTGTAAGTTAACTGGAAGATGTACTTCAGAACACAAATACCCACTGTCACCTGACACTACCCAATGCTATGGGGACAGACAGGTTCTTTTAAGGATCCTTAGTAGAATGAGAACTGGCCACAGGATTATAGTTATAATCAGAGCTTTATTATTATATACAATTTGAGCAATCAGCATAGCTTATCATTACACAGAATTTCTAGCAGTTAGCATAGCTTTCCTATTACCTAAAATTTCAGTTACCTAGACTTTTCAATCACTTGACCCTCTGTAGATTGGGTCAAATTCTTAATAATCAGCACGTTATACAATAATCATAATCTAGACTCTGACTTTAAAAAGAACACAATAAGCTACGCTGATTGCTAAAATCTTCCTTGCTAAATATTTCCTCACCATCCGAGGGGATGCTGGACTTTACCTATTAAATGGGTGAGAGGGGTCCATTATCAAGATTGGGTAAGGAACCTATGATTCCTTGGTGAGGCCCAAATGAATTGCAGGAAGCATTGTTACAAGCAGCTATACTAACCTTATTGCATAAGGATGAAGCCCAAGGTGATGAGTCTAGTCCTTAGGACACTCCTGCTACATCCCCTGATTTGAGGTCTGTTGGGTAAGGAGCTGCGGGGTCAGGAAAATTAGTTTTTATGCAACTATGGCAGGGTTTACCCACAGGACCCCCTTTTTCACAAGTGTTCCAGCAGACCATTGCACAAATGCGAGAACTAAGCCCTGACCCTCCCATACAAAGGGAATGGCAGCAGATCTTAACCACCTCGATCCAATCCAGAGATCAAACAAATATACCACAAAGTCACCGGGCTAATTTAAACAAACAAAATAATACTGTTAAGGAATGTCCTAATCAAACTGAAAACGAGTAAGCTGAGCGAAATAAGTGGTGGTGTACCCATCTAAATCAGGGGTACACCCATGACTTTCTCCATGGCCTGCCCACTGAGAAACTAACATTTCTAGCTGAAAGACAGGAAAAAGAGGAAAGGCTACCTACATCTCCACCTAGTGTCCCTTCTGTGGAAGGAAACCCTTTTAAATCATAACAATATCCTGACCTATCTTCTATCAAAAGGCAGCATCAAGGAAATTAGATAGGGGGCCCAGACTGGCTGAGGTACAAGTGGCCCTGCCTTCTGCTACTCAAGGACTGAACCCCACACTTTGGGCCATAGTGAATGATAAACTAAAAGCTAATTTCCTCATAGATACTGGGGCACAATTATCCATGATCAAGGCAGAATCATGCCCTGGAACCACCCCATTAAAACATTAAAAAAATATTAATAACTGAAGTAAATGGAACAGTAGCTCCTTATTCAACTGTTAAAGTGAAATTGGAACTTCCTTTTTGTGCCCCACAAAAACACCAAATGTTATTGGGAAAGCTAAATATATTAGGTATGGATATTCTGAAAGGCAAAAGTTGGGTATAGGACAATACTAAATGGGCTATCAGGATAAATGATGAAGAAATAGTGCCAGGACTGGCAGTAATAAATCTTTTCCAAGCTGCCCTGACTTTACCCCCTTCTACCATCACACACACACCAAACAATACCCCATATCCTCTGAAGCACACAAACCTGTAACCGCTTTAATTCAAGACCTTCTTAAATGCAGCATTATAGAAGAAATGCACTCCTTTAATTCTCCAGTGTGGCCTGTTAAGAAACCTAATGGTAAGTGGCGACTCACCATAGATTATCGATGCTTGAATAGCCACACCGGACTATTAACTGCTGCAGTGCCTTCAATCTTAGATATAGTCCAAGAATTGGAAAACCATGCCTTTTCCTGGATGGCCACCCTAGATATTAAAGATATGTTCTTTATCTTCCTCCAACCTGAGGACAAGAAACGTTTCGCCTTCACTTGGAAGGGTTTGCAGTATACTTTTACCTGGCTTCCTCAGGGATTTAAGCACTCACCCACTATATATAGCTCATTCTGCCTTAGCCAAAGAATTATGCAATTGCCCATTACCTCCCGATATAACTTTATTGCAATATATTGATGATATTTTAATAGGAGGCCCCACTGAAGAAATAGTTCATGAAGCTGCTACACAAATTTGGGAACACTTAACCCGATTAGGACTAGAAATATGACCCGAAAAGTGCCAGGGCCCCAGCCAGGAAATTACCTTTCCAGGAACCCAATGGATAGGGGGAAGAAAATCAATCCCAACTTCAACCCTTGAAACCCTGCTAAATATATCTTCCCCCCCCCCAAGATAAAAAAAATCTCTGCAAAAGTTCTTAGGCTCTCTAGGGTTTTGGAGGGACCACATCCCATCGTTTGCACAAATAGCTTGGCCTCTATATAATTTGCTTAAGAAAAAAAACAAAACAAAACTGGGAGTGGACTCCCAGTCACAAAACTGCATTTCTCACTTTAACAGAAGAAATTAAAATATATCAATCACTAGGTCCCATTCATCCTACTGCTCCATTCCACTTACACCTCACAGGGGGAGAACATGGCCACAGATATGCTTTATGGCAAGAAAGTGGTGCTCAGCACCCTTATCCCATCAAATTTGGGTCATATAGGCAGAATTCCTAATATAACTACACCCCATATGAAAAGGTGCTTATGGCAGCTTATACCGCTCTCAGGGAAACAGAAAAATCTTACTACAAATTGTACAGTCACTCTGCATACTCCTCTCCCTATCTTAAAAGATATTATAGAAGGCTGAGAGCTACCCCTAGGACTAGCCCAAAAATCTACTGTTGAATGGTGGGCACTTTACATTCATCATCATGCTGTCCTTCCAGGAAATGATCGTTTAAGGACTCTCACTGAAACTATAACTCGAATAGGACTACCTCAAGAATATGAAAGAAACACATCATCTTCTCCTATACAAGATGCCCCTCCTTTTAACCCTAATAATACTTCAGGAGTAGGGTTTACAGATGGAAGTGCCCATCTAAAAAATGCTGTTTAGTTTGGTAAAGCCACAGCCATTTCTGCTGATGGAAAAGCAAAGTTAACTGAGGAAATAAAAGGTTGAGCCCAATTGCCTGAATTACTGGCCATCACCCGAGCTTTTGAAGCTGAAGCCGACTAGGTTTATACCGACTCCTACGCTTTATAGGCTGGAGCCACCCAGCAGCTTGGAAACTGGCAATGACATGACTGGCAAGTAGGGAAAGGAGAAGTTTGGGGATGCTCATATTGCGAAAAATCATATCAGTTAGCTTTATCCCATTCCCTTCGATTAGGACATGTACCTGCCCACCAAAAAGCTAACACTAAGGAAGCCGAACTCAATGCCAAGGCCAACTGGCTACCTCAAATTAATATTGCTATAGACCCTGATTCCACTAAATGGAACAGATTAGCCCACTGGCTGCATGCTTCATTAGGACATAATGGTACAGAGAATTTACTTAAGCAAGCACACATTAGGGGGTGGCCACTTTTATGAAAGTTCCCTTCCTGTATTGGGTTTGTGTGGCAAGGTTTTGGTAGCAGGGGGGTTACAGGGGTGGCTTCTGTAAGAAGCTGCTAGAAGCTTCCCCTATGTCCCATGGAGCCAATGCCAGCCAGCTCCAAGACGGACCCGCTGCTGGCCAAGGCCAAGCCAATCAGCAATAGCGGTAGCGCCTCTGTGATAACATATTTAAGAAGGAAAAAAAAAATTGTGGCAGACACAGAAACTGCAGCCAGAGAGAGGAATGAGAACATGTGAGAGAAACAACCCTGCAGACACCAAGGTCAGTGAAGAAGGAGGGGGAGGAGATGCTCCAGGCGCCGGAGCAGAGATTCCCCTGCAGCCCGTGGTGAAGACCATGGTGAGGCAGGCTGTCCGCCTGCAGTCCATGGAGGTCCACGGTGGAGCAGATATCCACCTGCAGCCCGGGGAGGACCCCATGCCGGAGCAGGTGGGTGCCCAAAGGAGGCTGTAACCCCATGGGAAGCCCACGCTGGAGCAGGCTCCTGGCAGAACCTGCGGATCTGCAGAGAGAGGAGCCCACATTGAAGCAGGTTTTCTGGCAGGACTTGTGACCGCGCAGGGGACCCACACTGGAGCAGCGTGCTCCTGAAGGACTGCACCCCGTGGAAGGGACCCATGTTGGAGCAGGAGAAGAGTGCGAGGAGTCCTGCCCCTGAAGAGGATAAAGTGGCAGAGACAATGTGTGATGAACTGATCGTAACCCCCATTCCCCATACCCCTGTGCCGCTGGGGGGGGGGTAGGTAGAGAATTCGGGAGTGAAGCTGTGCCTGGGAAGAAGGGAGGGGTGGGGGGAAGGCATTTTAAGATTTGGTTTTATTTCTCATTACCCTACTCTGGTTTGACTGGCAATAAATTGAGTTAATTTTCCCCAAGTTGAGTCTGTTTTGCCTGTGACAGTAATTGGTGAATGATCTCTCCCTGTCCTTATCTCGACCCATAAGCCTTTTGTTATATTTTCTCTCCCCTGTCCAGCTGAGGAGGGGAGTGATAGAGGAGCTTTGGTGGGCACCTGGCATCCAGCCAGGGTCAACCCACCACATTTCCCTATTATATCAATCATTCTTTATAGTATGAAAGTGTATTAACTTTTTTAATATATAAGTTCACATTATACACTGTGATGTAATGAGGTAGCGGAATTTTACTGGAGACTTTGGTATTGTTCATGATTAAGTAAAACAAACTAAAGGACAGCCTGACCCTGGAAATAAGGACTTTGCTTCTTGGAAGCTTGGAGCTGTCCATGAAGGATAAAGGATACCCCTGGACAACCAAGATAACACTAGCATCCTAGCCCCTCTCACATGTCTTCGAAACCCTCCCAGTGTTGTCTGGCATCATAGATAAGTAACTATAGCAAGACTGACTCCAGGGATGTCTGGATCAATAGACAAGCAGCAAGAATGCTGCAGAACTATAGTTGCTTTGCAAAGTTTTACTATGATTAGTAATCGGTAGTGTGGGTGTTAGTGATTAGTCAAGTTGTGTTGTACCTGAATGCTTTAAGGGTATAAAAACCCTGTGTAAAACTACAGAGTGCCCCAATTTGGCTGGGACACCTCACGTGCATGAATAAATATTTACCCTTGTAATTCTACACTTTACGTCCTGGCCTCTCTCCTCAGTCTGCACGGGCCAGCCGCGAATTTTTGTGACACCACTAACCACTCGGCAAGCACGTGACTTGATCTCCAGCTGTGAAATATGTGCAGAGATCAGAAAACATTGCAAGGAAGGACAGACCTTTGCTAATCAGAGACGGCAAAGTCCTCCGGTCCACTTGGCAAATAGATTACGTTGGATCTCTCCCTCGAACACCCGAGGGGTGGCGCTATATACTTACTGGAGTTGAAATTATATCGGGCTTAGGGAAAGCTTTCCCCTGCCGGAGAGCTGATGGTCTTGTCACTGTGGCAGGGCTTAATCCATGGTTTGCTGATACTCCTATGCCCTCCGCCGTGCAATCTGTAAAAATAAAATTGTCCAAGAATGGTGTGAATGCCATAGAGTCACCTGGGTATTCCACCTACCCTATAGACCTCAAAGTAATAGCATGGTCGAGAGGTTGAAATGGTCTTTTAAAATGAGTTCTAGGACAAAATTTATATACAAGAAAATGGAGTAAAGTCTTACCCAAGGCCACTTGACACCTAAATAACTGACAGACACCCACTGGATGACCAGTGGAACGAGCTCATTTTCCCACTATCCATCCCACAAAACCTCCAGAGATCCCACTGTCAACCCATCATTTTTCTCAGGGTGACACTGTTCTTATTGACCACCCTTCAATGGGTAAAATGTCTGTCACTTTACTGTCTCCCCAAGAAAAAGGCATATGGATAGCTATTTCCAAATGGGGACTTGCTGAAGCTAGGATAATCTCCAAGACCGGACAATCTCTTACCTCTTTCAGGTAACAAATTCTACCTGGATGGATCCTTTGGCCTGAATGAGACTGGAGTGTACACAGGAAATCATAACCTTAAAATGATGATGACATCTGTTGTACTGTGCTTATCCTTATTTGTATCTTGTTTTTCCTTATCCCAAGAATGGAACAATAATCGTATCATTCAATTTATGAATACAACTTCTCAATTAGGTAAAGTACTGGATTGTTGGTATTGCCTACACCACCTTCAATCATCAGATACCAAATCTGGGTGGTTAGCTGAACCTGTTTCTGAAGCATCTTGGTATCAACCTAATTTGGCATACTTACTCCCCAACACTCCAAATTATCAACACCAACCTTTTAAGGCATATTCTTATGACAGAGCCCCATGGTGCATTAGAATGCCCCAGAGCACAAATTCAGCCTGGGTGGGAAAAACAAGCAATTATGATTACACTCTGCATTACAACCAAACCCAATCATGCTTTCAATTTAAAGGTAACAGAGTACAAGCTTGTATTGGTTCTGACCTGAAATCCTCATGAACCTGCAATAATGAGTCAGCAATAACAAATGATCATGTTTTTGCTAGTCTAAAACTCCAGAATCTTATGTGGAATGTTAACAATATAAATTGTGACAGATTCTATGTAGGGCATGAGAAGACTTTGTTACAGTAACCCAGCATAGTTTGCCTCCCCCATCCGAGTATGTAGAGTCCCAAGCACATTTTATCTCGTTGTCACGGTGACCCAGGATAGTTCGCTCCCCCCTATCTGCACATTCCCTTGCACGGGCGCCAACGAGGGTGGCCTGCTACAGATCTCGGAATTCGGACACCACCACCTGCATTACATCAGCGAGTTCGCTAATGAGCAAAACAGGACATTACATATGTATGATATGTTAATCAGCGCAAGTTTTATTATCCACCCCTGCGGTGCTTTCCCTTGAGCTTCACTCCCAAGCAGGGCTCCACTGCATCGGGTCCCCATTTTGATTAGTGTCGGCGTCCCGGGCCTCCCACCATGATAACGCTACATTTTCATTAAAGCCAAAGCTTTCACTCGCTGAGTGTCATGCCTTGTCCCTGAGGGATCCACACCTGCTTTTTGCTCATAACACCACTTGATATTTTGTGACAATTAAAAACAAAACAAAAAAAAAAACCAAAAACCCCCACCTCTGAATCCCCATAATTAGACAACAGGTAAACAAAACAACAAATGGGACATTTCAGCACAACAGTTCTCCACTATCTTAAAAAAACAGCCTTGACAGAAACAACATATGCCACAAAATAAAAAAAGTACATACTAGACTGTCAGCTTTTAAAGCAAATCTGCTTATGAAGACTGATCAAATATTTACCTCTCATTCTCAAAAAAATTTGAAAATTACTCAATAGAATTCCAATAAATCAATATGCATTACTTTCCTCATAAACAACGTGGGAAACAACTGCAGGAACACTGCATCAATGAGATCACAGAGAAAAAGAGGACAAACTGAATTTTGAACTGCTAGTGAAATCTATAAGCAAGTGAGCCATAAGTGGTTTTCTCATCTGAAAGAAACTGATACAGGTTTGTATTATTTGAAATTGATCAAAGCCATTAACACAGCACACACTAAACAGCACATGATAAACTTGCATATTAATGAAGATACAAGAAATAGTAAATGCATTCAAATATTTGCTTCCAAGGTTGTTGGGGGGGGGGGGGAGGTGTTGGGGTTTTTTTTTTTAAAAGCATCTCGCTCCTGAAAAATTAGCTTTCAGTGATTTCTCACTTTAATTCATCTCATAATTATATGTCTGTATTTCAAGAAGAGTTGGGTTAAATAAAAAACTTTTACAAATGTTACAAATTGCAAAATTAGTGTTTCAGAAGGGTCTTTTAAAGAGATACATCCAATCTGCTTTACTAAAAGGCCCCTAGATTAGGGTTGGTTTTGGGGGGTTTGTTTGGTTTGGATTTTTTTCTGTTTAATTCCTTGTTTACTTTATTGTCCAACAGTTCCTGATAATACTTCATCTTTTCAAATTAATGTGATACAAACAGTTCAAATATGGGGAAATAATTTATGTCTGTATGTCACGACCCGGGCTGGACAGACCAGGGAGGGGTCGTGGTGAATTCAGAATTCCCTCGGGCTAAATTAAGGTGAAACGACACCAAACGATCAGTTGACTGTTTTATTTATGGCAGAAGCAACCTGAACTTGAAAGGTGTAACAGTAGGTGGCGGGGTTTCTCTCAACAGGAATTGGCATGAAACTACCTCAGTAAACAGTGTAACCCGTGGTAACCATATACATCAATTCAGGGAATAAAGAGATCCCTCCCGTTGAGTCACAAGGTTCAGAGCGGACCCCCTTGCTTTCTAGACTCCTTCTCAGAGAGGAGCCCAGGGGCGGCTGGATCCGCTCCTAGTCCCAGACTTGGTCAACGGTTTTGTGTCTTAAAGTGATGAAGTGTAGGGATTATGAAAAGGAGAGAGAAGGAGAAAAAGACAGAAGAAAAGAGAAAGATTTCACCGGTCCTGGGTCCAGCGTTGGTCCAGTCAGCCTAGGGGTCCAGTTCCGGAGGGCATACGCACGCGGTGCTTCAGTTTGTGTCCTTTTATCATCTCCTTGCCCCTCCTTCGGGCGGGCACTCGAACTCATTAGGCTAAGTAGGTGTCATGTGCGGTTTGTGCTTTCAGAACCTTTGGGAAATGGGTTGGTGGGCTTGGAGGTCGTTTGGGGAGTAACTTCCCCTTCCCCGCAGACATTACCATTTTTTGATCTTTGGCCATGTATGGTGAGCTGCCCTACTCAGCATATCAGAACAGCACATCAGAACACAGAGCTGCTCCTTCCAACACGACCTCCCAGTCTCGTTGCTGACGTCCTGTGCTGATCGGTTTCTTTTCACCTGTGGTTCGTTGCTATGCAGGGTTCCTTGTTATGCAGAACTTGCCCAACCACAATGTTTGAGACATTAACTCTTTCAGTCTCTCACACTGTAGCACTTACCTCTACCATGAAATGAAAAGGGAATTAACCTGGCTCCTGTTTCATCTGAAGTTTTTGATGAATCTTTGCTTTTCATAGAAATATCTTCCTATAAAATAGATGGTCAGATATCATAAAAATAGGAATATAAGCACTGGTCTAAATTGAGCTGAACATAAAAAAATTCCCAACCCACCCACAGATAAAGGTGCTGTACTGGGCCTGTCTGAAATGGAGTTAAGTGATGTACTTAAGAAGACCACAAATGTCTTGTGAAATAAGATACCCTTTGTATACACAAGGCATGCCTTGCTAACGACTGTGCCCCTGAAGAAGAAATAAAAGACTGATAAGAAGGGAACATCCTACCCCAGGAGGTGCAGAAAAGTTGAATAATTGCTAATAGGCATGAAGTCAGAAAAAAATCTTCGATAACTGAAGGAAAGGTAAAGGCGGCAGGGGGAGATCACGACCACCGACTCAATTCAAGACCAAAAAAGACTTACCCCCCCCCCGAGCATGCGCTGTAGAATAAAAGAACACTGTACCTTTAATTCGAAGCAGGGAAACTTTAACCCAATAGAAACTGTACTAGATAAGTGACTACCAGTAATAGTTTTGGGGAAGATCTTTGGAAATTGAATATGTATAACTGAACTGTATAAATTGCTTGCCCGTTTAGGCATGAGGTGTGCTAGCTTTGTGGATTACCACCTAGCCCCCATCTTTGCACAAACATGAATTGGAATAAAATACCTCTGCTCTGTGTGTATATTTTACACACTGGGTAAACGACCCCACTTGTGGAACAACAATGACACACCAATGCTTTAACTATTGCTGAACAGTGCTTGTGCAGGTTCAAGGCCTTCTTTTCTCACCTCGCCCTGCCCTAGTGAGTAGGCTGGGGGGTGCACAAGAAGTTGGGAAGGGACACAGCTGGGACAGCTGACCTGAATTGACCAAAGAGATGTTCTATGCCATATAAAGTCATGCTCAGCAATAAAACTAGGGGAGGGGGGATTTTTTCAAGGTAGTTGTTGCTCAGAGACTGGCCAGGCATCAGTCTGCTGGTGGGAGGTGGTAAGTGATTGCCTTTGCATCGCTTGTTTTGTTTGTTCCTTCCCCCTCCCCTTTTCTTCACATGTTAAACTGTCTTTATCTCAAACCATGAGTTTTTCTTGCTTTTGCCCTTCTGATTCTCTCCCCATCTCGCTGAGAGGGAAGAGAGTGAGCAAACAACTTGGTGGGGGGCTTAACTGCCAGCCAGGGTCAAACCATCACAGTAGTCCAACTTTTTTTTGTTGCTCTTAGTGGAACCATCATTTGGACCGTAATACATTATAAAATACAAGCAGATGCCTCTCTACTGCTGTACAAGCAAGATGATGTCTACTTACATTTTACAACAGCATCTAAATGATGATTCTAAGAATGAACATTATGATTCTAAGAACATTAAAAAACAAAGTCCATCATCAAATTAAAACTAGCAATGAAAATCAGAGTGACAGCAACAAGCTATTTTCTCTATCACATCCAGTTTCTGCCTTGCAGTGGAAAACTGCAAGTATTATGTTACTTGGATCCTTCAAAAGGTAGCAAGATTCACCATTAATCACTCCTGAAGACTGATACAACTCTGACATGCTGCTGAATGTGTCAGTATTGTATTTACTAACAACTGGAGAACCAAAGAAAACAATAAGAATGAAGTTAAACAACCCTTAAGTCTTAACGATATTTTTCCCCCTCCTTTGGGAGCTCAGTTTTTTTATTCTTATCCTTTAGCATAAAGCAATTAAGAACAATATTACTGACAAAGGACTCCTTTTTTAATCTGTTAAAACTGTTGGATATTATTTCCACGAGAGAGAGAAACCAATCAGCCATTAAGAAACTTCAGGGAACATATCTGCTCTGTATAGGCAAGCTAGAAGTCTAGATCATAGTAGCACCAATCTAAATTCTAACAGTACTTGGCTTTCCCCTATCTACCACCAGCACAGTCAAGGAAGGAATAGTGAGAAAGAGTGAAAGAGGAGATGGCAAGCACTGACAGCACCATTAACAAAAGGAACTGTAAAATCCTTGGCTATGAAACTTCTTGCTTACAAGCTACTTAAACAGGTAATTAACATACCATACTGAATGCAAAAATAGTTTCTTGAACTGCACACAAGTTTTATTTTTATGAGCTCTGCAACATGAAAGCATCAGCTAACCTCTGTGTTCAACAAAGGAGATGTCTGTGGTTGACTAAGGCACATAACATCCCTTTCCGCCAAACATATTGATCTGCTTTCATACCGTACATCCAATAACTCGCTGCTTCCTGAATTCTGCAACTTGAAGAAATCCAAAACAGTAGCTTAAAAGGCACATACAGGAAGAAACTCTCTTTTTGTAGTTTTATTGAACCTGTCTGAATAAAGTACATAAAGTCAAAACAAAACTTGCTTGTGATCATTTCTATATATGATTTATAGCACACCAATTGACATAACTACAGTAATTGTCACAAATATGGCTACATATACCTCATATTTAAAAAATGCCTAACAATTATAATCAACATGCATAAACAACACTGAATCCACAAGCAACTGTAAATTCGGTTGCTTGCTTAGGAAATTCTTTATATCACTTTACATGAACTTGTGGAATCAGCCAAAAGGATAAGTCATCATCCCTTGTCAAAAAGTTACATGGGAAAAAATCCTGTTCCTTAACTATTAGAGATTTATAAACATAGTCACAAACTGGAGGAGTGGTGGGTTGACCTTGGCTAGCTGCCAGGTGCCCACCAAGCCACTCTATCACTCCCCCTCCTCAACTGGACAGGGGAGAGAAAATATGACAAAAGGCTTGTGAGTCGAGATAAGGACAGGGAGATCACTCAGCAATTACCATCACAGGCAAAACAGACTCGACTTGGGGAAAATGAATTTAATTTATTGTCAATTAATAACAGAGTAGGATAGTGAGAAATAAGAACAAATCTAAAAACACATTCCCCCCACCCCCCCCTTCTTCCCAGGCTCAACTTTGCTCCCGACTCTTCTACCTCCTCCCCCTGAGCATCACAGGGGGACAGGGAATAGGGGTTGCGATCAGTTCATAACACGTTGTCTCTGTCACTCCTTCCTCCTCACACTCTTCCCCTGCTCCAGCATGGGGTCCCACCCACAAGAGACAGTCCTTCATGAACTTCTCCACCGTAGGTCCTGCCCACAAGCTGCAGTCCTTCAAGAACTGCTCCAGTGTGGGTCCCCCACGGGGCCACAGGTCCTGCCAGAAAACCTGTTCCAGCATGGGCTCCTCTCTGCAGGCCACAGGTCCTGCCAGGAGCCTGCTCCAGCACGGGCTTCCCACGGGGTCAGAGCTTCCTTCAGGGCACATCCACCTGCTCCAGCATGGGGTCCTCCACTGGCTGCAGGTGGATATCTGCTCCACCGTGGACCTCCCTGGGCTGCAGGGGGACAGCCTGCCTCACCATGGTCTTCTCCACAGACTGCAGGGGAATCTCTGCTCTGGCACCTGGAGCACCTCTTCCCCCCCCTACTTCACTGACCTTGGTGCCTGCAGAGTTGTTTCTCTCACATTCTCAGTCCTCTCTCTCAGCTGCTGTTGCGCAGCAGTTTTTACCCCTTCTTAAATATGTTATCACAGAGGTGCTACCAACGTCACTGATTGGCTCAGCTTTGGCCAGCAGCGGGTCCGTCTTGGAGCCATTTGGAACTGGGTCTGTCCAACATGGGGGCAGCTTCTTGCATCTTCTCACAGAAGCCACCCCTGCAGCCCCCCACACTACCAAAATCTTGCCATGTAAACCCAATACAGGAGATTATAGCCCAGTCAACTATTTTACATCTACTTTATATATTTGTAACCAAACAACACATTTGTACCTGGCTGTCCTGGGTTCAGCTGGGATAGAGTTAATTTTTACAGGAACCTGGGAGGTGGGGGGGGCATAGCCGGGGCAGCTGACCTGAACTAGCCAAGGAGCTATTCCATACCATGTGACATCATGCTCAGTATATACATGGGGAGTGGGCCGGGGGGAGGGTTCTCCTGCTCTCGACTTTCAGTGGGGGAAGTGGCGGAGCGTCGGGTCCCGGGTGGTGAGCAGTTGCACTGTGCATCACTCTTTTCTGTATACTCTTTCATTAGTACCGTCGTTGTTGTTGTAACTTTTTTTGCGTTGTCCCAGTAAACTGCCCTTATCCCAACCCTCGAGGTTCCAGTTTTTTTTTCTTTTCTCTCCTCCGTCTCCCCCCTATCCCACCGGAGGGGGCGGGAGGAGTGAGCGAGCGGCTGCGTGGTCCTTTGTTACCGGCTGGGCTGAAACCACGACAGTCCTTTTTTGGCGCCCAACGTGGGGCACGAAGGGTTGAGATAACGACAGATCTGGCCAGAGCGTGTTGAAACAAATTTGTCATACGCATTCCTTATATTAGATAAATAGATGTTAGTCACGATGTTGATTAATTTGTTTACATGGTGGCGTTTTGTAGGTCCTTATATGCTCTATGTATTGCCTGTAGTTACGTTTCTCACCTCTGGGAGAGTGATTGGGATTATCATTTTGCTGTACTGGGCAATGTCGACTTGTGAAATGATTACATCACTGGTCATGAGATTAAGCTGGTATCTGTATGAGGCAGTGATATCATTTCCATACTTTGGGCACCTTCTATCGGATTTTATTGGTAATTACAGCCAATCCATGGGGGAGTTAGGGGGGGATACTTCCCCCTGTCCGTTCGCCTCCCTTTTCTCCTTCCGACTAATTACAACAGCTTTTGAGAACTTTGAATATCCTTGGGATGCACAAGCCAGTGTGCTGTTAGTGCTATGCCTCCTGAATATGTTTCAGGTCTTGTTTAGGGCTACAAAAAGGCTCTTTAAGAGTACTACCCAGAGATCTGCCCCAAAGCTGGATATTCATGGGTGGCACGGCATGTGGGAGGATATGGGCAGGTATCTAGAGAACTTCTCACCCCCAGTGGCTTGGAAGTTCACTCCCGAACAACTACAGAACCCTCATGAAGTGGTAGAATATTTGAAAGAAAAATGCTGTGGCTATTCCAAAGACGTACAACTCGCTGCACTGTGCTGGGCCCTGGCCAGTATCTACCAAACGCTGCTTGATATTAGGCAGCACCCTCAGGGAGAAAAGGGGGAAAAGATGGAAAACAGGACAGCAGGCACCGTGGCTACCCCTACCCCGGCAACAGGCACCGTGGCTACCCCTACCCCGGCAACAGGCAGCGCGGCTACCCCAACCGCAGTGACAGATACTGCAGCTAAACCAGAGAACCAACCTGTGCCAGTATCAGTCGCCCCTGTACAGAAAAAGAAACACACAAAGAAATCAGTTCGCTCAGTGAGAGATGAAGATGAACCAGGGTCATCACGAGAACAGGAGGAGGAGGCAGAACCTGAAATAATCACCCCGATCTCTATCCCTGAGTGAGTTGCGTGACATGCGAAAAGATTTTAGCCGCCACCCAGGTGAGCACATTGTTACCTGGCTGCTCCGATGCTGGGATAATGGGGCTAGTAGTGTGGAATTAGAGGGTAAGGAAGCCAAGCAGTTGGGATCTCTGTCTAGGGAAGGGGGCATCAACAAGGCGATTGGGAGAAAAACACAAGTCCTCAGCCTCTGGAGGCAACTTCTGTTAGGTGTAAAGGAAAGATACCCCTTCAAGGATGAAGTTACATGTCACCAAGGCAAGTGGACCACCATGGAGAGAGGTATCCAGTACCTGAGGGAATTAGCCATGCTGGAGGTGATTTATAATGATCCAGAAAATGCGCAGTCACCCATAGACCCAGATGAAGTCCAATGCACACAACCCATGTGGCGGAAGTTTCTACGAAGTGCACCACCAACCTATGCCAACTCATTGGCAGTAATGTCCTGGAAAGAAGGCCATGGACAAACGGTGGATGAATTGGCTGTCCAACTCCGGCAATACGAAGGAAGTCTCTCTTCCTCCCTACGGGCCTGTGTCTCGGCTGTAGAGGAATTGTCCCGAGAGTTCCAGCAATTCAAAGTGGATATGTCTTCCTCCCCACCTGTACAGGCCCGCATCGCAGCTATTGGGAGTAAGCATTCCTCTGCCCAAGAGAGAGGAGAGAGAAAGTACACACGACGGGCTAACCTGTGGTTTTACCTGCGTGACCATGGAGAGGACATGAGGAAGTGGGATGGAAAACCTACCTCAGTCCTGGATGCACGGGTACGGGAGTTGCGAGAAAAAGCAACCAGAAAAGAGGATTCTTCTTGGAAAAATGCTGCTCCAGTTTCCTGTGAGGAGTCCCCCAGATGCAGTAGATGGGCTGATCACATTTCTGATCCTCTTGAAGGGACTTCTGATTCACGTGTGCGAAAAGTGAGTAACAAATATTCTAACCAGGATTAGAGGGGGCCCTGCCTCCAGCCAGGTGGAGGAGAGGGACAACCGAGTCTACTGGACAGTGTGGATTCGATGGCCTGGCACATCAGACCCACAGGAATATAAGGCTCTAGTAGACACTGGTGCACAATGCACCCTAATGCCATCAAGTTATAAAGGGGCAGAACCCATCTGTATCTCTGGTGTGACAGGGGGATCCCAAGAGCTAACCGTATTAGAAGCTGAAATGAGTCTAACCGGGAATGACTGGCATAAACACCCCATTGCAACTGGCCCAGAGGCCCCATGCATCCTTGGTATAGATTATCTCAGGAGGGGATATTTCAAGGACCCAAAAGGGTACCGTTGGGCTTTTGGTATAGCTGCATTGGAGACGGAGGAGATTGAACAGCTGTCTACCCTGCCTGGTCTCTCTCAAGACCCTTCGGTTGTGGGGTTGCTGAAGGTTGAAGAACAACAGGTGCCAATTGCTACCACGACGGTGCACCGGCGGCAATATCGCACCAACCGAGATTCCCTGATCCCCATCCATAAGCTGATTTGCCAATTGGAGAGCCAAGGAGTGATCAGCAAGACTCACTCACCCTTTAATAGTCCCATATGGCCCGTGCGGAAATCTAATGGGGAATGGAGACTAACAGTAGACTATCGTGGGCTGAATGAAGTCACGCCACCGCTGAGCGCTGCTGTGCCAGATATGTTAGAGCTTCAATATGAACTGGAATCAAAGGCAGCTAAGTGGTATGCCACAATTGACATTGCTAATGCATTTTTTTCCATCCCTTTGGCAGCGGAGTGCAGGCCACAGTTTGCTTTCACTTGGAGGGGCATCCAGTACACCTGGAATCGACTGCCCCAGGGGTGGAAACACAGCCCCACCATTTGCCATGGACTGATCCAGGCTGCACTGGAAAAAGGTGAAGCTCCAGAGCACCTGCAATACATTGATGACATCATCGTATGGGGCAACATGGCAGAAGTTTTTGAGAAAGGGAAGAAAATAATCCAAATCCTTTTGAAGGCTGGTTTTGCCACAAAAGAAAGTAAGGTCAAGGGACCTGCACAGGAGATCCAGTTCTTAGGAGTAAAATGGCAAGACGGGCGTCGTCAGATCCCTATGGATGTGATCAACAAAATAGCAGCTATGTCCCCACCAACTAATAAAAAGGAAACACAAGCTTTCTTAGGTGTTGTGGGCTTTTGGAGAATGCATATTCCAAATTACAGTCAAATTGTAAGTCCTCTCTACCAAGTTACCCGGAAGAAGAATGATTTTAAATGGGGGGCCTGAGCAACGACAAGCTTTTGAACAAATTAAGCGGGAGATTGTTCATGCAGTAGCTCTTGGGCCAGTCCGGGCAGGACAAGATGTTATAAATGTGCTCTACACTGCAGCTGGGGAGAATGGCCCTACCTGGAGCCTCTGGCAGAAAGCACCTGGGGAGACCCGAGGTCGACCCCTGGGGTTTTGGAGTCGGGGTTACAGAGGATCCGAGGCTCGCTATACTCCAACTGAAAAAGAGATATTGGCAGCATATGAAGGAGTTCGAGCCGCCTCAGAAGTGGTTGGTACTGAAACACAGCTCCTCTTAGCACCCCGACTGCCAGTGCTGGGCTGGATGTTCAAAGGGAGGGTCTCCTCTACACATCATGCAACTGATGCCACGTGGAGTAAGTGGGCCGCACTGATCACACAACGGGCTCGCATAGGAAACCCCAGTCGCCCAGGAATTGTGGAAGTGATCATGGACTGGCCAGAAGGCAAAAATTTTGGAATGTCGCCAGAGGAGGAGGTGACACGGGCTGAAGAGGCCCCGCTGTATAATAAACTGCCAGAAAATGAGAGGCAATATGCTCTGTTCACTGATGGGTCCTGTCGCATTGTGGGAAAACATCGGAGGTGGAAGGCTGCTGTATGGAGTCCTACACGACTAGTCGCAGAAACTGCTGAAGGAGAAGGTGAATCGAGTCAGTTTGCAGAGGTGAAAGCCATCCAGCTAGCGTTAGACATTGCTGAAAGAGAAAAGTGGCCAGTGCTCTATCTCTATCCTGACTCATGGATGGTGGCAAATGCCCTATGGGGGTGGCTACAGCAATGGAAGAAGAGCAATTGGCAGCGCAGAGGTAAACTCATCTGGGCTGCCGCACTGTGGCAAGATATTGCTGTTCGGATAGAGAAGCTAGTGGTAAAAGTACGCCACGTAGATGCTCATGTACCCAAGAGTCGGGCCACTGAAGAACATCAAAACAACCAGCAGGCAGATCAGGCCGCCAAGATTGAAGTGTCTCAGGTGGACCTGGACTGGCAACGTAGGGGTGAGCTATTTATGGCTCTGTGGGCCCATGATACCTCGGGCCATCAGGGAAGAGATGCAACATATAGATGGGCTCGTGATCGAGGGGTGGACTTAACCATGGACACTATCGCACAGGTTATCCATGAATGTGAAACATGTGCTGCAATTAAGCAAGCCAAGCGACTGAAACCCCTGTCGTATGGAGGGCGATGGCTGAAATATAAACAGTGGGAGGCCTGGCAGATTGACTATATCACACTCCCACGAACCCGCCAAGGCAAGTGCCATGTGCTTACAATGGTGGAAGCAACCACTGGATGGCTGGAAACATATCCTGTGTCCCACGCCACTGCCCAGAACACTATCCTGGGCCTTGAAGAGAAAGTCTTATGGCAACACGGCACCCCAGAAAGAATCGAGTCAGACAACGGGACTCACTTCCGAAACAACCTCATAGACACCTGGGCCAAAGAACATGGCATTGAGTGGGTGTATCACATCCCTTATCACGCACCAGCCTCTGGGAAAATCGAACGATACAATGGACTGCTGAAAACTACATTGAGAGCAATGGGGGGTGGAACTTTCAAACATTGGGATACACATTTAACAAAAGCCACCTGGTTAGTTAATACTAGAGGATCCACCAATCGGGCGGGCCCCGCCCAACCAAGACTTGCACATACTGTAGAAGGGGATAAAGTTCCTGTAGTGCACATGAGGAGTATGTTAGGAAAGACAGTCTGGGTTAGTCCTCCCTCACGCAGAGACAAACCCATCCAAGGGGTGGTTTTTGCTCAGGGACCTGGGTACACCTGGTGGGTGATGCAGAAGGATGGGGAAGTTCGATGTGTACCTCAGGGAGATTTGATTTTGGGAGAGAATAGCCAGTGAACTAGGCTGTATGATATTTAACTGCTAAATAACCTGCCAATGTATGTCATTGTATCTATAGTGTCTATATGCCATATCAAGGGTATTACTGTAAGAATTACCCAAATGACTGAAGAATGGACTTTGAAACTGAGCCAAGAACAACAGTGATAGAACTTGAACTGGCGCCCAGCAATTTCCTCAAGATCAACATCTTCGACCTGCAGACCAAGGGTGTGGGTTGCATCAAATGTACCAGCCAGAAGTTCCAGAGACAGCATACAACAACCCAACACCTCACACCATCTCTCTTATCCTGAAGAAGTGTTACAACAGATGGAGCCTCAAAGTCATGGACTAAATAAAATTGATGGACACATTGGAGGGATAACCCATTGACTAAGGGAATACTATTTGTATGTGTGTGTGGGGGGGGGGGTGTCCATATACATATATATCTATATATAAGACAAGGAAAGTGGTAGCGGTTGATTGGAAAATGTAAGATCTGGGCATGATGTAAATGGTATAGAATAAGGGGTGGATAATGTCCTGGGTTCAGCTGGGATAGAGTTAATTTTTACAGGAACCTGGGAGGTGGGGGGGCATAGCCGGGGCAGCTGACCTGAACTAGCCAAGGAGCTATTCCATACCATGTGACATCATGCTCAGTATATACATGGGGAGTGGGCCGGGGGGAGGGCTCTCCTGCTCTCTCTCGACTTTCGACTTTCGGTGGGGGAAGTGGCAGAGCGTCAGGTCCCGGGTGGTGAGCAGTTGCACTGTGCATCACTCTTTTCTGTATACTCTTTCATTAGTACCGTCGTTGTTGTTGTAACTTTTTTTGCGTTGTCCCAGTAAACTGCCCTTATCCCAACCCTCGAGGTTCCAGTTTTTTTTCTTTTCTCTCCTCCGTCTCCCCCCTATCCCACCGGAGGGGGCGGGAGGAGTGAGCGAGCGGCTGCGTGGTCCTTTGTTACCGGCGGGGCTGAAACCACGACACTGGCTTCACAGAATCTCTGTTCCATTCAGAAGTCTGGAATGAAGTCCTGTTAACAGTTCTGCTAGAAGTGTCATCTCCATCATGCCTTTTTTGTCTATTTTTTCCCTCACCCTCTATCGATCTCTTGTGCTACAAGCATTTTCGAGATATTTAGTTGATTTTACTTCAACTTTCTCAAATTATCAAATTTGCTGTAGTATAACTTGAGTTATAGCTAACTAACTGTGCATCTGGAGTTTAAACATGAAGTTAATACACCATAAATAGTTAGTATACTATAACCACCAATAAAAGAGGAATAGTTAGTTAGAGATGTTATTGAATCTTATTTACATTTTGTTAACTGTTCTGGTTTTAGCACATATTGTAGCCCAAGCAGGATGGATTAACCCATATGTTTCTAGGCAACTGTACTTCTAAGATCTCATTAAAATTAATCAGAGCATTTCCAATAGTTTAAAATTGTTAGGTCTTAAATCGTCCAGTCTGATTTTCATCTAGAAAAGGACTAAAATGCTGCATTCCAAGCCTTTGACTAAACTATATATTATGGGCAAACCCAAGCAAGATTGATGTGACAATGACATCCAAAACACTTGGAGCAGCCAGAAAGTAATTAGAAAAGATATATCTATACAATCCCAGTAAAGGAAACATATTCACCTATACTATAGAAAAGTCCTGAAAGTCTTGTGATTCTCGCCAGGAACATACCTTGCCAGAGTTGGACTCAGGAATCAGTACGGTCTAAACAGGCAAGGAACAAGCACTAGGCATATACCTATGTGTACTATGCTGTATCAACCCAGAAGAGTGGCTTAACTCTTTCTGACTACAGGACTAAGGGCTAAATCCAAATTACATCTGGCACCAATACCTTTTTCTTGAGTGGTGGGAAGAAAGATTTCCTGACCTCCAAATGTAACTTGTTAAAATCTTAGGAGATGTGACCAAATTAACGTAAAGCTGCAAAGCTCAATAATTTCTCTCAAAGCTCACAAAGAAATAAATGACAGGGAACAGTGCCAAAAAGAGAGTCAGACAGCACTCAGCTCAGCCCAGCCCTACTAGAGACCATAGAACTCCTTCCAGAAGTTAAACTAAGTTTCTTGATATTACATCACCCATACTAACTCTGAGCCAATCATGTCCCCATACAGATTTAGTGTTTAACTTTTCTCTCAGCAAGAAAACTCTTAATTTTAGGTCTCTAGCCTTTGTATCTTATTATACCTAGTAATGCATGCTTAGGACCTGATCTTGCAACTTCCTCTACACAAGCCTGACCACAGCAAAGTTACCAGGTCTCTGCCTAGGGAGTAAGGTCCACCCAGAAGGATGCAACTGGAGAATAGATAACTTGAAACTGTTGGAAATAGCAGCAGCCATACAAATCCAAGAGAGACAATATCCAATCACAGAGGGAAATGGCTTAATAATACACCTGATTTTTTTTTAATTTTTATATTTTGAGAAGCTTGTCTATTTTTTTCTTGAAAATTTTATCTAAGTTTCAGGAAATTTATCCTCAAATGGACACACACACCCCCCAAAAAAAATCACAGATGTTTGTCAAATATTTTTTTCCTTTTGATTAAAGGAGAACACTAACAGGAACCCTTCTCCCCTCTCCATTCCAGTCCAAGTTCCTACTCTCTTGTGGATAGTTTTCCACCTGTAGCAGGTCCTGGAATTCCTTCAGTGATAAATGTGGTCTGATTACTTATCAGCCACTGATTACAATCATCATATCTCTCTAAGTCAGGTTCATGGGGGCTGCCACTGGGCTCTGTAAAAGTCCAGATAGTGAATGAAGTAAAGCACAGTTCACAAATACACGGTCATTTTTTTCCCCAGAAGTTACTTTCTCAAGAAAAAGAAAAACACCATACTCTTCACTTTCCAAATATACTGCCTGAAAAACTGTATTCGCTTGAATTGTAGAATTCCATAAAATTCTTTGAACTCAAGTTAGGCACATTAATACTACTATCCCCTTTAAATGCCATTCATTATTGCTACAAGAACAGAGAGTGATTATTCACTTTAAAAATGAACAAAACATTTAGAGAGATTGACTTAAAATAAGAAGTCCAGCTGAGGAGGAGGAGTGATAGAGTGGCTTTGGTGGGCACCTGGCCTCCAGCCAGAGTCAACCTACCACAGTATAAAAAGATAAACATGAGAGGCAATTAAAAGAAAGCATTACTGACCAAGCAAATAAGGTATTGAAAATTCCTTATTCACTAATGAAGTGTGGTGGTTTAACCTTGGCTAGCTGCCAGGTGCCCATTAAGCTGCTCTATCACTCCCCCTTCTCAACAGGACAGGGGGAAAAGATATGACAAAAGGCTCATGGGTCGAGATAAGGACAGGGAGATCACTCAGCAATTACCATCATGGGCAAAACAGACTCAACTTGGGGAAAATGATTTCATTTATTGCCAATTAATTGTAACAGAGTAGGATAATGAGAAATAAGAACAAACCTAAAAAACACCTTCCTCCCCACCCCCTCCCTTTTTCCCAGGCTCAACTTCACTGCTCCTGACTCTTCTACACCCCCCCCACCCCCCGAGTGGCAGAGGGGGATGGGGAATGGGGATTGTGGCCAGTTCGTGACACTGTCTCTGTCCCTCCTTCCTTCTCACACTCTTCCTCTGCTCCAGTGTGAGGTCACTCCCACAGGAGACAGTCATTCACAAACTTCTCCAACATGGGTCCTTTCCACAGGGTGCAGTAATTCAGGAACTGACTGCTCCAGCGTGGGTCCCCTGCAGGGCCACAGGTCCTGCCAAGAGCCTGCTCCAGCATGGGCTCTCCACAGGGTCACAGCTTCCATCAGGGCGCATCCACCTGCTCCAGCATGGGGTCCTCCACAAGCTGCAGGTAGATATCTGCTCCACCGTGGACCTCCATGGGCTGCAGGGGGACAGCCTGCCTCACCATGGTCTTCTCCACAGACTGCAGGGGAATCTCTGCTCTGGCACCTGGAGCACCTCTTCCCCCTCCTTCTTCACTGACCTTGGTGGCTGTAGAGTTGTTTCTCTCACATTCTCACTCCTCTCTCAGCTGCTGTTGTGCAGCTGTTTTTACCCTTTCTTAAATCTGTTATCAGAGGCACTACCAACATCGCTGATTGGCTCAGCTTTGGCCAGTCTTGGAGCCATTTGGAACTGGCTCTATCTGACCTGGGGGCAGCTTCTGGCATTTTCTCACAAAAGCCACCCCTGCAGCCCCCCCACCCCCACTACTAAAACCTTGCCACATTAGCCCAGTACACCAAGTAATGTATCACAGGAATAGCCATGATTTAAGATTAACAACTAACCTTAAAGGCACTTCAGCCTGACTAGGAAATCTATATGCAATACAACATCATTTTTGTTATTCAGGATTTATGCATATACCATTAAAGTGACAGAGATGTAGACATGTTCTTTCAGCAGACTGCACTCTCTCAATAAGTGCTGGGGGTTTTTTTATTTAAGCTCACTGAAAGTAATGCACAAGGTTCCCTGTCCCAAATTATGAGAAGTAACTTGCTTTCACCTCAACTCTCCCCTCTGTGATTTTCCTTTTCTAGAAGGACTTATCTTCCCTATGTGGAAATAAAGGCTCATATAAACAGGAAGTGTAAATTATTAGTCCTGTTCCTGTAGAAATGTATGCCCACACATATCTTTCTGCAAGGTAGAGGCCTCAGTCCTGCAACTGCTCCTGCTGCAAGCAGACCCCTCTGCTGGTGTATCAGCTGTACAAGCCCAACTGCTGGATGAGAGAAAGCTCACCACAAGGACCCCCTCACAAGTCCTTGTACCTGTATGGGGATTAGGGCACCCTGTTCCCAGCTCCTGTACCCGGCAAAGGGATGCCCTAGGGCAAGGGAGAAGGCCTCAGGGGAAGCAGCTCCCCACCCCCAGTTACATAACAGGTCAGGGGAAAGGAGGGAAGGGAGCAGGGGGCTATCACAACCCTTACCTCACTGCCTTGGGCTGAGCCTAGCCCAACTGCCTCTCCAAGGACATAGCAAGGGCCTCAGTCCCCAACCGCAGTGTACCCACACATCTCGCAGAGCAGCGCAGCAAAATGACGTCACTACCAGTCGACAATAGCACACACGGAGTGGTGCCACGGCTCGGCGCAAGCACTCCAACCAAGTCCCACCGCCACGGAGGTGGCTGGGGAGCCAGGAGCGAGGCAAAGCAGCAGATGTGCAAGGGAATGAGCTCATAGTGCAGCTTCTGGGTAGAGCCACAGCAAACAATGTTTTTTCTAAGACAACGTTATTGACATTAAACATTTTGAGCAGCTGATAGCCACAGGTGGTTGAGAGTCAAATAATTGGCAGCTGTGAATTAAAGACAGACAGCATATTTCACCACATACATGAACATCCCCTACCCAGACAGATTAGTGTTGGACTGATACAGCTTCCTTGGTTTGATCCTACCTGAGGCAGGGTACCAAGACCTGTTCTACACTGCGTTTGATCTTTGTCCCCAGAAGCAGGCATAAGCCTGTATGAATTAAGACCAAGCATAAGTATGATTCCCCACTATTCTTTCTATTAGGATGATGGCTCCAGAATTGGGTAGGAAACATCTAGGCCACACTGTTCCAATCTCTACAGCTTTAGCAGTCAAATGATATAGGTCCATACAGTATTTATGGCAGGTCACTGTGAAAATAGAATAGTTAACACCTCATAGGCCTCACTAGTTAAGAAATATTTGCAGCATGACCTAACAGTCTCACCAAGTCAACACAACTTAATTAACAAAGGAGTGAATTGTTGGTAAAAAGGTACTGTGTAGAACTTCCTTATCTGACTGTCTTGGACCTCCCTATCTGAAGTAATGCATGTTACCACTCTTCGTTGCGATTTACTGTAGTCCAGCTTATCTGACATGGTTTGGTGAAAGAACAAGTTGTATAACCTAAAAGGTATATAAACTCTGTAACTGGCTGCGTTCTCTCCTATAGCAATGAACTGCTTTTCTGTTCTGACATGATCAAAACTGCATTCCAGTTATTCCATGACATCGCTTACCTCTCTCTGGCACCATATCACCTTTACAGTATCAGTGATATTGTAGACAGTATTCAAACAAGTTATACTGAGGCACTATAAAAAAAAATAATCTATAATCACCCCAAACATGTTTGTTATATTGAGTCCATATACTTGCTCACCTATGCTGACACACAACTTTGTAAATAAGGACTGATTAGAGTTTTACTGTATTAGCTATGAGCTTTTATACTTAAAGAAACTGAATATGTACTGTTCTGCTACCAGCAAGGTTTGTTAGATGGAAAGCACTGTTTACTTTGACCACACTTTTAAACCACTGTTGTCCACACCCAGAAAGAGCAAAAGCTAGCTTCCCAGGAGGAGGAAAAAAAAAAAAACCAACCCACCAAAAAAAAAAACCAAACCCACCCCCACAAAAACACAACAAGACAGAAAGTACAGGCTAAAACCCAACTAAAAGGTTGGGGCAGAAAGATAAATTGGTACTACTAAAATAACTTGTGTTAAAAAGCTCAATTAAGTTTTTAGTATACTGAACACCTTAGGAGAAGTTTACACCATAGAGATAGCTTAAGTCACTGCAGGATAAGTAATCACATTACAACCAGCATCAACTCTGAAGTCCTATAGTTTCAGGCTCTCAGAGGCTAGTCCAAGTATTACATATCACTGCCCCCTTTCTTTTCAGATTACTTAGCTGCTATTTGGGAACTAGTCAGAGGCAGTTGCAAAACTTGTTTGATTTACTTGTAACTTTATATTTTCATAAGAGCAATTCAAACAAGAGTCAGAAACTTAGGACTGCAGGGTAAAACAATTCCTGCATAGAAACAAAGTAGCTTTGCCAAGTTAAATTATTTCCTCAAGTGGGTACACCTTTGTCCTGGTTTCAGCTGGGATAGAGTTAATTGTCTTCCTAGGAGCTGGTATAGTGCTATGTTTTGGGTTCAGTATGAAAAGAATGTTGATAACACACAGATGTTTTCAGTCCTTGCTAAGTAATGTTTAGACTAAGTCAAGGATTTTTCAGCTCCTCATGCCCAGCCAGCAAGAAGGCTGGAGGGGCACAAGAAGTTGGCACAGGACACAGCCAGGGCACCTGACCCAAACTGGCCAAAGGGGTATTCCATACCATGTGACATCATGCCTAGTATATAAACTGGGAGGAGTGGGGCTGGGAAGAATGGCCACTTGGGAACTAACTGGGCATCAGTTGGGGAGTGGTGAGCAATTGTATTGTGCATCACTTGTATATTCCAATCCTTTTATTATTAATGTTGTCATTTTATTATTGTTATCATTATTAGTTTCTTCCTTTCTGTTCTATTAAACAGTTCTTATCTCAACCCCTGAGTTTTACTTCCCCCCCCCCAATTCTCTCCCCCATCCCACTGGGTGGGGGGTGTGGGGAAGTGAGTGAGCAGCTGCATGGTGCTTAGTTGCTGGCTGGGGTTAAACCACAACACCCTTCTAACATGTTAGACAAGAATATTAGTTTTGTCTGGTTAATTAGGACACTCAGGTTCTATAGAGCATTAAAAGTTTATTCCTTTATGCCTACTACTGAACAGATGGAGCCATTGGATTTGAACATGCTAAACTATGTATTAGAAGAGATGTGAAAGTTACTGAATACAGGTAACAAGTGATTATCTAGTCAGAACATGCAATATGTAAACTTAAACAAATTAAATGAAAAGTCAAATAGGCAATTACATTAAAGATAACTTCATTAATCCTTGAATATCATAGCAGCCTACTTGGAATTGCATTTGACTGAGCTTTGTTGCTGTAAATAATACAGCTCATGCACAGGTATGGATATATGTTTTATACACTTTCAGGTATTCACCGAATACTGCCAACATATATATACACACTCATACACATAAAGCTCCAGAAGACATAGGAGATTTCTAGAAGGCAGTTCATTTTTGCTCATCCTTTGGAAGAGGTCTTCTGAAGAGAAGAATATGTGGCTCTGAAAATAAAATTGAACAAAGCATCAGCCTGTCACTCAAGTCCTGATTACAGATACTTCTTTGATTTAAGAGCTTGAACAATAATTGAATCTTCCTGTCAGATAACAAGCAGACTAAGAGATCAAGTCCACAGGAAGGTCTCCACATATAGTATTTCCAGTTCAACTTTGTAGTAACCATGGAATAGTCACAGATGCTTTTGAAAGTTTGATACCAGAAGTTGGCAGTTTCATAAGCTTAAATACTAAAAAAAAAAAAAAATAAAAAATTAAAAAATTAAAGAAATAATAATAAAAACCCACCCCCCCCAAAAAAACACAAAACCAGCAGAACTGGTACCAGTTCTGTCTCTGCACTGGGCTATTTGATGAGTTTTATCACTCTAATGAAGTGGTGATTCTGTCCTGGTCAGGTACATACTGACAAGCATCAAAAGCCACTTTAGTTATCAATAACATAAGCTGACTGCATTAACATTGACTTAATCATAAATACCTTCAAAAAAAGCCCAAGGCAATACATTCGAAGTATCAAAGGTGTCCAGATAAGACAAACACTGGAAGATTAGACTAATTACTTCTTCTGGTTCTTCGGAAACTTGGAACTCCATGGGACTAACTGCAATTCACCTATCACCAGTTAAATCACCATTGACAAGACTGACTGAAAAGGTATTTAGAATGGTCATTCTCAGTATTTTATACTTCAAGTTTTAGAGCTTCACAGCCCAGTAACTGAAAAGACCCTGGCTTCAGTGTAGCTTTTAGCAGGCAGTATAGCTAGAGCTCAACCTATACTATAGGGTTTTTTTTTTTTTTCCATAGCATTGATACAGGACCTCATCTAGGTGAGCATCTATTAGTTTTTTGTATGAGGTAGGTATGTCAATTCCATTATACAAATATGTGCTGCTACATCAAGTTTGAGGCAGTCACTGAGATACTAACATAACTCAAGATCTCACCAAAACCTCTTTTTATAGGCAGAGATAGGAACATATTCAAATCTAGTGTTTTGTCCATGAAGAGGCTGCAGATACCTAGAAGGAAGCTAGCATTTTGCACGTCCAGTTCTGAGTGAGGGGTGAAGGTTTAGAATAAAGATTGCTACGCCACTTATGTTGATAAAAATATCAGGCAGATAAAGAAGAGTCTAAACATTTAGCAGGAAACTCCAATTGGATTCTAGAGGAAAGTAATTACACACTGAGCTTCAGTTTCAAGCACCAGAGAGGTAGTATTTTTAGACTCCTTTGTTCATCATCTTTTGTTTAGCTGTGCTTACCTGGCTCATGGATCATGTAGTGAACCCAGCCAAGACTTTGCTGAACACCAAGTCGTCTCCATTCCTCTTCAGACATTAGATGAGTTTTTGGTACTTGCTTTGAAAGTTCTCTTGGCAGCATCACATGTCTGTAGAAGTTTAATTATTAAACTCATTATTACACACACCAATGCCTATCTTAGTGTACACTAGAAAACTTGCATAGATCTATACTGAAAGACAATAAGCAAGTTGAGTTATGAATACCAAAAACCTCCTAGAAAGAAGCCTACAGTGTTAACGGATAATAATTAGATTATGAAGCATCAGTTCAAAAAAGCAATTTTAAATTCACTTTGCCTACCAAATGTTACAGCTTTAACACAACTGTACACTGAAATCTTCAACTTACTGCCTAAAACAGAAGATTCAGTCCCCTGCATGCTCTAATCACAGTACTTGTGGTACACAAATATATTCATGGCAATTAACTATCATATCAGCAGTTAAGGCGAATAGAAAAATACTGACTTGGCACTCTTAGAAGTCACTCCTGCTAGCATCAGTTACAATCCAGAACAGACTAGTGCTACAGCATAGCTTTAAAAGAACATATAGAAGGCTACCCAGGTCTCGGCAGCTAGGGTCGAGCTCTTACCATGCAGCAGCGCTACCTTCCACTCGGCAGCATACACCTCTGCCACTGCGCCAGGGAGACCTAGCGGGCTTCACCCCCCCCGCTTTCTTCAATGCCCTCTGACCGGAGCTGGTATTGCCCGCTTACTAAAGACGACTCCAGAAAGGAGACAAGGCAGACCAAAACCAGCAATCGAATCGCCCGATTCCCTCCCCCCCCCCCCCCCCCCCGCCAACAGCCTTTATCACATCGCAAGTGCCCGCGACAAAGAGGCAAGATACTGCTCCTCTCCAGGAGCTTTAAGCTACCCTGGCTCCGCAGAGAGAAACTAATAACGTCGCTCTCTAGAACTGCACTCACCACCAACACCGACGGGGCTACTCTCCTAAAGTCACCTCACAGTCCGAAAAAGAGGCACCCGCCCAAATCACATCTTCCCCTCCCCTCAAAGGGGCGACAGAGGCCCCATTCTATGACCTTCAGCCAGCCCAGCCCAGCCCTCTCCTCCCCTCCCGGTCTCGCACCGATACTCATACTGCTCATCAAAATACTTGTCAGAATAGTAGATCTGCTTATTAGCCATAGCAAGCAGAGACAGCAACAGCACTCGCTCTTCTCGCAAACTAACTGCTCAATTCTACGCCCGTTTCAATTTGAATCTAACAGTTCAATGCTTATTGGTGGATTAGGCCAGCCAATGGCGTGCTGCGTGGCCATGCCAGAGGAGATGGTTGCGTAATTCGAATGCTTGTCTTTCCACCAATCGCCGGGAGCTATGGGGGTTGATTATCTAAGAGGGTGAGGATTGGGAGATGGTGGAGTTGCGTCGTGTGTATGGTCAGTCTGGGCGTGAATTTTGGGCTTTACAGAAGTACTCTGTGTGAGCCTCAGCGGTGTGGTGATGGGCTGGTTGTAGCTGGGGACCGGGTGGTTCCAGCAGTTTCTAGAGCACCATGGGCTACGTGGGTATGAGTTTTGGGGGATTGTTAGTGGTTGTCATTCTGTTGTGTGAGGATCTGCTGGTATGGCTGGTGTGGCTGCCTAGGTACCCTTATGTAGCACAAGCAGCTATAATCCTGGGCCTTCTGTGGATTGTTGATACTATGCTACTTCTAAAAGAAATGAACAGATTTCTAGGATTTTTTTTCTTGTAATGCAGAGAACTACTGAGGGACTAGCATGGTGGTTTTTGTGTTGCTTCTGTGTTAGGCTCATAACTGTGCTAACAGTCTAGGCTTAAAGTGCAAGAGAAAACATGCATGGGGATGTAGGCATCTTCAGAGCTGTATAATATCTGTGGAAGTTTATTTCCAATTACAAGCGTTCTTGCAGAATGCAGAAAAATAGTACAGTTACTATTCCTGTAGTGTAAAAAAAAAAAAAAAAGTAGCAACTTCTCAGAAACTGATAGCAGATACTGCAGTTTCTAGAACATGAACATTATTTTTTGTGTTAAACTTTTTTCAGTGGGCAAATACTGAATTCTGTACTTCTCTAAACTCCAGTGGCATTTCTTGGGTATAGTGGCCCCCTAAGATTAGATAAGGCTAACAGGTATGTTGTCAGACAGGGTTATCTCACTATCCCTATTTCCATCATTGTGGTGGGTTGACTCAGGCCAGCAGCTAAGTCCCCACCCAATTGCTTGTTCACTCCCCCCAGCAGAATGGGGAAGAGAATTAGAAGGGAAAGAGGAAGGGAAAAAAAAAAAAAAAAAAAACCCCAACAAACCAACCCACAAAACAAGTGATGCAAAAGTAATCAATTGCCATCTCTTACAAGTAGACTGATACCCAGCTGTGGTGGGTTAATATTGGCTGGCTGCTAGGTACCCACCAAACTGCTCTCTCGCTCCCCTTCAACAGGACAGGGAGAGAAAATAAGATGGGAAAGCTCGTGGGTCGAGATAAAGATAGGGAGATCCCTTACCAGTTACCATCATGGGCAAAACAGACTTGACTCAGGGAAGAGTAATTTAATTTATTGCCAATTAAAATAGAGTAGGATAGTGAGAAACAAAGACAAAACTAAAAAACAGCTTTCCCCCACCCCTTCTTCCCAGGCTCAACTTCACTCCTTCATTCCTGACTCTTCTACTTCCTTCCCCCCCCACCATCCTCAAGTGGCGATGGGGAATGGGGGTTGTGGTCAGTTCATAAAGCTTCATCTCTGCTGCTCCTTCCTCCTCACAGTTTTCCCCTGCTCCAGCATGGGTCCTTCCCACAGGCTATAGTCCTTCAAGAACTGCTCTGGTGTGGTTTCTCCATGGGCTGCAGCTTCCTTCAGGACATATCCACCTGCTCCTGTATGGGCTCCTCCATGGGCTGCAGGAGAATCTCTGATCTGACAAATGGAGCGCTTTCTCCCCTCCCGCTCCTTCTTCTCTGACCTTGGTGTCTGCAGGGTTGTTTCTCACATTTTTCTCATTCCTCTCTCTCACAGCTGATGCACAGCTTTTTTTTTTTTTTTTTTTTTTTACCCCTTTTAAAAATATGTTTTTACAGAGGTGCTACCAGCTTTGCTGATTGGTTCAGCTCTGGCCAGCAGCGGGTCTGTCTTGGAGCTGGCTGGAACTGGCTCTGTCCGGCACGGGGGGCAGCCCCTGGTGTCTTCTCACAGAAGCCACCCCGCTCTACCAAAACCTTGCCACGTAAACCCAATACACCAGCCAGTCTCCCAGTAATGGCTACCTTCCCAAACCCCCCCTCCACTCAGTTTTCATAGCTGAGTCTGATGTCATATGGTATGGAATATCCCTTTGGCCAATTCTTGTCAGCTGTCCAGGTTGTGTTCCCCCCACCTTCTTGCCTACCCCCAGCATACTTGCTTTAGGGAGAAGAGGGGGGGGGGAAAGCAAGCCTTGGTTCTGTGCAGGTACTGTTTAGCAATAGCCAAGGCACTGTTTTGTTATCAACACTGTTTTAGGCACAAATCCAAAACACAGCACCATATGGGCTGCCATGAAGAAAATTAAGTCTGTCCTACTCAGACCTATTTTAATGAGAAAAAAAAATTTGAAGCTGTGTGAGGTACTAATGCTGACACATATACTTGAATAAATATAATTCTTTTTTATCAGCAGTCCACTGTGGTGAGTTGACCTTGGCTGGTTGCTAGGTGTCCACCAAGCCACTCTCTCTCACACACACACACCCCCCCCAACTGGACAGGGGGATAAAATAAGATTAACATGAGTTGAGATAAAAATGGGGAGATTACTCACCAATTACCCTCATGGGCAAAACAGACTCTAAAACCAACACTAAAAACATCTTCCCCCACCCCTTCTTCCTAGGCTCAACTTTACTCCTTCATTCCTGACTCCTCTACCTTTTCCCCCTGCCCTAAGCAGTGCAGGGATGATGGAGAATGGAGGGTTGTGGTCAGTTCATAACAGTTCATCTCTGCCACCCCTTGATCCTCATGCTTTTCTCCTGCTCCAGCGTGGGTCCTCTCTGCAGGCTACAGTCTTTCATGAACTGTTCCAGCTTTGGTCCTTCCCATGAACTGCAGTCCTTCAGGATAAGACTGCTCCAGAGGGAGTCCTCCACAGACTACAGTTCCTGCCAGAAAACCTGGTCCTGCATGGGCTCCCTCCATATGCCACAGTTCCTGCCAGGAGCCTGTTCCAGCGTGGACTCTCCATGGGCTGCAGCTTCCTACAGGAAATATTCACCTGCTGCAGCGTGGGGTCCTCCACAGGCTGCAGTGTGGATACCTGGTCCACTGGGGTCTCTTCCACAAGCTGCAGGGGAATACCTTCTCTAGTGCCTGGAGTACCTCCTCCCCCTCCTTCTTCTTGGACTTTGGTGTTCGCACTGCTATTTCTCACACTTTTTTTTTCCCCTTCATTCCTCACTGATGGGCAGCATTTTGCCCTTTCTTAAATATGTTTTCATAGAGGCATCACCAGCTTTGCTGATTGGCTCAGCTTTGGCCTGCGGTGGGTCCGTTGTAGGCAGGAACTGGCTCTGTCTGTCATGGTGGCAGCCCCTGGTCTCTTCTCACAGATGCCACCCCTGCAGCCCCACTGCTACCAAAATATTACTATGTAAACACAATACACCCAGGCTTAAAGTGGCTTTGTTACTAGTATTGCAGCCTGAAGGCACAGTTAAATGATAAAGTTTAAACCAATCATCTCACCTGTCATAACCATTAAAAGGTAATAATGCTTTCCTCTTAATGACTGTATCTTAGGGCATATCAACACATCATTTACAGGCAAAATTAAATCAGTATTTTTATACTGGTATAGTTAAATGTGTGAAATTTCTTTCATTAACAAAGATCCTAAACTGGAATATGGATTCCAATATAATCATATAAGTACATACTACCTGTAAGTTTTCTAAGGTGTTGGCTGGTGCTAGGTTAATTGATAAACTCATTTGCACACACAAAGGAGGCACAGAGAAACAAGGGCAGGAGGAATAACTTGATTAATAACCTGTCCTGGCTTCTCCCAGGCCCATCACAGGAGAGCCACTAGCCCATCAAAGGCCCATCTCTACAAACCCTGAAGAGCACAGAGGTACGATGACAGGCGGGGGAACCCAAATTAGACTCCTGAGGAACAAACACCTAGTCCAGTCCCCTCCCAGGGCTGCCTCAGCAGAGCCATCAGCCCCATTGTCCAGGCATGAAACCCATCAGAGTCATCAGGAGCAGCTCTCCAGATCACTTTTCAGACTAATGGGGGGTTGCTGCCTAGGGGTGGGACACATTATGGGATGCAGGAAAAAAGCAGTTTGGGATTGTGCAGGACTTGTTATGGGATGTTGTATTGGGTTTATGTGGCAAGATTTTGGTAGTGGGGGGGCTGCAGGGGTGGCTTCTGTGAGAAGATGCCAGAAGCTGCCTCCATGATGGACAGACCAGTTTCAGCCAGCTCCAAGATGGACCTGCCACTGGCCAAAGTTGAGCCAATCAACGACGTTGGTAGCACCTCTGTGATAACGTATTTAAGAAGGGGTAAAAACTGCTGCGTAACAGCAGCTGGGAGAAAAGAGTGAGAAAAATGTGAGAGAAACAACTATGCAGTGTCAGGACCCAGACTGGACAGACCAGGGAGTCGTGTTTAATTCAAAATTCCCTCGGGCTAAATTAAGGTGAAAGGACACCAAACGATCAGTTAAAGATTTTATTCATGACAGAAGCAAATGGAACTGGGGAGGCGTGGTAGTAGGTGGCAGGGTTTCTCACAACAGGAATTGGCATAAGACTACTTCTGTAAACTGTGTAACCATATACATTGATGCAGGGAATAAGGAGATCCCTCCCGTTGAGTCACGAGGTTCAGAGCAGACCCCCTTGCTTTCCAGACTCCTCCTCAGAGAAGGGTCTAGGGGCGGCTGGATCTACTCTTAGTCTCAGACTTGGTCAATGGTTTATATCTTGAAACGGATGAGGTGTAGGGATTGTGGAAAAGGAAAAGGAAAGAGAGAAGAAGAGAGAGAAAAAGGAAGAGAGAAAGATTTCACCGGTCCTGGGTCCAGCGTTGGTTCAGTCAGCCGACAGGTCCAGTCAGCCAACGGGTCCAGTTCCGGTGGGCTTGCGCACCCGGGGCTTCAGTTTGTGTCCTTTTATCATCCTTGCCCCTCCTTCGGGCGGGCACCCGAACTCCTCAGGTTAATGAACAGTTTGTGAGCCTTTGGGCTTGGGGCTCGTTTGTGGAGTAACTTCTCCTTCCCTGCAGACAGGGCCATTGTTTGATCTTTGTATCAGAACAGGGAGCTGCCCACCCTCCAGCACGCCCTCCCCCTCCTGTTGCTGATGTCTGAGCTGATGGGCTTTTCACCTTGGCTCCTTGCTGTGCAGGGTTTGTCTTTAAGCAGAACTTGCCCCACCACAATGTTTGAGACATTAACTCTTTCAGTCTCTCACATGCAGCCACCAAGGTCAGTGAAGAAGGAAGAGGAGGAGGTGTTCCAGGTGCCAGAGCAGAGATTCCCTTGCAGCCTGTGGAGAAGACCATGGTGGTGCAGGTTGTCCCTCTGCAGCCCATGGAGGACCACGTCAGAGCAGATATCCACCCTGCAGCCCGTGGAGGACCCCACACTGGATGTGGATATGCCCTGAAGGAAGCTCTGACCCCATAGAGAGCTGTGAAAGGCAAGGCACTAACTGCAATATGACTTGCTTAGAAGAACAAACACTACCTGGGACTATGAACTTTTTACCTCAGGGTTGATGTGACCTGAAGACCCAACTAAACCGGCTCTTACCAGCTGAGAGCACCCCATACCAGCGATAAAACAATAGGAGATTTTCCTTAGGAAACCAGGCATATAACCATAGCCAGAACAGCAACTGAGCAGAATCCAATATAAAACCACTCCACCTGCATGGGACATCGGTTTAGAACAGTGAAGATTAACACACCACTGACTATACGTCCACACCACCTGCATGGGACAAGCACATACTGATTATGTGAGAAATAGTAACTGATTAGCCCATTCCTTAACATGAGTAATTTGATTGGTCTATGCAACTGTATTGTAACGTATCTAAACCCTGCTTTCCTCTGTATCGGGGTCCTCCATGCATTAGTCTGGGGCACCGCTTTGCACATAGCTAATATGAGAGAATAAATTCCCTTATTAATCCAATACTAAGTGTCCTTGTCTTCCTCCTTGGCTGGCGAAGAACTGACTTTTACAGAGTCCACGCTGGAGCAGGTTTTCTGGCAGGACCTGTGGCCCTGCAAGGGACTCACACTGGAGCAGTCCATTCCTGAAGGACTGCACTCCATGGAAAGGACCCATGCTGGAGTGCTGGAGTGTGGCAGTGACCTAACCCAAGCAGGTCTTGGTACCCAACAATCCAACATGCTGCTTCTCCTGTCCTGAGCGAACACCTTGACAGATGGGGCCTATGTCCTCAACTGTTCTTATGAACATTTGAGGGGGGCACCATGGAGTGGGGGAAAAATATCTGCATGTATGTCAAGGGACAGGGAATGGTGGTTAATGAGGATGTATAAACCTGACTGTTGGATGTGAAGATGGTTTAAGTATGTAGTACAAGCTGTAAGTGTTGGTAAGAGGGAATTTCAGGAATGAGAAATAGAATGGGAAGGGAAAAGATATGGGACAAAAGGATCAAATATTGTAATGAACTGTGGCTTAGGTAAGTGGAAAGATTTGAGTAGGGTATAGACATGAAACAATATATGAATGGCACTGGAACTTTGAAAGCAGATGTGGGATGGTCAGAGGATACTTAGATATATCAGATAATGTGGGACCTGAGCATGATGCAAATGGTAGGGATTAAGAGGTGGAGATTCTACTTTTTTCATAGCAGCCCATATGGTGCTGTGCTTTGCATTTGTGCCTAAAACAGTGTTGATAACACACTGATGATTTGGCTATTGCTGAACAGTGCTCACACAGCATCAAGGCTGTCTCTAGTCCCCCTGCACCCTCGCAAAGCAAGTAGACTGGAAGTTGGGAGGGGACACAGCCAGGACAGCTGACCCAAACTGACCAGAGGGATATTCCATACTGTATGACATCATGCTCTGCAATAAAAGCTAAGAGAAAGGAGGAGAAAGGGGCGATATTCATGTTTATAGTGTTTGTCTTCCCAAGCAATCATGATGCGTGCTGAGGCCCTGCTTTCCAGGAAGTGGCTGGATATCTGCCTGCTGATGGGAAGTAGTGAATGAATTCTTCTTTTTGCTTTGCTTCCACATGAAGCCTTTGCTTTTCGTATTAAACTCATTATCGTGATCCATGAATCTTCTTGTCTTCCTTCTATTTTCTCCCTGTTCTGTGGGAAAGGGGAGTGAGCAAGTGGCTGTGTGGGTGTTTGGATGTTGGCTGGGATCAACCCACCACACTAACATACGTTTTTTACTAATCCAGGGTTAGGAGATCATCTGTTAGTACCAGAATGACATTTCTGTTTCTTCTTTTATCATTTAATTTCCCTGGAAAAAATTACAAACATTAGTGGATGATAAATAAGCAGTAACAGTAACTTCATAAGTTCCACAAACCTGAACATAGGGATATAATTTGTAAAATTACCAAAATAACATAATAAGCTTGTTGGATAGGTGTCTTGCCAGCATTTTCTTTAGAATATTGGCATACACAAAGGATATGACAGTCATCATTATAAAGAACGGAATAAACTGTGTTCTGTATCCAACGTGGAGAGAACAAAAATGCTTAAACTTTATCAAGGCAGGTTTAGAGTAGATATTAGGAAACATTTCCTAGCAGTATCTAAGACCAATTTAAATATCTAAGCACTGGAGTGATAAATTCTTAAATAATGATTTAGGAAAAATATCCAGCAAGAATGTTTTAGGTCCAGCATGGATTCACCAAGGGGAAGTCATGCTTGACCAACTTGATATAACCTGATGAGTGGCCTGGTAGTCAAGGGGAGAGCAGTGGATATTGCCTACCTAGACTTCAGTAAGGCCTTCAACACTGTCTCCCATAAGATCCTCATAGAGAAGGTGATCAAGTATGGGCTGGATGAGCAGACAGTGAGGTGGGTTGAAAACTGTCTGAATGGCTGGGCCTGGAGGGTGGTGATCAGTGGCATGAAGTCTAGTTGGAGGCCAGTAACTAGTGGTGTACCCCAGGGGTCAATACTGGGTCTGAATGTGTTCAACATCTTCATTAATGATCAGGATGATGGGGCAGAGTGTACCCTCAGCAAGTTTGCTGATGACACAGAACTGGGAGGAATGGCTGATATACCAGAGGGTCATGCTGCCATTCAGAGGGACCTTGACAGGCAGGAGAAATGGTCTGACAGGAACCTCATGCAGTTCAATGAAGGGAAATACCAAGTCCTGCCCCTGGGGAGGAATAACCCCAGGAACCAGTACATGATGGGGACAAACCAGCTGGAAAGCAGCTTTGCAGAAAAGGACCTGGGGGTCCTCGTGGACACCAAGTTGAACAGGAGCCAGCAGTGTGCTCTTGCTGCAAAGAAGGCTAATGGTATCCTGGGCTGCATTAGACAAAGTATTGCTAGCAGGTCGAGGGAGGTGATCTTTCCCCTCTCCTCAGCACTGGTGAGGCCACACCTGGACTTCTGTGTCCAGTTCTGGGCTCCACAGTACAAGAGAGACATGGACATAGTGGAGAGAGTCCAACAAAGGGCCACGAAAATGATGAAGGGACTGGAGCATCTCTCCTATGAGGAAAAGCTGAGAGAGCTGGGACTGTTTAGCCTGGAGAAGAGAAGGCTCGGGGGGGATCTTATTAATGTCTATAAATACCTGAAGGGAGGATGCAAAGAAGATGGAGCCAGGCTCTTTTCAGTGGAGTCCAGTTATGGACCCAGAGGCAATGGGCACAAACTGAAACACAGGAGGTTCCAGCTGAACATTAGGAAACACTTTTTTACTGTGAGGGTGACTGAGCACTGGAACAGGTTGCCCAGGGAGGTTGTGGAGTCTCCCTTCTTGGAGCTATTCAAAAGCCATCTGGACATGGTCCTGGGCAACCAGCTCTAGGTGGCCCTGCTTGAGCAGGGGGGTTGGACCAGGTGATATCCAGAGGTCCCTTCTAGCCTCAACCATCCTGTGATTGTGTGATTCTGTAATGCTCTAGAGAGAGTTAATATACTCTGTAGAAAGGAAGGACTCTCTTCAACTTCTTTCACATCTTGGGCAGCAGAAGGCAGGTGTTAGTTTTGTGTTTCTTAAAGCTTATTGTGTGAAATGACTGTGTGTACACATCGTGAATGTGTCTGTGCATTTGAAATAGTTACAAAGCTATAGTATAGTTAAATACATTTTATGCTTTTTGACCTATAAGAAGTTTTTTCAAGTAGAATCTTTTGCTACTTCTTAAAAAAATTTGTTTGACCAAAAATGTTTAAACAAAATTAAAGTCATTGGCAAGGTAAGAAGGAATGTCAGTCATGACATGAACAGTACCATCTACTCGCACATCATTGTACTAAAACCTTCTAACATCTTTTTCTCTCATTTGACTGCCATCATGGTGACCTCTGAACATTCACATTAATAGTTGATTCACTGCACGGGAGATAGATGTGCGTATTTATTCTGATGCAAAAATTTGTGCTGTAGATTTATTTTGACATTAACTATTGAGTTTTTAGTTTAATTGTACATGCAATCCTAATGCTTATATCTAATCAACAGATTTCTGCCAGTTTAGATATGCTGGTCAGGTGCTTTTCAAGAGCAGGCTCTTAGTATTTATACAATTATTTTATATGCAAAATCATGTTTTTATTAGTATAATTCTTGCACTTTACTAGGACTAAACACAGCTGTGCTGATAGAGCTGAAACAAATCCAGAAAGGCTTTTTTTCTGGGCATTGTTCTTATATTCCTAGAGAGTTAAAGTGCTACTAGTAGTATTAAAACACAGTGTTAGTTTAAGCATAATTACTGTTCATTTGAATCAGTAATAGTTGTTAGAGAAGAGTCTTAACAGGTTCCTTCAGTGCCACATAATAATTTTATAATGGTACAGATCCTTACTCTTTCCTATCCCAGTCAAATTGAATAACAACAGACAATCAACATTTAAACAATGGTAACATGTTGACTATAGTAGTAGTGTTCAGGTAGTCCCTCAGATGTGCTGTTGCTTAAACTTGTGGAACTACTTTGAGACAACAGCACTACCATTGCCATGAGGTAGTAAGTCTGTCTGTTTTCAGTATCATGTATTAGGATTCTTCCTCCTGCTTTACTTATTGCCAATACAGGCCTTTTCAGGCCACAGGCTTCAGTGTCCTGTCTCTCTTTCTCCCTTTTGGAACTGGGAGCTTCTGTGTCTCTTCCAGTGGCATTTCTACTGCACCTTGTTCATCCCGGCACCGATGCTTTGTTAAAGCCCAGTTCTCACTAAGTGCAGTGCAACTCTAGAGTCAGACTACTGATTCACTCATTTCTCAGCAAACCCTCATAGTTGCACATTTTCTTCCTTTCACACACTTCTGGGATAGCTCTTCTGACCTGGATACCCATCAAATATCTGTGTTTGGCCAGCAGGGTTTAGTTTCCACTGGTCTGTTCAAGCTCTGGTCATGTTTTTGGCTCCAACCTCTCTGGTATATATCCTTGCTTGTTGCTATTGAAAATTGGTCCTAGCTCATGTGCCCAAGGTACCTTGGAGAAGTGCTGACACTCAGAATACACACATGCGCGCACACACACATATACATGCATGTGTCTACTTGTGCCTCTTTTACATGACTGTATCCAGAAAGAACTTAACCATCACCTTAGGTCAGATAACAAGCAGAATTAGTGTAAACAGGTACAGTGACTCACACCAACGATTCATACAAATAATATAGAAGTCTCCCACATTCTGAATTTACTTGGAAGAATACTATTGCAAATAACCCTGTACTGTTAATATTATCATCTGCTGCAGAATTTTCAGAATTCTTTCAGTAGAAGTGATGATAAGTAATAATTTTGTTAGAAATGCTGCATGGCATGTAACTCCTTGCTGCCAAAAAAATCTGTACAGTTTGATGGCATAAATTAGGGAGTTGTATTTCAGGGTGAAGTTTCACTAATGGATATTAGGCATTTGTCCTGGCCTATGGAATTAGTATTTTTCCTCTCTCCCTTCCCAATCCATGACTACTTATTCTTACCCTTGCTTTGCCTTCAGTTCAATTTTTTGTTCAATGAATCAGAGTCTATATCTGGCTGAAAAAAAAAATTTTTTTTCTGGGTTATTCTTTAACCAGATTGATTCTCTATGCCACAGCATAAATGTTTTATGCCAGCACGGCAAAGTCAGGGATAGGAGGGCAAGGGCAGGCTGAGTAGCTCTTGCTACTGTCACCAAATGTCTACCAATTCTTCCAGAATTTTGATCTGATGTGCAACATAAGACAAAGATGCCCATTTATATATCTGTTGTTTTTCTGTTCTCATAATTTGGATTGCCATCTATGGTGATCCTGACCAGAAGACCATTGTACATTGAGGAGTTAGTGATGCACATAACAGAACCTGAGTAGGCCCAGGCCTGTGTTGTGCTGCACAAATCCCTTGGCCACAGGATAAAACTCAGCCAGTTCATTGTAATGGAGGAGCCTGGAGGCAGCTCCCACTCTGCACCGGCGATTATGCTACCTGCGTGGTCTCGCCTTTAGCTAAAAGTGCAACAAGAAGTTCTCATGAGAATATTGCTTCTGTTTGACTGTAGAAATGATAAATGGAGTTGTTTCCTTGTTATAAAATCCTATAATAGCTTGCATGACTGAAAGAGGAGAATCTCTTCTATGGATGGGATCTGCCCAGCATGCTGTGCATGGATCAGAGGCCCATTCGATGCTGCACCACCCAGGGTTCCCAGCATCTAAAGGGACATACAATTATCTATGCTTTTCTTATAGTGTTAGCTCTAATAAATAGCATTGTGAATTGTTATAAACGCTTGTGACAAATTGGAGGAGCCAATTTGTATTGGATAAAAAAATCGAATTTATTAGCAAGCGATAAGAGAGCAAAACAGCGCTGGGCGGCCGGGGAGGCAATGCTCCGCCATAGGCCCGCAACTTTATGTTACTGTTACATTCCTTATATACATTTCATGTACCCCTTTCTTGTAAGTCTCCGCCTTGTCCTGCTTCTTCTTTCTTCATTTGTGCAGGTCTGTTACTATGCAGATTCGGTAAATTTTCTCAAGGATGAGTATCCTTTGATGTAGAATGTCTTTTGACATGGAGAAATACAGTCTTGGTAAATTGCAGCTGTTGTCCTTCCTCTCCTTATCTAGTAAGTTATAGCTGTTGTTCTTTTCCCTCCTTATCTAGTAAGTTATAGCCATTGCCCTCTTCCCGTGACCTTTACGCATCACTTAAGCAAGCTTTGTTATTTACACAAGGCATATGTTAACTCTCAATATGTCTCTTCCCCCTTCTCGATTTCATGAACAAAGTTAACCCGTTCATTGCATGAATGATGCCTTACAGAGTCTGAGTGCCTTTCTTACTGGGATCATAACGGACCAGCACCTCCTGGTGCAAAATACCCTCTTAAGAGGAGGGGAAACATGGATTTAGGAAAGTTCAATATGCAGTGAAAGTTCGAAACTTTAGGAAAGTTCAAAACTGCAATGTGCAGTTCTCTACATAGTGCCGATGCTGAGAACAAGAGTTTCACATAAATGTTGTGGCCTGCCTATACAGAGAAACTTTTGGGATCTCGTTCCTTATATAAGTTATGTTAGTGCTGTAAAATGTACGTGTGAAGAGTTCTATTATTATTATCCTCATCCTTTTAATTGCTGTTCTTCTTGTCAATATTCAGCTATCCTAATAATGAGTAGGTACTAGATTTACATCTTCTAGTGGTGGTAAAACACATATTTGTATGTATACTCTATATGTAATAAACTATTTTTTCATGTATTTTAAAAGAAAATGTCAAAACTATTTACACTTTCATAAAAATGTACAAATACTTTTTAAATGGCAACCAATAAAGTATCATTTATTTTAATAATGTATACCTCATAGTTTATTTTCTACATTTTTAATCAGTTTACCTAGGAAATCTTATACAAAAATTCAGAAACAATTAAAATTCCCAAACTTGCATTTGGGTTAAGAAACCTGCAATAAAATTTTGCTCCTGTTGAAATCAGTAGGAAACTAGTGTAGTCAGAACTCCACATACAGTTTTTAAAGCTACTTTATAAACTGTTCCTAGGAAAAAAAGCTATAAACAGAAGGGAAAAAAGTAAACAAAAATAGAACAAAAATAGACAGCTTATTACAAAGTAGAAAAGAGAACAACTGAATTATTAAATTGTGGCAAGACACTCCTGACCTCAGGTATGGCATGGGACAATGGAAAGCACTTACATAGTATACTTGCACTGCTTGCACATCTGCATGGACCAACTCACACAAAGAAACCTGTGATCAACTATGTATAACTATTTGTGGATCACCGACCTTTTTGAGACACATCCAGCTTTGTACATAAAGGACGTGTCTACGTCAACCTGACAATCATACGACTGAACAGAGAAGGCACAATCCCATAAATATGGCGCCCCAATGCTAACTCGGGGTAGCTCTCGTTGGCTGGTCCAGGGGTGCTGCCCAGCGAAGGAGACATCCTTATATCCTGACAGAGAACATGAGAGGTCGACAATTTCCCCAACTGTTGCTCATCGGGTAAGATCAATCGTTAATGGTGTTGTACCTTGCCTACACATCAAGTGAGCTTTCCCCTTTTCCCTTGTGCTCATGCTTAGATTACTTGCTTTCTGCTCAGGCTTAATTATATTGATTGTCAACTTATATCATTATAATAAAGTTTATCAGACTTGGTCCTTAGACTGTTGCCATTTTATCGTCCGATATCCAAAGAACCCTTGTCATGTGACATAAATTTATCTCATGAATTAAAACCAAAAAGATGTAGGCTTGACTAACAAATAATTGGCTGGCTCCCCAACAATAAGCAGCCAGCAAAAAGAATCCTTGCATAATTTGTCAATGAACTAGGCTGCTGTTTACTTCCCCCTCCAAATCTTGAATTTTTGTAATTGTTTAAAATCAAAAATTCTAACTTGAACATATTCAACATTTACCTGGATTTCTGATTTGTCTCTGTTTCAGAAATGGATTTTATTAGCACCAGCAAATTTTACAATGTTGAGTTTTAATTGCCTTCTTGCCTTCTGGCTTCTAAGTTTCATGATGGTATATGACTGACAGCTTTCATGTCTTCATGCATGAGACATCCTCATTCTCAGCCCTCATTCATACAGTTACAGCAGGGCATATATGCCCAGAAGAACTGTCATTTCCATCAGTGTGAGTGCATCACAGGACCAGAGAGAAGGTTATGGGTCTGTTATTAACTTACACAATACCATACAGTTTGTCACCCATGTGATAGCTTATGGAAACAGAAGAAAACAACACTGGGAAATATTTCTTTGGAAAGCAGAACCCCTGTCTAATGTGATGCTTCAGCTGGAACATGGGTCCTGGTGCAATGGACTGGCAAAAGCTTATGGCCCCTCAAGTCTGTGTCTATGCAAGCAGTTTTTCTGCAGTCACTCAAGAGGAATATTGGCTTGAAGCACTTCTGCTGAGGTCCTTGTATTCCACTATGGTTAGTTTAGGGAAGTTGTTCAGATTTAAATATGTTGCTTCATGTAAAACACTCACGTTAGCTTCATTATAAATTGCCTGTGTAGCAACTTGAGTGGGACAAAGATAAAAAGAAACAGTAAAAAAAAAAGAAAAAACTGAACAGCAAAAAATTCATAGGAATTAGCTCAGCCGGCAGCAAGAAAAGTAGCATTTTTTAAATCAGTAATGAAAGTGGTACAGGATCTATAGGTTTTGTTGGAGAGGGGAAAATATCCCCCCATACAAGTAGGACAGAGAATGAGGAAGAAAGCCCACAAAGGACTATGGCAGGTGCAGGCAGTCCACACAGAAATGGCTGAGTTGTAGGTTATACTTAGAAAACACAGCCCTATTATATTGCTGCTGCTTTTCTTTCTCACTTCAGGGGTTAGTACAGAGAAAGGAAGAATTTACTATAAAAATCTGGCCTTTTGAAAAGCGGGTCCTATGCTACAAAGTTGATTTAGTACTGGTTCGCAGATTTTAATGTGCTTCTCTGTCTGATCCTGCCTTGAAAGAGCTTAGTGTTGTGTTCAGATTTGTGTATTATCTCAGATCCATCTTTACTCTGAACTTTTATATAATGTTGACTTTTAAGAATAGGCCCACAGGAGCCACTAATGGAATACAAGGAGTTACAAGTTTCATGTCATATTTCACAGGATGAAAGTGTCTTAAGACAAAATTGTTTCAGTATTTTCAAGTAACAGAAAAGCATCCTCTTTTTTTGCAGATCAGCTTCTGTCTTAAAATTTGTAGGCATATTTCAGACCTTAATTTGCATTATACCAATGTAAATTGTCAGACGTTGATCATTAATGATTAATAATCACTGCTTTAAAACAGTAACATTTTGACCAATGTGGTTTTCCAGAGGAATAACTTGCAAAGCTGCAGATAATTCCTCCATGTAGTCACAGAGCCCACCCTTGGCGATAAGGTTGCCATGGAAACAGGAAAACTGATCACATGAAAGAAGGGGAAAGAACAAAAGGGAGATGAGGGATAATTGCAGCAATTTTTCATTGAAATAAATCAAATGGAATTTGTTAAAATAGTTTTTTGCAAGGGGAAGGCTATAGTCTTTGGCTATGGGCCTTGGAGGGTTTTTTTTCTCTTTCATTTTGCATAGGACAGTAATGCCATATTAGTTTTATAGAAAATCAGGTCTGACTCAAACACCCAATATAGGAAAAAAATCTAAGAAGTGATGTAAGCCCAATCCATGTTTATTTCCTGCAAAAAGAGGTATATAGTCACAGCTCTTTTTAATGACACTGATGGCAACTTCAGTTCCTTTGAATATTTCTATCAGCTATGTGAATCTTCCTTGAAACAAACAGCACAGGAGTGTGTAACTGAGCATTGTGTGCAGGTATATCAGAGAGAGACAGGAAGATAGAATATGATATATTCAGTATGTACAAACAGGATAAATATCAATATTATTGAGAAAATTTTCTTTAAATAAAATAGCTACATGCCTTCTTAAGAAGGTTAGCTCATAATGCTTTTTTGCTTGTCATGTTATTTTGCTTGTCTGTAATGACATCATCTGAGGATGTCTCAAATAAAGCTGGATTAGGTCTGATTACATGGATAAGATATTTCTGGTAAATATGTAGCTCATGCAAAGAAAGGTGGTATTTTCCCTTCTCACTTAACTAAATAAGTGAAGATATGTCCCAGCAGGTGTCGTGGTTTAACCCCAGCCAGCAACTAAGCACCACGCAGCCACTCACTCACTTCCCCCCCCCACCCAGTGGGATGGGGGAGAAAATCGGGAAAAGAAGTAAAACTCATGGGTTGAGATAAGAATGGTTTAATAGAACAGAAAAGAAGAAACTAATAATGATAATGATAACACTAATAAAATGACAACAGTAATGCTAAAAGGATTGGAATGTACAAATGATGCGCAGTGCAATTGCTCACCACCCGCCAATCAACACCCAGTTAATCCCCAAGCTGCGATCCCCCCGCCCCCACTCCCCCCAGTTCCTATACTAGATGGGACGTCACATGGTATGGAATACCCTGTTGGCCAGTTTGGGTCAGGTGCCCTGGCTGTGTCTTGTGCCAACTTCTTGTGCCCCTCCAGCTTTCTCACTGGCTGGGCATGAGAAGCTGAACAATCCTTGACTTTAGACTAAACATTACTTAGCAACAACTGAAAATATCAGTGTGTTATCAACATTCTTATACCTAACTCAAAAACATAGCACTGTACCAGCTACTAGGAAGACAGTTAACTCTATTCCAGCTGAAACCAGGACAAAATTGCTGACGTTTTCTTTTCCGGCATTCAAAAATGTTCACAGTAGATGCCTTTTTTAAATTCCTTGATGCTGTTTGCCTTGGTAGATAATGCACATTCAGTACAGTCTTGGTTGGTGTGTTTATTCATGTGCTGTGGTAGTGATGCTCTGTGAACCACTCAATTACACCTGCAGAAGCATGATGGAAAGTGAATTCTGTTGCCTCACTATGAAAAGAACACTGTGGTCTCTTTTAGCTGTTTTAGGTTTTCCACTGCCCTGCACTGGTTTCGGCTGGGATAGAGTTAATTTTCTTCATGGTAGCTAGTATGGGGCTGTTTTGGAGTTGTGTTGAAAACAGTGTTGATAATGCAGAGATGTTTTTGTTATTGCTGAGCAGTGCATACACAGAGTCAAGGTCGATTAGGAAGGGCCCCACGGGCGAATGCATCCAATGGTTGCTGCACCGGGGAGACATTGGGTCTCCTAGAGAAGTTTTGAGCCCCCCAAAGTGGGGAGAGATTCGGGAGCCCTTGCTCCAATCTGGGGGAAGGTGGAGCAGGTGGTCGCGGCGGTACGGGAGGCTGAGGCGTGCTGGTTGCTGGCGCGAGCTGCTGTGTCTGCGGATGCAGCGCCGCCTCGGGAGCAGCGGGGACAGTGCCCTCGGGGACAGCGGGGACAGCGCCCTCGGGGACAGCGGGGACAGTGCCCTCGGGGACAGTGAGTCAGACTCAAGACGGAGCGGGCGACCGTGGAGCGGGGCTCGCAGAGTGGTCCGTCTTTGAGGACATGGGCACGGAGGGTGCGGCGGGGACGGAGGTTTTTCCTGTAGAGGCGGCACCAGCGGGACATGATGCGCTCCCTCCCCCCCCCCTCCCCCCCAGTATCCATGGGAGGAGTTGCGGCGGGTGCTTCGGCAGCTCATGGGGAGGGACGGTTTGCAACGCCTCAGGCACAGGCACAGGGCATGCGCGGGCGTGACTTTACGGCACTTGCAACAACTGCCTTGGCCGCACTTAGGCGTGTCGCGGCTGACGTGCGGAAACGGACTGCACAATCAGTGAGATTGTAAAGTAGGTATGTTTATTCAGCGCTGGGCAGCACGGGGGGTAGTCCCACTAAAGTCGTGCACGCCCGACTCGGCAGTTAGTTTCAAGTTTATACAGTCAAGTGTTACATAGTCACAATACGCCTATACATATGCATGACCTGTCTCCGCTTCATATTAAAATTAGCTCCGAGAGGTCATTTCCATAGTCTCCTCTGAACTGCGCTTGCGCAGTGCCTCTTTATTCTGGTCGTCTGGTGGTCGCAGAGATGAAGATAGATGACTCCTCTTCGTCACCGCTAGTAACCTCTTTTCTTGCGCAGGCTCAGTGATTTCTTGGTATTCACCCAAGCCGCAAGACCAGTCTTAGCTGGCTCTTGGGGCCAGCTCCTGCTTCTTATCAGGAACTGTCTCTACCTTATTGGCTGGTTCTTAGGACCAGCTCTTCTTATCAAGGACTGTCTCTATGTCAGCTAATTTCAACAATGTAAGCGCTAAACATCATCTTTCATCCCCCTTTATTATGTCTACTGAGATTCTTTTGACTCCCCTTGTCTCAGTCCCCCCTTTTCTAGAAAATAGTAAATTCTTTTACTATATCTAATCCTAGTACTCCTAATACATTATCTCCCTATCTAGCATCTTCTCAAAGTATTTGTTGGTCTCAAGTTTTCGTCGTAACTGATTCTTTTTCCATTCACTGTAAGAGTCTCCTGTACTCCTACAGCACAAAAAGCCACATCGAACCACTATGCCAAGAACCACAGACAAGAGAATAATGATTATTATAGTGACAAACAATTGCTTCAACCATGTCAAATCTGGCAACCAGGAGGTTAATTTTTCTAATATGTCTGTCAAGTCCCAAGAAGTGTCATCTTGGGAAGCTTCATGTAGTATTCTAGTCTTTTCCCATATCTCTTCAAGATCTGTTTCAATTCGTTGGTTTTGATTGATATAGGTACAGCAGGTTTGGTTTATAACTACACATAAGCCCCCTTCTTTTGCTAAAAGCATGTCCAATCCCATTCTATTTTGGAGTACTACTTTACTTAGGGATTGTATTTCCAGTTGCAGCCCTTGAATTGCATCAATTGTAGCTTTTTCTATAACCTCTAATGTAGCAGATATATTCACGATAGCTTTCTCCAACTCGCTTACCCCTAAAGAGGGGATTAGCCATCGGACAAAACTATGGTACCTAGTACCTCGAATAATTAGTGGGTTTTCAGTCCGTTTTACACGGAGCCAAGGTGTTCTCAAAAACCCTCGGGGAGGCGAAGCTCCCTCGAATATACTGATCTGAGGTGTAAGGTACCCCGAACACAGTGTCCCTTCCAGTTCTGGGGTAAACTCTTTCTGGCCCTGCCATCCCCACAGAGCCACCAGTATCCAGGCCCTGTGTTGCATCTTGGACCGAGATGTGTCTCCCTTCTATCTTGTTCTTGCCCCTTCTTTTCTGGCCCCCTCTTTGGTTTCCGGATATAATAGAAACTGATAGTTAAGTTCAGTCCAAGACGTTCTAATTTTCCTTTATCAAAAGTTCCCAGATTTTCCGCAAGGCTACAATTATCCATGTCTCCCCAAATATTATCAGTAATATTTAAGCAACGGCCAGTAATTAAGACCTCTTTAGGGTCAGGTACCTCCAGATCAAAGCTGGGTCCCCGCTGGGTATTTCCTTTTCCATAAAGGCATAATCTATTCCTGTCTGGCCCATCTTTAATAAGAGATGTCCAATTTGTGGTTGGGACTCCTAGAAAGGGGAGTTCCATGTTCCCCTGAGGAAGGGGATTACATACCCAACAATCTGATAAATTTAGTACTTTCGAGATACTCTCTGTCATATTTAAATAAGTATTTCAATCCCAAGCCTGCCCCTTGGGCAAGGTCCAACTGAGGAGCATGACAATCAATGTCTTACAAATTTGAGCTTCAAAGGTCCCTTTTCTTGTGAAGTCCATTGTCCTTTGGGTGCCTTCTTCACCCTAGTGTGATGGATCCAGGCGCTCTGCTCCTTGATCCTAATCGCGGTGAAGGAGGTAAGTAATACTTGAAATGGTCCTTCCCACTGCGGCTCTAGAGTTTTTTCTGTAAGAGACTTTATATACACATAATCTCCTGGTTGTATATTATGTACAGGCCCATCCAAACCTCTCCCTCGAGTCTCTACCACATGCTTCCTGATTTTATTAAGTTGCTTACCTAATGCTACCATGTAAGAAGTCATAATTTCATCCCCCGCTTGTACAGACACCCCTTTCTGTATTTCATAGTGTCGTCCATACAACATTTCAAAGGGGCTCAGTTCTTCTTTCACCCTAGGTCTTGTTCGTATACGCAGAAGGGCTAAAGGGAGAGACTGAGGCCATGTCAAATTTGCTTCTTGTCCTAATTTCACAATTTGCTGTTTGATTAAGTGGTTCATTTTTTCCACTTGACCACTCGACTGGGGGTGATATGGTATGAAGCTGCCAATCTATACCCAAATGGCGGCTAATTTGTTGTACTATTTTTGAGACAAAATGTGGTCCTTTGTCAGAGGATATGGTTGCTGGAACCCCAAAACGTGGTATTATCTCTTGTACTAGTATTTTAGTTACCTCCCGAGCTTTAGCCGTTCTTGTTGGGAATGCTTCTGGCCAACCTGAAAAGGTATCAGTTAATACCAATAAATATCGATACCCCCCTTTTCTTGGAAGTTCTGTAAAATCAATTTGCCATTGTTGTCCAGGCCCATTGCCTTTTCCAATCTGGCCCATTTCTGGCTTGGGGGTATTCTTAGGATTAGTCTGGAGGCAAAGGTCACACTGTTGAGTCACCTGTCTCACCGTGGTGTATAAATTTCTAGCCACAATTTCTCTTATCAAATGATTATACAGAGCCTCTGTCCCCCAATGTCTTTTCCTATGCTCCTCCCGTATCAAATGCCACAGTAAGCAAGAGGGAATGATTAGTTTTCCCTGTGGGGTATGAGCCCACCCCTCTTCATTATCTGACCCTTCTAAATCTGTAATAAGCTTCTGATCTTCCCTGGTATATTCTGGCTTACTTTTTAGGGAGATTTGTCTATCAGGAATTAAAGCCCCTTCTATTTTTACCTTTGTTTTGGCCACTTGTTTTGCCTCTCTGTCCGCCAGCTCGTTCCCTTTTTCTAAATCTGAGCTCACTTTCTGGTGTGCCTTAATATGCATAATTGCTACTTTCTTAGGGAGTTGGACAGCTTCCAGTAACTTCAGAATTTCTTCTGCGTGTTTGATATTTTTCCCTTGAGAACTCAGTAGTCCTCTCTCCTTCCAAATTGCTCCATGTGCATGTACAACTCCAAAGGCATATTTTGAGTCTGTATAAATGTTCACAACTTTGCCCTGGGCCATTTCCAGGGCACGGGTTAGAGCAATTATTTCTGCCTTCTGTGCGGAAGTGTTCATGGGCAAAGCCCCGGATTCTATTACCTCTTGGCTGGTGGTGACGGCATATCCCGCATGTCGATTACCATTTAGGACGTAACTGCTTCCGTCTGTGAACCACGTTTCCCCGTTTTCCATGGGGCTGTCTTTCAGGTCTGGGCGACTGGCGTATGTTGCTTCGATGGTTTCCAAACAGTCATGATGTACTGGTTCTCCTGTGTTCCCGCTGAGAAAAGAAGCTGGGTTAACAATGTTAGTGACTACAATCTCCACATCATCCTGCTCTACCAATATAGTTTGATATCTCAGGAATCTTTGTGGAGAGAGCACCAATGTTCACCTTTTGCTTCCAGTACTGCTGATACTGTGTGAGACACCAGAACAGTCATTTTCTGGCCCAGAGTAAACTTTAGGCAACTGCCCGTCGATATGGACCCAGGTTTTGTGCTAATATTCCCAGGGCAATGCCCTGCTTCTCATGGGAGTAAAGAAGGAATGGCTTAATCACATTTGGAGTCCTAAGGCCGGGGCCGACATCAAAGCCTTTTTCAATAGCTCAAAGGCTCGTTCGGTCTCCTTGTTCCACTCAAGGTGTTTCTGCTCAGTGGCTGTCAACGCATACAGTGGTTTAACAAGCAATCCATATAGATCCACAATCGGCACCACCCTGTCATTCCCAGAAAAGTCTGTAACTCTTTTACTGTCTGAGGTCTCTGAGTTTGACATATTGCCTCTTTATGGGCCTGTCCCAAAGTTCTTTGTCCCGCACTAATTTCATAGCCCAAGTAATTCACTTTGCGTTGCATTACCCGTGCCTTTTTCTTGGATACCCGGTACCCCTGGAGTCCCAGAAAATTTAACAGACTCACCGTCCACGTCATACAATCTTTCTCTGTTTTCGTGGCGATCAGGATATCATCCACGTACTGCAACAGCTTCCCCTCCTCAGACGGGGCTTCCCAGGATTCTAAGTCTTTCGCAAGCTGATTGCCAAAAATGGTAGGACTATTCTTAAATCGTTGTGGCAACACCGTCTAAGTGAGCTGGGTCTTTCGACCACTTTTGGGGTTTTCCCATTCAAATGCAAATAATTTTTGGCTGGCTTCATGGAGAGGGAGGCAAAAGAAGGCATCCTTCAAATCTAAAACAGTAAACCAAGTCAATTCAGGTGTTAATACAGTCAACAGGGTATATGGGTTTGCCACTACTGGGTAAGGTCTTCAGTTATCTTATTCACCGCCCGTAAGTCTTGGACCACCCGATATGACCCATCGGGCTTCCGAACAGGTAATATAGGGGTATTGAATTCAGACTCACATTCTTTTAATAATCCCAATTGCAAAAATTTTTCTATCACTGGCCGGATTCCTTCTCTGTCTTCCTTCTTTAGGGGATATTGTTTAATTCTTACCGGCTTTTGGCCTTCCTTGATCCTAACTTCAACAGGTGGAGCACTTTTTGCTCTTCCAGGTGCATCAGTAGCCCATACCCCTGGGTACACTTGGTTTAAGATGTCCTCGTTAATGCTTCCTTCTAGGGGGAGACTGGTTAAGGTTAGGCTCAATATTTGAACATATTGCTGATCTTTTACCTCCAGAGTAATTTCTCCCTTTTTGAATACAATTTTTGCTCCCAATTGTTCCAACAAGTCCCTTCCCAAAAGTGCCTTTGGGGAGTTGGGCATATATAAAAATTTATGAATGCCCCACTGTTTTCCTAATTTATATTCTAAAGGTTTTAAAAAATATGCCTTTTCACTTTGGCCAGTCGCTCCTTTCACCATGACATAATCATCTCCCAGGGGCATCAAAGCTTGATTCAGAACCGAGTATGTTGCTCCTGTATCTACCAAAAATTCTACCTCTTGTTGTGTTTTCCCTAGCTTAATTATAACCAGTGGATCCGCTAGGGTAGATTCCCCAGGTTCCCGTTAATCTCCCTTCACATGGGCTACCGTTCTTCCTGTTTGAGCCCTCTGATCCTCCTTGTTCCTTGGGCATTCCTTTTTCCAATGACCAAATTTCTTACACAAAGCACATTGATCCTTGCCCAGTCGGGGCAAGTCTCGTCTAGGCCCTCTTCCTCTTTCTTCCTGGATAACAGCCAGTAATTTCTTTTGCCCTTGCCTATATCCTTCCTCTCTGTTACTAAATACTCTCCATGCTTCATCCAACTATATTTCTAAATTCCTACTCTCTGTAGGGCGTAATTTCTGAAGTTTACGCCTTATATCCCTTGTAGATTGACCCAAAAACAGGGATACTAATTGTTGTACTCCTACCTCTGACCCAGGATCCAGCGGTGTGCTGTGGCACATTACATCCCTCAATCGATCCAGGAATTCAGATGGAGACTCGGAAGGACTCTGTTTAACTGCATATAAAGCTGACCAATTTATAGTTTTGGGGATTGCTTTCTCCATTCCTTTTGCAGTCTTCTCCTGATACCCCTGCAATCTTTCCATATGTGCAGATCTATTAACATCCCACTTTGGGTCTTGGAGAGGGAAATATTCCTTAATGTCCCCTCCTGTAATCTTATAATGATCTTCAGCTAGGTTCCCTGCTGTTTTTAAAATCAGCTGTTTCTCTGTCTCAGTCATATATTCCAATAATAGCTGTATATCCTTCCAATCAGGGTTATGCTGTTTTACAATAAACTGGAAATGCTTAGTTACACCTATCGGATCACTCCTATAATCTTTTGCAACCTTTTTCCATTCCACTAGGTCAGCAGTAGAAAAGGGTACTTTGATTAACATCGTCCCACCATCCGGCCCCACCGCCTCTCGGAGAGGTGCTTGTAAAGCTGTTGAGGTAGTTTTCTTCCTAGTACGGGAAGATACAGGGCTGTTCGGGGGGGTTGGAGTTCTATCCGAGTCTGCATCCTGTTCCTGTGGTCGAGGGGGAGGCTTAAACAAATCAGTTAGATTTTGTTCTGGTACCTGATGGATTTTATTTGCCTTAGTACATCTTTGTCCAATACTACATGCCGAACAGCACCGCCTCAGTTTACCTCTAAGCTCCTTGTTGTTCTCTCGCTCAAGTGCAAGCACCATGGGGTCCTGTGGGGATACCATTCCACAGTCCCTTTGCCACTCCGGATGGTTTTGGAGGGTGAAAAACATGTCTGCATACGAAACCTCATCCTATTTTCCTTCTCTCCTTAAAAACAGCATTAGTTGTAATAGAGTGTTATAATCTATTGACCCATTAAGTGGCCACTTAGCGTCACCTTCTAACTTATACAACGGCCACCATTGATTGCAGTATTTAATAAGGTTCTTTTTACTTTCCCTACCTCCGGTCCCAACAATATCTTTCCAGTGGGCAATTACACAACCCAAAGGACTCTTCCTCAATACTCCTCCTTGATTGTTTCCCATCATAGAAGTGTGGAATTTGGGAAAACACGCAAGGCAGTCTGGTTTCCGTCTGTTAGATGTACAGTACCACCTCCTCCCACAAGATTTACACTTCAACAAAACCCAAGCCGGATGCTAATTGCTATTATATAGTCCAGTTGCAAGCCCACATACAAAACAGGGAATCACCCCTATTAAGACGTAAAGACATTCACACATTAACAAACATACATACACCTATAAATTTCAACATATCATTTCCACACACCCACACAAAATCTTTAACATAAACTTCCAAACATTCACATCATACAATCATCGCTCCAGTTGACAACCTTTCAGCAGCTGCAAAAGTAAACCAAGCGCAATTGCGAGGGGGTCCGCTTACCCTTCTCCTGCCTCTTATATACCAGTCATCGACAGGTCCGTCCTGGCTCCCGATACTGGGATGCAGCGGTCACCCCGGATTTGCTCGATCTACCTCCAAGATCGCTGGCGGCCGCTCTATTGGTCAGCAAATCCCCCTTTTTTACCATACAGGGTACCCTCCTCCCATACGGGGACTCTGCTGCACGCCAGATGTCTCTGCGCGATTTACCAGCTGCCCCGGCCTGTACCTTTACAGGCTCCCTCTGTGAAACATACCGTTTGGTCCGCAGCTTCAGGAGGTCGTTGTCTGCTCCTGCGGTGAGCGGCTCCTCCGAGGAAAGTGCTCGAGGCGCGCCGAGGGGCGTCCGCTCCGCAGTCGGTCCCGCAGCCGAGCAGAGAGTCTCCTGGCTGGCTCGCCAAACTGACGTGCGGAAACGGACTGCACAATCAGTGAGATTGTAAAGTAGGTATGTTTATTCAGCGCTGGGCAGCACGGGGGGGGTAGTCCCACCAAAGTCGTGCACGCCCGACTCGGCAGTTCGCTTCAAGTTTATACAGTCAAGTGTTACATATTCACAATACACCTATACATATGCATGACCTGTCCCCGCTTCATATTAAAATTAGCTCCGAGAGGTCATTTCCATAGTCTCCTCTGAACTGCGCTTGCGCAGTGCCTCTTTATGGTGGTCGTCTGGTGGTTGCAGAGATGAAGATAGATGACTCCGTCACCGCTAGTAACCTTTCTTCTTGCGCAGGCTCAGTGATTTCTTGGTATTCACCCAAGCCGCAAGACCAGTCTTAGCTGGCTCTTGGGGCCAGCTCCTGCTTCTTATCAGGAACTGTCTCTACCTTATTGGCTGGTTCTTGGGACCAGCTCTTCTTATCAAGGACTGTCTCTATGTCAGCTAATTTCAACAATGTAAGCGCTAAACATCATCTTTCATCCCCCTTTATTATGTCTACTGAGATTCTTTTGACTCCCCTTGTCTCAGCGGCCATGGATAGAGCGGACCCCCCTTGCGTGAAAGTTCGGCAGGGGATTGCCGAGAGGTTTACTGCCTTTTTAGATCGGCTTCAGCTTGCTGTTGCAGGCTGCAAACCTTCCGGAGGCGGCTAAAGAGGCGATTGTGCTTGAATGTGCTAGGGCTCAAGCTAACCCACAGAGCGCAGCGCTTGTCTCTCATTTGCCAGCGGGTTCGTCGCTAGGCGACATGATACGCCATGTACTGGAGAGAGAGCAACACCGGGAAGCGCGTCCGGTAGTGGCGGCCTTGCAACAAGTTTTGCAGGCGGGTGCGGGCGCTTGTCACCGATGTGGGGGTAGAGGCCATATAGCGAGGAATTGCGCAACCAAACCCGGAGGGTCGGCCCAGGAGGTGGGGGCGGGCAACCTCCGCTGTTGGAAATGTGGCAAGCTCGGGCACAGAGCTCGGGAATGCCGCACCGGGGCCCAGCAGGGGGCTCCGGGGTGTGCAACACAACGGGGGACCGCTGCCGTGCCGCCGCCGTCCCCCACCCCCCCACCCCAATCGCCTGGTACTCCCTCTCCAGGGTCTGCAGAACTTAAAACAGAACCTAACTTTACTACACTACCTGTATCTCCTTCTCCTGCTAATCCCTCTAACTCTATGCCTCTATCTAATTAATGATTTGGGAAAAAATACACATAGCTTGATGCAACGCTGTCGAGAAAAAGCTCTACAGCAAGGAGATACCATGTTTACTTTTCCTGTTGTATGCACACCTGCCTCAAGTAATACAAGAACCTCAAAAGTTAGAGTTGTTAAGATCAGTCATCATGAGTCCCTGTGTGATGTTTAATTACATCCATAACACCACTCGAAAGGGTCAGAATGTAAATGCTATTTTGCCTGTATATAGAAATTGTGAAATGTGTTCATCTGATTCGTGTCAATATAAACAATGCTAGGGCCGCATAATAAAATGTGATCCTCACTTTAACCATTTTGTCGGTCCTCGTATAACCACAGGCCAGGAGGAAACAGATGATATGTATATAGTTCTTTTTTGCCAGCCCAAAACCGGTTTTGTTGTTAACTGCACAGTGTTAAACAAAAGATCCTAGGGAAGAACTGAGGCATTTATCATAGTATTAAGCGAGGTTACGAACGGGGTGATCTTTAGTATGTATGAATAGAGGGTGTATTGAAGTGGCAGTGTGTAAGCAATTTGTTATATGCATTTGTTGGGGGGAAGGTGTCTGTTGCGAACTTGCTTAGGTTTTGATGGCCACAGCTGGTGTTGTGCAGGGTGCTGCCTGTTGCACAGGATGTCTGCTGTCATGCCTGAGCAGCGAGGAGCAGTGAGGAGATACATTGTATAGAAGACCCCTCAGCCAATGAGGAGAGTTCGAGAAGTTTCTAGGAGAACTGAAGACCCCTCAGCCAATGAGGAGAGTCTTGAAAGGACACAATGTAACTAATGTTAGACTATAAAAGAGGCTGGGTTGTTTTTCACAGTGTGCATCTTGGTAGAGCAGAGACTCCCGATGCACCCAGCGCTGTTTGCTTGCCTTTATTCATTTAATAAATTGTAAACTTTGATTGGAATCCTGTTTGAAACTAAATTCATTTATCACAGAAATGCTACAGCTTGGTGTAACTATATCTATTCCAGAATATCACACTCTTTTTTCTATTCCAGCTGCTTTACCTATGGGGATGCGAAACTTAACGGGAGGCCATGTAGCCTCGGACAACTTACGTTACTAACACCTGATATCAATATGATTCACAGTAAAAGGCTCACGATAACTGACACAGGGTTAAGTGGATGGTTAACAAGTTTGGGAATTACGGGATGGTTGAAAGATTTGCTTATGGATGGCTTAGTTATTTTAATTGTAATATTAGCAGTTGTAATGATTGTACCACATATCATAAAAATAGTTGAACGTATGATTGCAAAAGCATTTCATGTAACTTGGCTTGCAAAAAAAAAAAAAAAAAAACCAACAAGGGGAAATTGTGGGAGATTTCATGGAAAATGGGGAACATTTCTTTGAGCCTGATTATTTAGAGTTAGCATAATTAGGCCGCAGTTAGCATGAGTGGGCCGGAGTACGTGACAGCTGCAGTATGGATGGACTTTTGAACCACCAGAGAAACAACGGACATGAGGAACTTGGACAGTGGAGCAATTAATAAACAAGATAACAGAACTGCAGAGGCAAGAAGGAGCTGCAAGAGTTTTATCGCAATTAAGGAAGCTGTCATTTCGGCTTAGAGCATTCAGCTGCGGGATGGGGACTTAGGAGTTGGTTTGTAGCTTTGTTAAAAATCGGGGTTTCTTTTATTCTTGTGTATTTTATTAGGTATAATGTTGCTTTTACTGTGTTTTAATTAATTGTATTCATAGATCTTTGCAAAGGGCTGAGTTCACAGGCCCACAATGGACTACCGCTCGATTTGTACGACCGTCATCATCTGGAACACCCTAGATGGTGCGACAATGTGAATACCACCTCAGCCAAAAACTAACGTGTAGGTCACCTTGACCAACATAACAGGTCAAGATTCTATGTGCATTGCAACCGCATCACAAAGCCCATGAACCAATAGACAGGATGGCTATGACTCGTGCAGCGCGCCTGGCCAGCGAGCGCATGCGTCATAGGCTCCCCATGTTTCAACCGAGGCGAATTTCGGCACCCGCTGGCCACGTGTGCTGAAATCCGTTCCTCTACAAATATATAAATACCGGGACTTTCCGAAGAGCATCAGGTTGGTGTACGGCAAGGCCATCATTGCCTCTGTGGGGACGCCCACATAAAGCTGGCACCTACCGATTGCTGGGCTGAGTTCGCGGATGGTGGTGACTAGATCTGTTAATGCTCTTTTTAAAGAAAAAGGGGGGAATTGTTGTGGGAACACATTTAGCTAACGGTCACAAGAGCATTCCAGACGCCTTTAGAAGGCCTTGAACAGAATAAACAAGAAGACAAAAATAAGAAAGATACCAATTAGAAAAACACAGGTGCACATTTCACGATAAAGAGAACTTGGCACAAACAACCTCAATTCGGCAGTTTATCTTGACCAATTAGACTGAGTCAAGTCTCGCATGTTTTAGTTAGTATAACCAATTATGTCTTATGTTTATGTGCGTGTACAGTGTTGATATAACCAATCATTAAGTGTAACTAGGCGCGTGGACAGTGCGTGAATAATGTGTGCAACCAATAGTAAAATAGCTAAACACATGTAAGCTCTTAGTTGCAGGGGAATGGACGCTAGCCTCTTCTACGGAGATAGCCGGTATGCTGTTGAACGCCTTTACCTTGTACATGGCATTCCTTATAACGGCACCGGCCAGGCCATTGTAGAACGAGCACATCGAACCTTAAAGACCCTGCTAGATCGGCTTAGGGAGGGGGAGCAGGCGGAGCCCTCCTGGTTACGGGATAACTCACCTGTTCTCCGTACACAGCGTCTCCTGTTAACTGCGTTAACTTCATTAAATCAGACAATTCGGGGGGACCTGGACCAGACGGCGGCGCAACGACATTTTACGACTACGGAAGAGAAAGGCCCCTACCCATTGGTCCGTGTGCGTGATCCCCAGACACGCCAATGGGACGGACTGTTTGAGCTGCGTTGCCTCGGGCGGGGGTACGCCTGTGTACAGACGCCCGAAGGGCTACTGAAATGGGTCCCTAGTCGTATGGTTCGTCCTGCCCTAACCTCGTAGTGTTTGAGTGTTTTTCTTTACAGATCGCTGTCATCCTTTCCTGGCTTGTGACGTCCTGGGTATCTGCTACGAATTTCTGGCAGTGGATGCAAAACCAATTGGGGGCCCAATGTGTATCTGGATGACATCCCTCTCAGAGCCCATCAATACGTGTCTTTATGGGATCCGGCTGTCAGAGACGGAGCTGAATACGTTGTGTACGAACAAGTGTCAACAGAAGAGTCGAAATCGCTCACAGGCAGAAATCTGGACGCCCCAGACAGTAAGCTTTAACATCAGCATACCACCGATGAACTTGACTGTGAACGACATGATAGACTCACTTCAGGAGGTTTATGTATGTTTATGTTAGTGATTATTTGTATGCTCATCCCCTGTATCTTAGCGTTTATTAGAAACTTGTTAAATAGACTAGTCCAGCAAACCATGCTTGCATATGCTTATGTTCCTTACACACCCTTAGCAGAAGAAACCCCGTTATAGGGTGATAGAAGTGGTAACTGTTTATAACAATAGAAGCTAACTAGACGTGGGGAGGGGGAGATGTAGGGTACGGCGTTCGGAAGATCTCGCGATGTCACGGAAAGGTAGAAGGCTAGTCGTTGCCTCCCTATGACGTATCAGTGATCCCACCTACCGTTGTTAGTATAAAAGGAATTAACTGCGCAATAAAAGACAAAGTTGACACTCACACCATGTGTGTTATCTGTCTCTTCCCTGGTCCGGGCTGACCAGTGATCTAATCGCGGCACCTTGATATGTAGCAATGCTACATAAAATATGACAAAGATTGTTTAAACGATTATAAGCGGATGTGAAATTTATATATATAAAATTATCCCCAAATCAGTAATAAGATTATCTTTGGAATTATTAAATAAGGAAATTTTTTTTAGGAGAATATTAGCAAATTGATTTTATAGAATTGCCTTGAAAAGAAGGATATATCTTAGTTTTAGTTGATATTTTTATTGGGTGGCCTGAGGCTTTCCTTTGTCGCACCAACAAAGCAAGAGAAGTAGTTAAAGTCTTGCTGAAAGAGATAATACCAAAATTTGGGCTGCCTGTAGGAATGTCATCTGACAATGGCCCTCATTTTATAGCAAAGATTATGAGACAAGTTGAGCAAAGTATTACCTATAGATTGAGACTATCACACCCCATATGGACCACAAGCAAGTTAAAAAAAAAAAAAAAAGAAAGAATGAACTATACCCTTAAGCAACAGTTGAGTGAAATTTGTCAGGAAACCTCACTCACATGGGTTAAAGCATTACCCATGGCTCTATTAAGAATCAGAGTATAGCCAGAAGAGAAAGAAAATTTAAGTCATTATGAAATGTTATATGAAAGACCATATCATGAGTCTTATGTTTTGAATATTTTGAGTGCCTTTGGAGGTATGTCTTTAAGGGGTGTTATAATTTTTTTTAAGAAATTCTTTTCAAGAACTTTGTCAGTATGACTCCCCTCCGGTCCCCGTCAGATACTTTCACTTAAAAAGAACAAATCCACATATGGCACTTCACTCCATTTACTCTCTCTCCTACAAAACAACATTAATTGCAATATAGTATTATAACTCAAAGTTCTGTTTGTTTACCATTTTTCCTGCAATTCACCCCAATGTGCCAATAAACATCCCAACGGTGATGTTTTTGGTATCTTTTCATCAGCAGTTATATTTCCTACACTCTTATTCTTAAACAATTTTGCTAATGCCATTATACTTATATACATTTAAATATCAAATACCAAATACCAAATAAATGCAAATGACAATTGTCCCAAATACACAAATGTCCAACCCAGCAATAGCTTTCGCTTATGACTTACGGGCAGACGCCTAGGCTTCCAATGCAAACGGGTACCCTCTGAGCCCCAACCCTGCGAAGCTTTCGCCGCACCTTACGGGCAGGCTATCCAAACAAATTCCAAAGAAGAAGTGCCTTACCTTTTTTCCAGGGAACGTTGCGAGGAGCTTTGTGAGTCAAGAGTGATGGTTCTCCCCGAGAATACCTCGGTGCCGGCCAGAGTTCGATCAACACTCAATCTCGTCCAGTCTCACTCGCAAGGACCCATCTGGGTCGCCAAAACTGTTACCAAAATCCGGAATAAAACTCCTTAACAGCAATGTGAAGTTAAGAAGCAGGCACTTCGTTTATTGCAGCGCTGGGGACACGGGGGATTGCTCCTCCAAAGGCGTGTCCAACTTAGTATCAAAATCCATCAGTTTTTATAGACTTTTTCTGTCAGGTCATTGTTACATAAGCTCTTTACATAAAAATGCATACTATGCTCGCTCTTAAATTTAACCTTTATAATGATTGGTCCTTTGATTATATAACCTTATCAATATTCTTATTTAAAAACAATCATCGGTCAGTTACACTTAGCTCTACTGATTGGAATCTTCGATACTCAAATCAAGACGGGAAGGGTAAGGGGGTTTCCAAGCAGCAAACTGGTGTCCATGATGGTTTCCTTAGTTTCTTGAAACAAAACATAGAAAACCCAGTAACTTCCTGGTGAGGTTTCTATGGTTAGCTATTTCAAACTTTAACAATATTAAGGTTCCTATAGTCACACATAACAGTTCCTAAAGTTTCTATGGCTACATTTCAAACTTAACAATCCTATACATTATGCTTCACAATTTTACTTCTTAATCAAACCTAACTCTTCTATATGATTAAATTTTGATTTCTTTACCAGAATATTTGCAACAAGACCCCACCTGGAGTACTGCATCCAGCTCTGGGGCCACCAGTACAAGACATGGGCCTGTTGGAGTGGGTCCAGAGGAGGGCCATGTAAATGGTCAGAGAGCTGGAACACCTCTCCTATGAAGAAAGGCTGAGAGAGTTGGGGTTGTTTAGCCTGGAGAAGAGAAGGCTCCGAGGAGACCTTATTGTGGCTTTTCAATATATAAAGGGGGCTTATAAGAAAGATGGAGAGAGACTTTCTACCAGGGCCTGTAGTGACAGAACAAGGGGTAACATTTTTAAACTGAGAGATGGTAGATTTAAATTGGAAATAAGGAAGAATTTTTTTATGATGAGGGTAGTGATACACTGGAACAGGTTGCCCAGAGAAGCTGTGAATGCCCCATCCTTGGAAGTGTTCAAGGTCAGGTTGGATGGGGTTTTCAGCAACCTGATCAAGTGGAAGATGTCCCTGCACATGGCAGGGGAATTGGACTAGAATCATAGAACATCTCAAATTGGAAGGAACCCATAAGGAACATCGAGTCCAAATCCCTGCTCCTCACAGGACTACCTAAAACTAAACCATATGACTAAGAGTGTCGTCCAGATGCTCCTTGAACTCTGACAGGCTTGGTGCCATGACCGCTTCCCGGGGGGGCCTGTTCCAGTGACTGACTACCCTCTCAGCGAAGAACCTTTTCCTAATGTCCAGTCTGGACTTCCTCTGACGCAGCTTCATTCCATTTCCTCATGTCCTATCGCTGGTCACCAGAGAGAGGAGATCAGCACCTCCCCCCTCTGCTGCCCCCTTGAGGAAGTTGTAGACTGCAATGAGGTCACCCCTCAGCCTTCTCTTCTCTAAGCTGAACAAACCAAGTGACCTCAGCCACTCCTCATAAGTCTTGCCCTCGAGACCTTTCACCATCTTGGTTGCCCTCCTCTGGACACACTTTAATAGTTTGATATCCTTCTTATATTGAGGCACCCAAAACTGCACACAGTACTCAAGGTGGGGCCGCACTAGTGCAGTGTAGAGTGGGACAATCACCTCCCTCGACCAGCTAGCGATGCTGTGCTTGATGCACCCCAGGACACAGTTGGCCCTTTTGGCTGCCAGGGCACACTGTCGACTCATATTCAACTTGCCATCAACCCAAACCTCCAGATCTCTTTCCACAGGGCTGCTCTCCAGCCTCTTGTCCCCCAATTTGTATGTATAACCAGGATTACTCCATCCCAGGTGCAGAATCCGGCACTTGCTCTTGTTAAATTTCATACGGTTGGTGATTGCCCAGCTCTCTAGTCTATCCAGATCTCTCTGTAAGGCCTCTCTACCCTTGAGGGAGTCCACAGCTCCTCCTAATTTAGTATGATCTGCAAACTTACTTAATGTACATCTGATTCCCGCATCCAGATCATTTATAAAAACATTAAAGAGCACTGGCCCTAAAATTGAGCCCTGGGGAACCCCACCGGTGACTGGCCGCCAGCCTGATGTAACCCCATTTACTATAACTCTTTGAGCCCGACCCATCAGCCAATTGCTCACCCAATGCATTATGGACTTGTCTAGCTGTATGTTGGACATTTTGTCCAGAAGGATACAGTGAGAAACAGTATCAAAAGCTTTGCTAAAATACAAAAACCCCACATCTACTGGCTTCCCTTGGTCAACTAGATGGATGACCTTGTCATAAAAGGAAATTAAGTTGGTTAAGCAGGACTTTCCCCTCGTGAACCTGTGTTGGCTATGACCAATGCCTGCATTGTCTCTCAAGTGTTTTTCAATAAATCCCAGAATAACTGTCTCTATAATTTTACCAGACACTGAAGTGAGACTGACAGGCCTGTAGTTACCAGGGTCTTCCTTCTTACCCTTCTTGAAAATTGGGACATTTGCCAGCTTCCAGTTTACTGGGACCTCTCCAGACTCCCAAGACCGCTGAAAAATAACAGAGAGAGTTCCCGCAATAACATCAGCCAGCTCTTTCAGTACCCTGGCATGAACCCCATCTGGCCCCATAGACTTATGTGCATCCAGCTGGAGCAGCAAGTCTCAAACAAGTTCAGAGTCAGCTGGGAGTTTATCATCCCCCTAGTCACAGTCTTCCAACACAGGGCTCTGGGGGTCCCAGGGCCCATCATCGGTGTTGAAGACAGAGGCGAAATTTTCTGTATGGAAAATGTGGACAGAGATCTAACCTACCCAACACCACTATTGCAAGAGCACCAGATGAGTTGTATGGTTACCTCTTTTCTCCAGCTTGTGATGTGTCCTCTTGTGACTTTATTGATGAGGATGTGACCACTCTCTTATGGAAGCACGCCAAAGGACATGTGACCCTGGAGCGCAACACAAACATTTTTATAGGTTGTTTCACTACAGCATATGTGTGCCTAGAGCTTTACAGCCTGTTAGATGCCCTGCAAAACCATTGCAGGGGTCTATCATGACAGACTCTGTGAGATTCATGAGTCATCTAGGGAACCGGCATCCCCAGCTCAGCAACTATTAGGCAAGTTGATGAGCGAGTTGCAGCTAGATGAGTTTGTGTCATCAGGCCCCAAATCCTACAGCTACTTGCAGTCTGAAGGAAAATGTTGTTTAAAGGTTAAAGGCATCACTCTAAATACAACAAACAGAGGAAAAATCAATTTTGAAGCACTGAGGGATCTTGTGTTGGATTATGGTGTAAATCCAGACAGTGATGACCCTAAAAAGAGTGTGATAGAGCAGTGTTCTATCACCGGGAACAAGCAGAAGTGGGTAATAGAAAACAAGGCTCCTTTGGAAGATGCAGAAGGTAGTCTACGACAAAAGAGTACTGACTAAAAATTTTAACAGCCTCCCCTATGGCTTTTGATCAAGCGCATGCACTGGAAGCACCCCTTTTCTGCTATTCTGGCAGGGCCTAGCAAGTTGTTTTGTAAAAAGTCTTCTGGAGAATGCCAACCACTTGCTTTCTGTTATGCCTGAGAATATTGTGTAGTGTTACATTGTTGGCAACTGCTGTATCAGGAACTGCTCTGTAAATATCCCTTTATCAAATTTGTGGAGGACTTACCTGAAAGTCCTAGTGATAACCATTTATTTCCCCCTAATAAAGTGTAAAGGGAACTAGGCCTTAAGCCTCATTGTTTCTAAGACTATTCATATCAGACATATAACTAATGATTAGAGATTGTTTTAGATGTGATTAACAGAATGCAGGTGCTTATAAAACAATATGCATAAGCTGCTTATTTGTCCCTTCTGTAGCCCTCACCATGGCTGGCTTAAAATCCAGTCAAGCTGAATCAACAGAAAAAGGATCATACATCTTAGACCTAAGACATGAGAATAGATAAGTGATTAACTTTAGAGTAAGATGAATTAATAAAACAACCTGAGTGATTCTCAGAAATTCAAAGATGATCTTTGATGTTGTGGCAGTACATTCCCCCCCCCATCCCGCCAGCAGGAAACAAAACTTCTCCAGGAAGGGAGAAGGGGAAGGAAACCCTGGAGGCTGCAGGTTGAAATTTGAACTGGCCAATCGAGTTACGCCAGGTACACCGAGGTGACCCTCCTAGCCAATAGAATTAAATGACCACAGGTCAGATTCGACAGGGGTATAAACGGGGTCCCGCCGGAGGACACGTTGGCAGTCCTCCTCGGAGCAGCAGGTCTGCAGTCGGGGACTCCCCCTTGGGTCGGGGCACCACCCGAGGTAACTCCTCGAGGGAGAGAGCCCTCAGCTTTTAGGTGAGTGATACGCGCGTTTTGAGCCATCACTTTAAATCTTGGGGATTCTTAAGTCGGCCGTGTAGTATTAATTCTCTTTACATCATTGAGCCTGTGGTTTTATAAAATGTTACCGGACTTCTAACTAACTTTTGCTGAAGAATAAATCTGAGTTTTAACACCTGTTGGATTTGGTTAGTCGTGCATCTGTAACATTTTAAATTGGCGTAGTCGGCAGGATGGTGTTAATAGAGGAATTATTACGCAGGCACGGCTGCAGCCCTTCTCCCCCAGGTCTGGAATGGGCAAAGGAGAAGTGGTCCGACCCAGCAGCGGTCATGGAGAGAATAGAACTATGCCACGGACCTTGTCGAGACGGTAAAGGCAAAGGTATTATGTGTGCCGTCCTGGGCGCCTGCTTGATTCAAGCGCAAAACCAAAAGAGTGATTTTGCTCAATGGCAGGGGAAATGGATAAACTGAAAAGGGATAATGCTCAAAAGCAAGGAGAAATAGATTGTTTGAGGGTGGAATTGAGAAAAGGGAAGGAGCGGACGCGTTTTTTGGAAAAAAAGATTGAAAAGATGCTGGCACAAGCAAAAAACCCCCCAGCATCACTCAAATCCGAAAGTTAATCACAGATATGGACCCTGAGGATTGGGATGAGAACATTTGGGGAGACTCTGATGGAAACAGCTCTAAAGAGGTAGAGGAATTTCAAGAAAGGGAAGTGTGACCCCTCATTAAAACAGAAAGGCACATGGGTCCACACGGTGGGAACCCCCCAAACCACTATTCGCACAACCCCTTGGTCAGGACCCAAACTCAGCGAGTTACAAGCTAAGTTTTCATGCAAGCCGGGCGAAACCAAAACTGACTATTTGTGGAGAGTTTCTTTAACGGGGGGGGGGGGGGGATCGGATACTGTTGAGGGATGATGAAGCAAGAAATTACTGGGGACCGGGAGTATTTCTGAATGATGGACCGCCGGGGGATCAGTCAATAACGTCTCGAGTAGCCTACTGGGCTGGGGGTGCGGATCCCAAGGAGAGAGGAGAACCTATTACCATCTGGGTAAAGAGACTGTCGGAGTTAACGGAGGGAGTGCAGAAAGCCGCCTGTGTTCAGGCCATGTATGACAGAGGGCAGCAAGGGATACTGATGACTGTACCGGTGGATGCCCACCACCTCAGACCCCTTATTAGAGGTCTGCCGGATGCTTTAAAAATACACGTCCAGTCCCTCAGAGAAAGAATCCAGGGGGCCATTGATCGTAACCGACAGAACCCCCAGGGGCCGGCCGCGCATGTGATGACTTGGGGGGAAGTACTGCACAGCATAGTAGTTCACAGGCGCGAGATGGGACGGGCGGAGCCGAGCGGTGGCACGGAGGGCGGCAGGAAGGTCCGGGCAGCCAGTTGTAAACCCCGCCCCCAGCGGTCTCGAACTCGCGGGCGGTCGGACCGGGATTACGATCCCGGAAGGGACGGTCTCTGGCGGAAGGCACCGGCACTGGGGGCAGCCCGAGCCATGCTGCACGGGCAGTCCGCTGACGACATCCGGAAGTTGGTGGAATTGCTGGAGGGGAAAGCTAGAGACCAGAGGGAAGCGCCAGCAACCCCGCCCCCTCGGGAAGAGGAACGGGACCCTTTCGCGGCACTGCGAGAGGAACTGGAAGGGCTAAAAAACTAGGAGCTGCGGTTTGGGGTTCAGGCCGCCCAATCCGCATGGTGAATACTTGCCAATGGTCTGCCGATAAAGATCCTTATATACACATTCCTGTGGGCCCAAAACAGATAAGTTTGGAATTCTTAATCGATACAGGAGCCCAAATTAGTGTTTTAAATGAACGACAAGCTAGTGAGCTGGGAATCAGGCCATCAAGAAAGGCTATAAACATTAGAGGAGTAACAGGGGCGACAGAAAAATGCCCCATAGCTCGAACTCAACTTTGGCTACCTGGGGAAAAAAGAATGACAGCTGTGGAGGTGGCTTTAAGCCCCTATGAGGGAAATATACTGGGATTTGATGTGCTGGCAGGCAGGCAATGGGACCTACCCAATGGTAGGGTGTGGAGCTTTGGGGGCAGGGAGGCAGAGGCTATTCATGTGAGAACATTGCAGGTTGCTCCTGTGCTACCACAATCTAAGGTAACCCATGTCTCTCAATACCCACTTCCAGCCGCAGCCAAATGGGGCATTTCGGAAGTAATTAATGATCTGGAGAAAAGAGAGATCATCAGTCGCACACATTCTCCTTACAATCCTCCTGTTTGGCCAGTCCGTAAATCAGATGGAAGGTGGTGACTAACAATTGATTATAGAAGATTGAACAGTAATACCCCACCATTAACTGCTGCCGTCCCAAGTATTACCTTAGTGATAACAGCAATACAGGCTGCAGCCCATCCATGGATGGCTGCTTTAGATGTCAAGGATATGGGTTTTTTTTATGGTTCTCCTAAGGGAAGAGGACAAACCCCAGTTGGCCTTCACTTGGGAAGGGACCCAATACACTTTTAATTGACTTCCTCAGGGATACAAGCACTCCCCTACTATTGCTCACAATGCTTTAGCCAAGCTCCTTGATGCTGTGGAGGTACCACCAGGTGTCCACATATATGAATACATAGATGATATCCTAGTTGGTGGGGACAACAAGGAACAGATAGGGCAAGTGGCTGAGGCCATCTGGAATCTGTTAGTCAAGAATGGGCTAGACATTCCATCTTCTAAATGCCAAGGTCCAGGACAAGAAGTCAAATTCCTGGGGGCATGGTAGATAGCTGGAGCAGATGTGGTACCTGACGACACTCGATCAGCTATTGAAAAGGGACAGGCTCCAGGCAATACAATGGAATTACAACAGCTGTTAGGTACTTTGGGCTACTGGAGAAAACATATACCAGGGTTTTCAGTGATTGGCCGCCCTCTTTATGACTTGCTCTGAAAAAAACAGAAAATGGGATTGGATTTTGCAACATACGGAAGCCCTTAACACTCTGAAAGATGAGCTTAAGACTTACCAGAGACTAGGTCCATTGCACCCACTAGAACCATTAAGGGTGGAATGGGGATTCGCTGAACATGCCTCATACTGTGGCATGTTTCAAAAGGGGCCACAGGGACCAGCCAGGCCTTTATTATTCTCTTCCACTGCATTCAAAGAGATGGAGCGACGATATTCAGATTGGGAGAAGGGGACTCTTTCCCTCACTAGAGCAGTTAAAGAGGCTGAAAAGCTGCGTACCTCGCAAGATGTTACAGTACAGGGTCCTTTCCCTCTCTTAAATTCAGTCCTCAATGGGTCACCTCCTCTGGAGGGAGTAGCCCAAAAGGCCACAGTTAGGAAATGGCATGCATGCCTAGAAAGAATAAGCCAATTGCTCCCACTAAAGGAGGGTCCGACTAAGGTTTTCAAACTACAGCAACTTGTAAACCCTGACCCAGCCTTGCTGGGCCAACCGTATAAACTTTCTCCGATTGAGGAGGCACCGGAATTCGTGGCAGGCTCAGATGTGCAGGGAGTGTGGTTCACGGATGCATCTGCCCATTGAGTGGGATCAAAATGGCAATATAAAGCAGTGGCATTGGAGATTGGTACTGGGAAGAAAGTCAAGGAAGAGGGTGAAGGTAGTGCACAAGTAGGAGAGCTATGGGCTTTATTACTGGCCGTAGGGAATGGTGTTACCATCGTCTATACTGACTCTAACGCAACCTTTAAGGGTGCTACAGAATGGATCTGGATGATAATGTCATGGCAAAATGATGGACATTAATATATCGCGAGTCCTTGAGCTCGCATGAGAGCAATGTAACAATTATAGTTGGAGGTTCAGATTGGATGGGGGAGGTTATACTCATGTTGTTTATAGTTGGTCACCAGATGTGACTATATCCTCCAACTAACCCATGGGATCACGGGGTGGAGTTGGAATGGTACTACACTATGCCCTGAAATTCCATGGGGGGCAACTGTGTATGGTACTCAAGGAACATCGATAGAGCACCCTAAACTGAGTTTACAGCTCAAGAGACCCGGAGGCAACTGTTTCTGCACCAGGGACCAACTGGTTGGGAAAAGTTTCAATACATTCGGATTATTTTTTTCTCTCACGGGGTGGGCGACCAGCCTTCTCTAATCTTTAATAATGCTTGTAATTATGACTACTGTAATCTATATTGCAATAAGTTCTATCAAACACTTGGTAGTGAAGCCTGTACTAACGATTAAGTATACTCCTTTAAACTGTCCATACAGTGGATATTCCTGTATTTGATATTCCACTTTAGTTCTAGATCATTTTAGATGTGTAAGAAGATAAGTGACTGTGGTGACCAGAGACCTTCTGCCTACGACCACTAACTTCAGAAGAACCGAGATGAGACAATAAGAATCAGTTGAGACAGGAAAATTTATTGGACTTTTGAAACCACTGGAGAATAGAGAACTGAGAGTTCGTGGAAAAACACCAAGACCACCAAGAACTTTTTTTGACAAGACTTCAATTGCATAATGTTTTGTAAAATCATATATATAGAAGGCATTTTTGAGTTTTCCTTCGCCATTCACTGCGGTGGTGGCCCAACTCTGAGTTGTTAATAAAGCAAACCTAGAGAAACCCATGACTAAAATTCTTTAACATAAAGTAAATATGGTTGTGATCAATGATTTGATGATCTCTGCTTGTGAAAGCGATGAATTTGAGAAAGCTTTTACTAAATACATGCATCATAGGAATCTTTGCATTCTGTACATTGTCCAGAATGTTTTTTGCCAAGGTAAAAAGAGCTACACCATCAGTCCTAACACAAAATAGAAGGTGTTATTTTAAAATCCCTGAGATAAGCTCCAGGTTGCATCACTAGCTAGACAGATGTTTCCTGGCAAAGCCTGGTTCTTTTCAGAAAGGTTTGAAGACCCTGCGAAGGCACCCTATGAATACCGGGTTGTTGATTTAAACACTTCTACTGCTGAGGCTTTTAGGTTAAGAACTGACCTTTTCCCACCAGAGGTACCTGCCATTTACAGATTGAAAAAAAAAAAAAAAAAAAAGACTAGTGTTCAGCAGCAAATAGAGACGAATCAGACAGACACCTTTCATGGCTGTTGGTGCAGACTTGGGAACATGATGTCCCAGCGTCTGAAGAGCAACTTGTCCCTCTGGGAGCTGTGGATCTGGTCCTGTCCCCAGCAGAGGAAAGCAATACTCTGCACTGCTGATGATGACCTGATAAAGGCCATTTCTGAAATTGCCCTGAGTACCTTGAAGGGGAACATTCCATTAAAACCCCACCAGATATGTATACTGAAAAAGAGCCACAAAATCATTAAAAGCCTGAGTAGTAAAAGTGTGTCCTTCAAAAGAAAGAAGCTAGTGGTGAAGCAAGCCAGTGAGTTTATTGGTTCTCTTCTAAGTTTTGCTCTTCTGCTCATCACGGGGCTTTTGGTAAAGCCATGTTCGAACATGTGAAAAAATGTGCCTGCAAATCAGCTAGAGCAGCTAAGGGTGCCACCACTTCCCAGGGAAGACATTAGGGCTGGCACAGTCCACTCTTTGGATGCTGAAATGAGGGACAGTCTCCAAAAACCAGGCTTGACAGCCTATGAGAAATCTATGGTGTATACATGTCGTGGTTTAAGCCCAGCCAGCAACAAAGAACCACGAGGCCGCTCACTCACTCTTCCCCTCCCCCTGGTGGGATGGGGAGGAGAAAATATAACGAAAGGCTCATGGGTCAAGACAAGGACAGAGAGAGATCAATCACCAATTATGGTCATGGGCAAAAGACAGACTCAACTTGGGGGAAAAAAACCAAAATCAATTTAATTTGTTATCAATCAAATCAGAGCAGGATAATGAGAAATAAAACCAAATCTTAAAACACCTTCCCCCCACTCCTCCCTTCTTCCCGGGCTCAACTCCTATCCCGATTTCTCTACCTCCTCCCCCCAGTGGCGCAGGGGGACAGGGAATGGGGGTTGCAGTCAGTTCATCACACGTTGTCTCTGCCACTCCTTCCTCCTCAGGGGGAGGACTCCTCGCTCTTCCCCTGCTCCAGCGTGGGGCTCCTCCCACGGGAGACAGTCCTCCACTAAGTTCTCCAACGTGAGTCCTTCCCATGGGCTGCAATTCTTCACAAACTGCTCCAGTGTGGGTCCCTTCCATGGGTTGCAGTCCTTCAGGAAAAAGACTGCTCCAGCGAGGGCTTTCCCATGGAGTCACGCCCTTCTTCGGGGGCATCCACCTGCTCCGGCGTGGGGTCCTCCAAAGGCTGCAGGTGGGCATCTACTGCACCATTAACCTCCATGGGCTGCAGGGGGAGAGCCTGCCATCTCACCACCAGGTGCAGGGGAATCACCTCCTCCTCCTTTTTCCTTCTTTTTTTTTTTTCTTTCAATGCATATATAGCAATTTGATGTTTAGAATCTACTAAGCCTCATTTTTTCCAAACATCCCAATCATTCCTCAAAGTAAAGAATAAATCAACATAAGGTACCTCATCCCATTTTTCAGTCCTATGACAAAACAACAGTAATTATAATATCATTATATTTCAAAGATCCAATTTCTGGCCAATTCTCACCATCCTCTAATTGGTATTGTGGCCACCACTCATTACAATAACGTTTTAATTTATCTTTTGTCAGGGGATCCCCACCAAATTTATTCCAGTTCTTTAGGATGCACCCTAAGGGAGAGCAGGAGGGTACTTCCTGGGAAGCAGTAGCGCCCATTTCAGTACCAAAAGGATTTACGAGGGATGTCTCCCTTTGTCTTCTGCTGCGTATCCTCCTTGATACATCTTAAACAGGATCCAATGTAACCAAATGCTAACCAAAATGAGGGACGTCTCCCTTCGTCTTCTGCTGCGTATCCTCCTTGATACGTCTTATGTAGGATCCAAATCCTCGCTGCTTTTCAGTAGTCTTCCTCTCCCCCATTTCTCATATTAAAAAAAAATACCTCTTTTCAGTAGCGTTGCACCATTGTGTTCCTTACTGCCCAACTGCAGGAGCAGAGCCAATGGAGTCCCCAATCAATGACTTGGTGCGTGCTGGAGTCCACTCAGTTCTTTTCTCCCCATTGGGTGCGGTAAGACGATCCGGGTAAGGCTGTCAGCACTGTCCCATCTGGGTTGCCAGAAAACTGTTGTCCCACAAATGGGGTTCATTTACCCAGTGTGCAAGCCAATAACACACAGAGTCAAGGTATTTTCAAACTAATTTCATTGATGCGCATGAATGGGTGCCTGCCTCAACAGCACACCCTTGTCTCAAAAGTTCTCACATTTATACACTTAACTAATACATATTCATTGTTATTTTCCTTAATGATTGGTTCTTTCTTCTTCGCCCCTCATGTAAATTAGTGCACAGATTCTGTCTTCTTCCTTCATTGTCCTCTTTTGAGTAGGTGGTATCATTTGAGTAGCTGGTCAATAAGTCGGTGTTGTGGTTTAAACCCAGCTGATAACAAAGCACCATGAAGCTGCTTGCTGAAAAAAGGTTGAGGAGAGGAAGATGAGAATTCCTGTTCAGTGTTCTGACAACATTCATCAGTACATTGATATACACTTCTGTAAACTGGGTTCATTTAATCTGCTCTAAGAGCTCTTCACGTATAACAGTAACAATTTGTGTTGCTTCTTGTTGTGGTTTCAACCCAGCCGGTAACAAAGCACCACGCAGCCGCTCGCTCACTCCCCCCCCACCCCAGCCACGGTGGGAAGAGGAGGAGAAAATATAAAGGCAGGCTTGTGGGTCGAGACAAGGAGTGGGAAGGATCACTCACCACTTATGGTCACGGGCAAAAGACAGGCTCAACTTGGGGAAGAAACAAAATCAATTTAATTTACTACAAATCAAATCAAAACAAGGATATTGGGAAGTAAACCCAAACCTTAGAACACCTTCCCCCCACCCCTCCCTCCTTCCCGCCTCAACTCCACTCCCGGTTCTCTCTCCCTCCTCCCCCCGGCGGCACAGAGGAACAGGGGATGGGGGTTGGGGTCAGCTCACCACACCTTGTCTCTGCTGCTCCTTCCTCCTCAGGGGGAGGACTCCTCACTAGTCCCCTGCTCCACCGTGGGGTCCCTCCCACAGGAGACAGTCCTCCACGAACTTCTCCAATGTGAGTCCTTTCCACGGGCTGCAGTTCTTCACAAACTTCCCTGGCATGGGTCCTTTCTGCGGGCCGATCTTCAGTCACAAACTGCTCCAGCACAGGCTTTCCCATGGAGTCACGGCCATCTTCGGGGGCATCCGACTGCTCTGGCGTGGGCTCTTCCATGGCCTGCAAGTGGGCATCTGCTCCACCGCTCACCTCCATGGGCTGCAGGGGGACAGCCTGCTGTCTCACCACAGGCTGCAGGGGCATCAACCTCCTCAGGCACCCCTCCTCCCCCTCCTTCTTCACTGACCTCGGTGTCTGCATAGGTGTTCCTCTCACGTTCCAATCCCACCACTCACTGCAGGTTCCCCTTCTTAAATATGTTATCCCAGAGGTGCTACCACCATCACTGATTGGGTCGGCCTTGGCCAGAGGTGGGTCTGACTTGGAGCTGGGGGAGCTTCTAGCACCTTCTCACAGGAGCCACCCCTGCGGCCCCTCCCCCACTACCAAAAAAAACCCCGCCACACAAACCCATAACAGTTGGTGGTCGCAATCTCCCCCTGTAGGAATTACCTTTTACCTACTTCTTCCCTAATCTTGGCGGTTCTTCAAGGTTTATTGACCAGATCACAATCCATTACCTTTTCTGACATAAACATAAAGCCCCATTGTCTAGTAGTTAGTTCCTAAACCCTAAATTATGTCTAATTACTGTTTCCCTATTTTAAAGATTAACTGATGGGGGCTGTACACAGGACTTGAACAGCTCCCTGGTTATTTCAATCATATTATACACATTAATTGATAACACAGGCATTCTTGTATAATATGTCTGTCAATGTTAAGATGTACTTAACACCATCATTGTGTTTGGAAATCTGTTGCATATCCACCAAATCTTCCTGCCATTGTGCATCTACCTCTGCCACAATCACCTTGTTTCTTCTGAAGTGCTTTCTTGCAGCCTTGTATAAGCTTTAAGTGTCCTGGTTTGCAAGCCAGTTTGCCACTTGGCTTCTGTTGAGATCAGCAATTCATCTTTTAGCAGCTTCAAAAAAGGGATTTATACCCCCAAAGCTTCCCACTTCCCCAGGAGCATAGTAAATGTCCTTTAACAGAAGTGGCAGTGTAGACGTGTCTACCAGCATGCTGCTACTACACACATGTAAGAAATGAAACACTGGACAGTCAGTTTAACTCAAATACAGAGAAACTTTACTAACAGGTGTGGTGGGTTGACCTTGGCTGGATGCCAGGTGCCCACTAAGCTGCTCTGTCACTCCCCCTCCTCAGCTGGACAGGGGAGAGAAAATATAACAAAAGGCTCGTGGGTCGAGATAAGGACAGTTTAATAAAGAAAAAGCAAAGGCTGCGCATGGAAGCAAAGGAAAACAAAAGATTTATTCTCTACTTCCCATCAGCAAGCGATGTCCAGCCACTTCTGGGGAAGTAGGGCTTCAGTACACATAGCAGTTGCTCTGGAAGACAAACATCGTAATAACAAATGCCTCCCCCTCCTCCTCCTTTCTCTTAGCTTTTATTGCTGAGCATGATGTCATATGATATGGAATATCCCTTTGGCCAGTTTGGGTCAGCTGTCCTGGCTATGTCCCCTCCAAAGATCTTGCCCACCCCCAGCCTACTGGCCTTTGTGGGTGAGGGGGGGAAATGTTGGAGGGACAGCCTTGATGCTGTGCCAGCACTGCTCAGCAGTAGCCAAAACACTGGTGTGTTATCAACACCTTTCTAGCTACCAATACAAAGCACAGCACTATGAGGGCTGCTATGGGGAAAATTAACTCCATCTCAGCCAGACCCAATATAACAGGGTATAAGCAGAGTTGGTTGCCAGCCAGACTTCTCCAGGCTTTTTCCTTTTTTTCCTTGAACACCACTGTCACTTCTATGTCCACAAACAAGTCACAGCACACTTCTGACTTCTCCCTCCTCAGTCATTCAGCTGGAGCTTTTTGAAATGTTCTCTAAGGTCATCGACCTAAGGACAAAGAAACACATATAGCACCAACCTGCACCCCACAGTGGTCTAACAAGTAGCTGTAAGATCCCCCACAACCATGGGCAAAGGGAGCTCCCCCATCACCACTCACCCTCTCTGTGCGACACTTAACTTCAAAATTCAGTTTCAAATTCATGGGTCTATTGGCCGGTTCTTCTGGTTCGCATAGTCTGTTTTGGGAATCCCTTTGGGGTTTTTTCTTATTGTCCCCATGCACATGTTCTTCTAAAGCTGGCACTTTGTTCAGGTTTTCCATTTTTGTGGACAGTATTGCTTGTGTTTTGCAGCACCATGTAAAGTCTGCCCCAGTAATACTGCATGGCCATCCTGTTGGGCTGGGCCCAGATGCAGAGGCCTCTCAGTCCATCTCACAGTATTGTTCTTTTCTTTGCACAGGGTGGGGATTGCACAAGGGGGGGCCTTTGGTTGGCCTCCTAGGAGGGGTCTGTAGCCCTTGGGCATTGTATTGGGTCTGGCTGAGATGGAGTTAATAGTCCCCATAGCAGCCCTCATAGAACTGTGCTCTGCATTAGTAGCTAGAGAGGTGTTGATAACACACCAGTGTTTTGGCTACTGCTGAGCAGCGCTGGCACAGCATCAAGGCTGTCTCTCCAACATTGCCCCCCCACCTCACTGGCAGGCTGGGGCTGGGCAGGATCTTGGGAGGGGACATAACCAGGACAGCTGACCTAAACTAACCAAACAGATATTCCATACCATATGACGTCAGCTCAGATATAAAAGCTAAGTAAAGGGAGGCGGAAGGGAAGGCATTTTTGTCTTCCGGAGCAACCACCACGCGTACTGAAGCCCTGCTCCCCAGGAAGTGGCCAGACATCGCCTGCTGATGGGAAGTAGAGAATAATATCATTCGTTTTTCTTTGCTTTCGCGCGCGACCTTTGCTTTCATGTTATTAAACTGTCCTTATCTTGACCCACGAGCCTTTTGTTATATTTTCTCCCCCCTGTCCAGCTAAGAAGGGGGAGTGATAGAGCGGCTTTGGTGGGCACCTGGCACCCAGCCAGGGTCAACCCACCACAGGCATGTTCTAATTTGTTCGTGTCTCCCACCCTTGTGACACCCCCTGCCTTCTTGACCTTCCCCCCACCCCAGACATGTTAAGGTTTGTTCTGCAGCCTTGTAAAGTGGTGGGCCCTGAACCTGCCTTTTACTTTTGTTTAATTCCTTTCTATTCACATTTAAACTTTAATTATTCATTTCATTATCTCTTATTAAATAATATTTTCTACATTTTATACCTACACTCTTATGAATATATACATATATTTAATTTATATATCTTTTTATATGTGTGTGCATATGTATATATATGCTATATATAGGTATGATGCTGTCAAGAAATGCTTGTCAGCCAATCACAGAGCAGTATGAAAACACATGGGTGATGATATTTAACAAATTAGCTCCCCCCAGGACTGAAACAAAATGGCAGCCCCCATGTATATAGTGGGGAAGAACTTCCTCTTCTGATGTATTTCCAGGTAAACTGGAAGGGGGTGGCTGGTGCTGCCATCCAATCACAGGGCACTGTGTGAACATGTGGGGGATGATGTTTTACAAAACAATGATCACCATGGGCAAAAAGAGGTGCAGTAAACAGACCACTGTTTACTACAAGAGGGGAGGGTTTTCCAGGTTATGTGGAACACATTCCTGCCCTTAGGGGGCAGGTTTCCACCAGAAGCTAGGGGCATGGCACCTTTCATTTCTTATCTTGGATATCAGTGGTCCTTATACTACTCGCATTACTTCACAAGATACCTGTCAGAAAGTTGCTTGGTTTTGGACATTTGCTAGAAGGTTCAGACAATCTTAGTGCTTATTCCCTTGATTGGAGCAGAAAGCCAAACAATAGAAGATTTGTAATTCACCACCTTCCAATTAGAAGGTGGGGGGGGGGGGGGGGTTGGCCAATCTTGTTCATTTCCAAAGGATGTCCCACTTTCCTCAACATAGGATGATTCAAACAAGCACAGTGGGATTTTATTGTCTCTTTCAGCTAATAGTCCCAACAACTTTCTCTATAAGCTTCTTTTGACTGCTGTTACAGCTACTTATACACTGAACAGTTAAGTTCTGTCTCTCTTCTTTCCATATGGAATGCTTATGACTTGATCTCTGTACATGATGTCTCCGCCTATACCGTATGCAGTAAAATCCTCCATATGCATAACTTCAATGTGCAATTGTTTGGATTTCAGATAAAACTTAGAAAGGAACTGTCTTTGAGGATTCTGACTCTCTGAGGATTGTGACAACGTATAAACTTAAAATCTAAATTGCGATACCATTAGTGTGAATACTATGCTGGTGCTAGGTGTTAATTAAGGGTATTAGTAAAAGCAGCACTCTTTATAACCACAGTGTCCTAGTTTCAGCTGGGATAGAGTTAACTGTCTTCCTAGTAGCTGGTACGGTGCTATGTTTTGAGTTCAGTATGTGAAGAATGTTGATAACACTGATGTTTTCAGTTGTTGCTAAGTAGTGTTTAGTCTAATGTCAAGGATTTTTCAGCTTCTCCTGCCCAGCCAGCGAGAAAGCTGGAGGGGCACAAGAAGTTGGCACAGGACACAGCCAGGGCAGCTGACCCAAAGTGGCCAACAGGGTATTCCATACCATGTGACGTCCCATTTAGTATAGGAACTGGGAAGTGGGGGCGGGGGAATCGCCGCTGGGGGACTAGCTGGGTGCCGGTCGGCAGGTGGTGAGCAATTGCACTGCGCATCATTTGTACATTCCAGTCCTTTCATTATTGCTGTTGTCATTTTATTAATGTTATCATTATCATTATTAGTTTCTTCTTTTCTGTTCTATTAAACCGTTCTTATCTCAACCCGTGGGTTTTGCTTCTTTTTTTCCCGATTTTCTCCCCCATCCCACTGGGTGGGGGGGAGTGAGTGAGCGGCTGCGTGGTGCTTAGTTGCTGGCTGGGGTTAAACCACGACACACAGAGTAGCTGCAGCACTGAATATGGAACCAGGGAACAAAGCATATGTGTTTCAGTGTTGACAACCAAGTCAGGACTGGGGCACAAGGATGTGATCAAGATCTCTACTCATCCACTATGCTTGCCTTTCCCATCTTTCTTCCCTTTTACCACAAAGGACTACATATGATAGTAACTTTGGAAGTTATGGAAAAAAGTTACTTAGCCTTTTTATCATGGAACTTTGCTTTGATGTAACCGATACAGATACACACCTGCAATGTATGTACACTATACTGGATCACAAAATGAGCATGCCGTGGCATTGCATCAGCTCACTTGGAATTTCAGGGTACCTTTCTAACATCTCAGTCTTCAGAGACAGCATTCATTCTGTTATACAGGGAGAAACTGGGATTGGAGATGCTGAATTACTTGTGCAATGAAATGCAAATTAGAGTCCCAAGGTACCATTTAAGGCTCAGAAATTTGTTTTCAGTCTCACAGTAAGAGGTAAGCATAAGCAGTAGATGGATGAATAAATGAAACATGACCAAAAATATCCTCATTTATGTCTAAGCAGGCAGAATATCTGCTAAGGAAAATGTAGTCTTCAACCAGTCCTGTTGGAAACCTGGATTATTAAGATTATTACTATGAGAAGGGGAGAGGAAGTTTAGCTACTGCCTGTGCAAAACAGTTTATCATTCTAAAGGCCTATTCGCTTAACAACAGCTTACAAATTTCAGTAGCCACAATTACCACATCAGCATAGTACAAAACAAATCTACTCACAACCTGCCTGCATATTTGATCTAGTTGAGTTGTAAAGGCTCATAGCTGGATTTCCACTGTTGTGGAGTCTAAGAACACTCCTGTGTTAAATTATTTCAACCTGTATTTGAAGTATTTCCTTGGAAGTATACTGCTGTGCTTAAATTCAGGGGAGGTTTATGGAAACAGCATTTTCCGTAGCAACTTCTTCACTTCACAGCATTTCTTAATATCAGAAAGTCATGAATCATATTGAATTTGATTTAGGGAAGTTTAAATAAAATGGAGAAGATAAAAGGTTTAAATCCATCTCTATTACAGATTTGCTCATCTATATGTTCATCTTCATGGAAGCTGACAGGAGAAAATTCAGGGTTTCCCATTTATTAATATTGTCTACACAGAAGACATGGAACAGCTAGAGCTGACTCTTACTGGCATCTGGTCTTAACAGGTAACTCAGTCACACAAAAATCAAAATCAGGTCATGCACATGTTGGAAACGTTGTGAAAAGTCAAAGGCTGTCACATACGTATCAGTTGTTCCTTTTTCCCCCTAAAGAGCCCTTCTTTGCAGCCTACTGTTTCCTCTAATTACACAAAGAGGTACTGTTGTGTTAAAGGATAAAGAAATTTTGCAGAAAATAAACCCCCTTGCGTTCCAGCTTATCCTCAGATGTCAGAGGGGCTGGGGGTGGCTAGGTTTAATTTCTGAGTGATGTCCAATTCAATGCTATAAGTCCGTTTGCGTTCAATATGTTGAACTATCACGATGATGGATGGACTTAATAGCGTACTGCACTCTCAGCTTAGCCGCATTCAACGCGCTAGAATTACCAGACTTAGGGAGTTTGGTTGTGTTAATGAACTATCATGACTAGAATAATGAGCAGCGCAGTTTATTAAAGCAACAGTACAGGTTCTTTTGGATTGCCAGTGATAAATACACTGTCTGCAAAGCTCTTGCAAATAATAATACAGTCGACTACAAGCACATTAAATTACGGAAAAAAACTCTATAGAGATTTCTAAGTTTCCTGGGGAAGGACTCTGTATGACCGAGGGTTCGAATCTTACCCAATAGGCATCCCTATGGGGGGGAAGAGAGGTTCAGCCCGTTGACTGATCCCAGAAGTCAGCAATGTCCTCCCAACTTGTCTATGATGGTGTCTTCCCTAACATTCCTCCTCTCTTAAGCCCTTTTATATTTTCTTATTTTTAGGTGGAGCTTGAGTGACTCTAGTCATACATACCTTTATTATAATTGGTGTAAAATCTCCTCGCTTTACTTTTAAAGGTATATGCTAGAGAAAATTCAGAGCGCATGCTCAGTGAGGGGTGTTCGCACCTTGAAGGTGGGTAGCTTTTGGAATGGAGGTGTGTGAGAGACTGAAAGAGTTGATGTCTCAAACATTGTGGTGGGACAAGTTCTGCTTAAAGACGAACTCTGCATAACAACGAACCCTGCACAGCAAGGAACCACAGGTGAAAAGCAGCCGCTGAGCATCCATCAGCACAGACATCAGCAACTGGGTGGGGAGTGCATGCCAGAGGGTGCTCAGCTCCCTGTTCTGATACAAAGATCAAACAATGGTCACATCTGCAGGGAAGGAGAAGTTACTCCCCAAACAACCCCCAAGTCCCAAAGGCTCACAAACTGCTCATGACACCTAATTAGCCTAATAAGTTCGAGTGCCCGCCCGAAGGAGGGGCAAGGATGATAAAAGGGCAGGAACTGAAGCCCCACGCGTGCAAGCTCATCGGAACTGGACCCCTCGGCTGACTGAACCAACGCTGGACCCAGGACCGGTGAAATCTTTCTCTTCCTTTTTCTCTCTCTGTCTTGTTCCCTCTTTCTCTTTCCTTTTTCATAACCCCTACACCTCATCCCTTTAGACATAAACCGTTGACCAAGTCTGGGACTAAGAGTGGATCCAGCCGCCCCCTGGGCTCCTCTCTGAGAAGGAGTCTAGAAAGCAAGGGGGTCTGCTCTGAACCTCGTGACTCAACGGGAGGGATCTCCTTATTCCCTGAATTGATGTATATGGTTACCATGTGTTACCTGGTTTACTGAGGTAGTTCCACGCCAATTCCTGTTGTGAGAAACCACGCCACCTAGTGTTATGCCTCCCAAGTTCAGGTTGCTTCTGCCATGAATAAAATGTTTACCTTAATTTAGCCCGAGGGAATTCCAAATTCAACACGACTCCCTAGTCTGTCCAGCCCAGGTGGTGACAAGGTGTGTTTCGGTATTATAATGAGATTATAATGAGCAAAGTTCACCTAGAGAACATGATTTAGCATGTCACTACTCCGGAACTGGGCACTTATATCATTAAGTGATTTATATCATTAAATCAGAAGTAGGGCAGTAGGTCAACAGAACCCCCATTATTTTACCTCCTTGCTTCAGTGGATTCAATGCAGGGACCTTCCATTCTTGTTCTAGTAGTTCCAGTTTCCCATCCCTGCAGTGATATCACAGCCTGGCCGTGGTGTCTCCACTCCACCCTCCTTGTTGTTTCTCCTAGAGTCAGCATATCAAGCTCCCCTGGTGTTGCTAACATCTAAGGTTGCAGGTTATGTTGCTTAGGGAATTATTATGGAACGGATTTCATATATATCCACTGCATTCCACCCTGGAGGTTTACCTTCCCTTAAGAGGGGGGTGTGTGTCATATTGATAAGTCACCTCTAGCAATCATTCCACAGGTACTGTTATTTCATTTGTATTTACTGTTATTTGAGATGCAAAATGAAAGATTAAACTTGTAAAAAATGCATATTCAAAAAATCATTATAGCATTCAAAGAAGCATCCAAGAGGGCGGTGCCCATTTTAAATCCTTATGCTGCAATCCAATCATCAAAGTTACACACTTTAGGTGTTGATAGAAAGTTTATTAATTTCCTTTTTTCTACTCCCAGAGGAAATAAAAGTTTTGATAAACATCACTATTTGCTGCCTAGGTATTTTTCATACTGCTATCACATTCTGGCACAAGACCTCCCCAAGGAATCTTCTAGATCAGTGGTCTCCAAACTTTTTTGATCCTACACCTCTATCAGTAAAAACTTTTTGAGCACATGATACCAAAAAGCCGGTCGAAGAAACTCTCTTAAGACTCGTTTTGGAGTTTTAGAAAGCAGGCATTCTTTATTGCAGCGCTGGATGCACGGGGGATAGTTCCACCTAGCATGCATACCACAGCTTTAGCACTAACAGGTTATATAGAATAACTAATTGCATATTAATCAGATTAGTATACATATACATAAAAATGATTGTAACTGATTATCACAGTACTGCCTACATCCGATCATGCGCAATGAAGGATCCATTTGAGTCGAAGGGCTGCTTTTGCGACCACCAACCCATTTGAAGTTCTTGTTGGCTGTCCTTGAAGTCTTTCTTCTTGTCCTTGTTCTTTGATCTTGAAGCTTAATGCAGTTTCAATCACATGTGGTCACTTCCAACATTGTTCTCATCTAGCATACAGGAACATCTAGTCATAAGAGCAAAGAACTGCAAAACTTATGGATAATTACTAGTTAATCACTTGACTACACTTTTGTAATTATCTCCCCAGCTACCCTTTGTCTATTGTTTCAACCATAATGTTAATATATGATCATTTATCAAATCTCACTTATACAGTTATCTAGCAGCAAACCAGTTTTCATAGAAGGTACAAAATATTAAAACCATAAAAGTTTGAACAAACAACACGAAATATATGGACACATGCTATCACACACACTCCCAATATATGTATATTTACTTATTTATAAATTATATACATGTAGTGCTGTACTAATATATTATGTATATTATAAAGCATACACAAAAATAGAAATTAAAAAGGATGATATAAAGTTGAAATAAACAATATATTTAAAATAATTTTTATTTTATTTATTAATGATACAAAAAGTCTTTGCTCTCACTAAAAACTGTATTATTAATTTTTTTTTTTTAGTGAGAGCTATGAGATTGAATATGCTTCATTATTTTTTAAAATCTTGGTTTAACACTTTGTGAAACTGCAATTTGAAGGTCTGATTCTAAGTTCAGTTTATTTTGATACTTGGTTTTAATGGCTGTCATAGCTGAAAAAGGTACCTCAAAGTGATATCGAAGTCTTTATGGTTGTAACTTTTTATAAACTTAGGAAACAAAAGATAAGTAATCGATGTAAATCGCTTGATTAAGTAACTCTTGACAAGACCCAACCAGGTTGAAGAGACGGATGAATCATTCTACAAGCAGCTGGCAGTAGTCTCAGAATCGTGTGCCCTTGTTCTCGTGGGGGACTTTAACTTTCCAGATGTCTGCTGGAAATACAACACCGCAGTGAGTAAACAATCTAGGAGGTTCCTGGAGTGTGTGGAAGATAACTTCCTGACACAGCTGGTAGGTGAGCCAACCAGGGGAGGAGCCTTGCTAGATCTATTGTTTACGAACAGGGAAGGACTGGTGGGAGGTGTGGTCGGAGGCCGTCTTGGGCTTAGCGACCATGAAATGATAGAATTCTCAATTCTTGGTGAGGCAAGGAAGGGGGTTAGCAAAACCACCACTATGGACTTCCGGAGGGCTAACTTTGGCCTCTTCAAGGCACTGGTTGAGAGTCCCTTGGGAGACGGTCCTGAAGGGCGAAGGGGTCCAGGAAGGATGGACATTGTTTAAGAAGGAAATCTTAATGGCTCAGGACCAGGCTATTCCCATGTGCCGCAAGTCGAACCACCGAGGAAAACGACCAGCCTGGCTGAACAGGGAGCTTTTGCTAGGAGTCAAGAAAAAAAGAGTTTATCATCTCTGGAGGAAAGGGCGGGCAACTTGGGAGGAGTACAGGGATCTTGTTAGGTCATACAGAGAGGAAATTAGAAAGGCAAAAGCTCAGCTAGAACTAAATCTGGCCACTGTCATAAGGGACAACAAAAAATGTTTTTACAAATATGTTAACAGTAAAAGGAACCCCAAGGAGAATATCTATCCTTTAATGGATACAGAAGGGAATGTTGCCACCAGAGATGAGGAAAAGGCTGAGGTACTTAATGCCGCCTTTGCCTCAGTCTTTAATAGGGAGACCAGTTATCCTCAGGGTACTCTGCCCCCTGAGCTGGAAGGCGAGGATGAAGAGCAGAATATACCCCCCTTAATCCAGGAGGAAATAGTTAGTGACCTACTTCGCCATCTGGACACTCACAAATCTATGGGACCAGATGGGATCCATCCAAGAGTACTGAGGGAACTGGCGGAGGTCCTTGCCAAGCCACTCTCCATCATCTATCAGCAATCCTGGTCAACAGGGGAGGTCCCAGAGGACTGGAGGCTGGCCAATGTGATGCCCATTTACAAAAAGGGTCAGAGGGAGGATCTGGGGAACTACAGGCCTGTCAGCCTGACCTCGGTACCGGGGAAGATTATGGAACGGTTTGTCTTGAGAGAACTCACATGGCAAGTCCAGGACAAGCAGGGGATCAGGCCCAGTCAGCATGGGTTTACAAAAGGCAGGTCCTGCTTGACCAACCTGACCTCCTTCTATGACCAGGTGACCCGCCTAGTGGATGAGAGAAAGGCTGTGGATGTTATCTACTTTGAATTCAGCAAGGCCTTTGACACTGTCTCTCATGGCATACTCCTTGAGAAGCTGGCGTCTCATGGCTTGGTGTCCTGGTTTCAGCTGGGATAGAGTTAACTGTCTTCCTAGTAGCTGGTACGGTGCTATGTTTTGAGTTCAGTATGTGAAGAATGTTGATAGCACTGATGTTTTCAGTTGTTGCTAAGTAGTGTTTAGTCTAAAGTCAAGGATTTTTCAGCTTCTCCTGCCCAGCCAGCGAGAAAGCTGGAGGGGCACAAGAAGTTGGCACAGGACACAGCCAGGGCAGCTGACCCAAACTGGCCAACAGGGTATTCCATACCATGTGACGTCCCATCTAGTTTAGGAACTGGGAAGTGGGGGCGGGGGAATCGCCGCTGGGGGACTAGCTGGGTGCCGGTCGGCGGGTGGTGAGCAATTGCACTGCGCATCATGTGTACATTCCAATCCTTTCATTATTGCTGTTGTCATTTTATTAGTGTTATCATTATCATTATTAGTTTCTTCTTTTCTGTTCTATTAAACCGTTCTTATCTCAACCCGCGGGTTTTGCTTCTTTTTCCCAATTTTCTCCCCCATCCCACTGGGTGGGGGGGGGAGTGAGTGAGCGGCTGCGTGGTGCTTAGTTGCTGGCTGGGGTTAAACCACAACACTTGGACAAGTGTACTCTTCGCTGGGTGAAAAACTGGCTGGATGGATGAGCCCAGAGGGTTGTGGTGAATGGAGGTAAATCCAGTTGGTGGCGGGTCACTAGTGGTGTTCCCCAGGGCTCGGTGTTGGGCCCGGTTCTGTTTAATATCTTTATCAATGATCTGGACGAGGGGATTGAGTGCACCCTCAGCAAGTTTGTAGACGACACCAAGTTGGGAGGAAGGGTCGATCTGCTTGAGGGTAGGAAGGCTCTACAGAGAGATCTGGACAGGCTGGATCAATGGGCTGAGGCCAATTGTATGAAGTTGTCATGGTTTAACCCCAGCCAGCAACTAAGCACCACGCAGCCGCTCACTCACTCCCCCCCACCCAGTGGGATGGGGGAGAAAATCGGGAAAAGAAGTAAAACTCATGGGTTGAGATAAGAACGGTTTAATAGAACAGAAAAGAAGAAACTAATAATGATAATGATAACACTAATAAAATGACAACAGCAATAATGAAAGGATTGGAATGTACACATGATGCGCAGTGCAATTGCTCACCACCCGCCGACCGGCACCCAGCTAGTCCCCCAGCGGCGATTCCCCCGCCCCCACTTCCCAGTTCCTAAACTAGATGGGACGTCACATGGTATGGAATACCCTGTTGGCCAGTTTGGGTCAGGTGCCCTGGCTGTGTCCTGTGCCAACTTCTTGTGCCCCTCCAGCTTTCTCGCTGGCTGGGCAGGAGAAGCTGAAAAATCCTTGACTTTAGACTAAACACTACTTAGCAACAACTGAAAACATCAGTGTTATCAACATTCTTCACATACTGAACTCAAAACATAGCACCGTACCAGCTACTAGGAAGACAGTTAACTCTATCCCAGCTGAAACCAGGACACCAAGCCATGAGACGCCAGCTTCTCAAGGAGTATGCCATGAGAGACAGTGTCAAAGGCCTTGCTGAATTCAAAGTAGATAACATCCACAGCCTTTCTCTCATCCACTAGGCGGGTCACCTGGTCATAGAAGGAGGTCAGGTTGGTCAAGCAGGACCTGCCTTTTGTAAACCCATGCTGACTGGGCCTGATCCCCTGCTTGTCCTGGACTTGCCATGTGAGTTCTCTCAAGACAAACCGTTCCATAATCTTCCCCGGTACCGAGGTCAGGCTGACAGGCCTGTAGTTCCCCAGATCCTCCCTCTGACCCTTTTTGTAAATGGGCATCACATTGGCCAGCCTCCAGTCCTCTGGGACCTCCCCTGTTGACCAGGATTGCTGATAGATGATGGAGAGTGGCTTGGCAAGGACCTCCGCCAGTTCCCTCAGTACTCTTGGATGGATCCCATCTGGTCCCATAGATTTGTGAGTGTCCAGATGGCGAAGTAGGTCACTAACTATTTCCTCCTGGATTAAGGGGGGTATATTCTGCTCTTCATCCTCGCCTTCCAGCTCAGGGGGCAGAGTACCCTGAGGATAACTGGTCTCCCTATTAAAGACTGAGGCAAAGGCGGCATTAAGTACCTCAGCCTTTTCCTCATCTCTGGTGGCAACATTCCCTTCTGTATCCATTAAAGGATAGATATTCTCCTTGGGGTTCCTTTTACTGTTAACATATTTGTAAAAACATTTTTTGTTGTCCCTTATGACAGTGGCCAGATTTAGTTCTAGCTGAGCTTTTGCCTTTCTAATTTCCTCTCTGTATGACCTAACAAGATCCCTGTACTCCTCCCAAGTTGCCCGCCCTTTCCTCCAGAGATGATAAACTCTTTTTTTCTTGACTCCTAGCAAAAGCTCCCTGTTCAGCCAGGCTGGTCGTTTTCCTCGGTGGTTCGACTTGCGGCACATGGGAATAGCCTGGTCCTGAGCCATTAAGATTTCCTTCTTAAACAATGTCCATCCTTCCTGGACCCCTTCGCCCTTCAGGACCGTCTCCCAAGGGACTCTCAACCAGTGCCTTGAAGAGGCCAAAGTTAGCCCTCCGGAAGTCCATAGTGGTGGTTTTGCTAACCCCCTTCCTTGCCTCACCAAGAATTGAGAATTCTATCATTTCATGGTCGCTAAGCCCAAGACGGCCTCCGACCACACCTCCCACCAGTCCTTCCCTGTTCGTAAACAATAGATCTAGCAAGGCTCCTCCCCTGGTTGGCTCACCTACCAGCTGTGTCAGGAAGTTATCTTCCACACACTCCAGGAACCTCCTAGATTGTTTACTCACTGCGGTGTTGTATTTCCAGCAGACATCTGGAAAGTTAAAGTCCCCCACGAGAACAAGGGCACACGATTCTGAGACTACTGCCAGCTGCTTGTAGAATGATTCATCCGTCTCTTCAACCTGGTTGGGTCTTGTCAAGAGTTACTTAATCAAGCGATTTACATCGATTACTTATCTTTTGTTTCCTAAGTTTATAAAAAGTTACAACCATAAAGACTTCGATATCACTTTGAGGTACCTTTTTCAGCTATGACAGCCATTAAAACCAAGTATCAAAATAAACTGAACTTAGAATCAGACCTTCAAATTGCAGTTTCACAAAGTGTTAAACCAAGATTTTAAAAATAATGAAGCATATTCAATCTCATAGCTCTCACTAAAAAAAAAAAATTAATAATACAGTTTTTAGTGAGAGCAAAGACTTTTTGTATCATTAATAAATAAAATAAAATTATTTTAAATATATTGTTTATTTCAACTTTATATCATCCTTTTTAATTTCTATTTTTGTGTATGCTTTATAATATACATAATATATTAGTACAGCACTACATGTATATAATTTATAAATAAGTAAATATACATATATTGGGAGTGTGTGTGATAGCATGTGTCCATATATTTCGTGTTGTTTGTTCAAACTTTTATGGTTTTAATATTTTGTACCTTCTATGAAAACTGGTTTGCTGCTAGATAACTGTATAAGTGAGATTTGATAAATGATCATATATTAACATTATGGTTGAAACAATAGACAAAGGGTAGCTGGGGAGATAATTACAAAAGTGTAGTCAAGTGATTAACTAGTAATTATCCATAAGTTTTGCAGTTCTTTGCTCTTATGACTAGATGTTCCTGTATGCTAGATGAGAACAATGTTGGAAGTGACCACATGTGATTGAAACTGCATTAAGCTTCAAGATCAAAGAACAAGGACAAGAAGAAAGACTTCAAGGACAGCCAACAAGAACTTCAAATGGGTTGGTGGTCGCAAAAGCAGCCCTTCGACTCAAATGGATCCTTCATTGCGCATGATCGGATGTAGGCAGTACTGTGATAATCAGTTACAATCATTTTTATGTATATGTATACTAATCTGATTAATATGCAATTAGTTATTCTATATAACCTGTTAGTGCTAAAGCTGTGGTATGCATGCTAGGTGGAACTATCCCCCGTGCATCCAGCGCTGCAATAAAGAATGCCTGCTTTCTAAAACTCCAAAACGAGTCTTAAGAGAGTTTCTTCGACCGGCTTTTTGGTATCATGTGCTCAAAAAGTTTTTACTGATAGAGGTGTAGGATCAAAAAAGTTTGGAGACCACTGATCTAGAAGATTCCTTGGGGAGGTCTTGTGCCAGAATGTGATAGCAGTATGAAAAATACCTAGGCAGCAAATAGTGATGTTTATCAAAACTTTTATTTCCTCTGGGAGTAGAAAAAAGGAAATTAATAAACTTTCTATCAACACCTAAAGTGTGTAACTTTGATGATTGGATTGCAGCATAAGGATTTAAAATGGGCACCGCCCTCTTGGATGCTTCTTTGAATGCTATAATGATTTTTTGAATATGCATTTTTTACAAGTTTAATCTTTCATTTTGCATCTCAAATAACAGTAAATACAAAATGAAATAACAGTACCTGTGGAATGATTGCTAGAGGTGACTTATCAATATGACACACACCCCCCTCTTAAGGGAAGGTAAACCTCCAGGGTGGAATGCAGTGGATATATATGAAATCCGTTCCATAATAATTCCCTAAGCAACATAACCTGCAACCTTAGATGTTAGCAACACCAGGGGAGCTTGATATGCTGACTCTAGGAGAAACAACAAGGAGGGTGGAGTGGAGACACCACGGCCAGGCTGTGATATCACTGCAGGGATGGGAAACTGGAACTACTAGAACAAGAATGGAAGGTCCCTGCATTGAATCCACTGAAGCAAGGAGGTAAAATAATGGGGGTTCTGTTGACCTACTGCCCTACTTCTGATTTAATGATATAAATCACTTAATGATATAAGTGCCCAGTTCCGGAGTAGTGACATGCTAAATCATGTTCTCTAGGTGAACTTTGCTCATTATAATCTCATTATAATACCGAAACACACCTTGTCACCACCTGGGCTGGACAGACTAGGGAGTCGTGTTGAATTTGGAATTCCCTCGGGCTAAATTAAGGTAAACATTTTATTCATGGCAGAAGCAACCTGAACTTGGGAGGCATAACACTAGGTGGCGTGGTTTCTCACAACAGGAATTGGCGTGGAACTACCTCAGTAAACCAGGTAACACATGGTAACCATATACATCAATTCAGGGAATAAGGAGATCCCTCCCGTTGAGTCACGAGGTTCAGAGCAGACCCCCTTGCTTTCTAGACTCCTTCTCAGAGAGGAGCCCAGGGGCGGCTGGATCCACTCTTAGTCCCAGACTTGGTCAACGGTTTATGTCTAAAGGGATGAGGTGTAGGGGTTATGAAAAAGGAAAGAGAAAGAGGGAACAAGACAGAGAGAGAAAAAGGAAGAGAAAGATTTCACCGGTCCTGGGTCCAGCGTTGGTTCAGTCAGCCGAGGGGTCCAGTTCCGATGAGCTTGCACGCGTGGGGCTTCAGTTCCTGCCCTTTTATCATCCTTGCCCCTCCTTCGGGCGGGCACTCGAACTTATTAGGCTAATTAGGTGTCATGAGCAGTTTGTGAGCCTTTGGGACTTGGGGGTTGTTTGGGGAGTAACTTCTCCTTCCCTGCAGATGTGACCATTGTTTGATCTTTGTATCAGAACAGGGAGCTGAGCACCCTCTGGCATGCACTCCCCACCCAGTTGCTGATGTCTGTGCTGATGGATGCTCAGCGGCTGCTTTTCACCTGTGGTTCCTTGCTGTGCAGGGTTCGTTGTTATGCAGAGTTCGTCTTTAAGCAGAACTTGTCCCACCACAATGTTTGAGACATCAACTCTTTCAGTCTCTCACACACCTCCATTCCAAAAGCTACCCACCTTCAAGGTGCGAACACCCCTCACTGAGCATGCGCTCTGAATTTTCTCTAGCATATACCTTTAAAAGTAAAGCGAGGAGATTTTACACCAATTATAATAAAGGTATGTATGACTAGAGTCACTCAAGCTCCACCTAAAAATAAGAAAATATAAAAGGGCTTAAGAGAGGAGGAATGTTAGGGAAGACACCATCATAGACAAGTTGGGAGGACATTGCTGACTTCTGGGATCAGTCAACGGGCTGAACCTCTCTTCCCCCCCATAGGGATGCCTATTGGGTAAGATTCGAACCCTCGGTCATACAGAGTCCTTCCCCAGGAAACTTAGAAATCTCTATAGAGTTTTTTTCCGTAATTTAATGTGCTTGTAGTCGACTGTATTATTATTTGCAAGAGCTTTGCAGACAGTGTATTTATCACTGGCAATCCAAAAGAACCTGTACTGTTGCTTTAATAAACTGCGCTGCTCATTATTCTAGTCATGATAGTTCATTAACACAACCAAACTCCCTAAGTCTGGTAATTCTAGCGCGTTGAATGCGGCTAAGCTGAGAGTGCAGTACGCTATTAAGTCCATCCATCATCGTGATAGTTCAACATATTGAACGCAAACGGACTTATAGCATTGAATTGGACATCACTCAGAAATTAAACCTAGCCACCCCCAGCCCCTCTGACATCTGAGGATAAGCTGGAACGCAAGGGGGTTTATTTTCTGCAAAATTTCTTTATCCTTTAACACAACAGTACCTCTTTGTGTAATTAGAGGAAACAGTAGGCTGCAAAGAAGGGCTCTTTAGGGGGAAAAAGGAACAACTGATACGTATGTGACAGCCTTTGACTTTTCACAACGTTTCCAACATGTGCATGACCTGATTTTGATTTTTGTGTGACTGAGTTACCTGTTAAGACCAGATGCCAGTAAGAGTCAGCTCTAGCTGTTCCATGTCTTCTGTGTAGACAATATTAATAAATGGGAAACCCTGAATTTTCTCCTGTCAGCTTCCATGAAGATGAACATATAGATGAGCAAATCTGTAATAGAGATGGATTTAAACCTTTTATCTTCTCCATTTTATTTAAACTTCCCTAAATCAAATTCAATATGATTCATGACTTTCTGATATTAAGAAATGCTGTGAAGTGAAGAAGTTGCTACGGAAAATGCTGTTTCCATAAACCTCCCCTGAATTTAAGCACAGCAGTATACTTCCAAGGAAATACTTCAAATACAGGTTGAAATAATTTAACACAGGAGTGTTCTTAGACTCCACAACAGTGGAAATCCAGCTATGAGCCTTTACAACTCAACTAGATCAAATATGCAGGCAGGTTGTGAGTAGATTTGTTTTGTACTATGCTGATGTGGTAATTGTGGCTACTGAAATTTGTAAGCTGTTGTTAAGCGAATAGGCCTTTAGAATGATAAACTGTTTTGCACAGGCAGTAGCTAAACTTCCTCTCCCCTTCTCATAGTAATAATCTTAATAATCCAGGTTTCCAACAGGACTGGTTGAAGACTACATTTTCCTTAGCAGATATTCTGCCTGCTTAGACATAAATGAGGATATTTTTGGTCATGTTTCATTTATTCATCCATCTACTGCTTATGCTTACCTCTTACTGTGAGACTGAAAACAAATTTCTGAGCCTTAAATGGTACCTTGGGACTCTAATTTGCATTTCATTGCACAAGTAATTCAGCATCTCCAATCCCAGTTTCTCCCTGTATAACAGAATGAATGCTGTCTCTGAAGACTGAGATGTTAGAAAGGTACCCTGAAATTCCAAGTGAGCTGATGCAATGCCACGGCATGCTCATTTTGTGATCCAGTATAGTGTACATACATTGCAGGTGTGTATCTGTATCGGTTACATCAAAGCAAAGTTCCATGATAAAAAGGCTAAGTAACTTTTTTCCATAACTTCCAAAGTTACTATCATATGTAGTCCTTTGTGGTAAAAGGGAAGAAAGATGGGAAAGGCAAGCATAGTGGATGAGTAGAGATCTTGATCACATCCTTGTGCCCCAGTCCTGACTTGGTTGTCAACACTGAAACACATATGCTTTGTTCCCTGGTTCCATATTCAGTGCTGCAGCTACTCTGTGTGTCGTGGTTTAACCCCAGCCAGCAACTAAGCACCACGCAGCCGCTCACTCACTCCCCCCCACCCAGTGGGATGGGGGAGAAAATCGGGAAAAAAAGAAGCAAAACCCACGGGTTGAGATAAGAACGGTTTAATAGAACAGAAAAGAAGAAACTAATAATGATAATGATAACATTAATAAAATGACAACAGCAATAATGAAAGGACTGGAATGTACAAATGATGCGCAGTGCAATTGCTCACCACCTGCCGACCGGCACCCAGCTAGTCCCCCAGCGGCGATTCCCCCGCCCCCACTTCCCAGTTCCTATACTAAATGGGACGTCACATGGTATGGAATACCCTGTTGGCCACTTTGGGTCAGCTGCCCTGGCTGTGTCCTGTGCCAACTTCTTGTGCCCCTCCAGCTTTCTCGCTGGCTGGGCAGGAGAAGCTGAAAAATCCTTGACATTAGACTAAACACTACTTAGCAACAACTGAAAACATCAGTGTTATCAACATTCTTCACATACTGAACTCAAAACATAGCACCGTACCAGCTACTAGGAAGACAGTTAACTCTATCCCAGCTGAAACTAGGACACTGTGGTTATAAAGAGTGCTGCTTTTACTAATACCCTTAATTAACACCTAGCACCAGCATAGTATTCACACTAATGGTATCGCAATTTAGATTTTAAGTTTATACGTTGTCACAATCCTCAGAGAGTCAGAATCCTCAAAGACAGTTCCTTTCTAAGTTTTATCTGAAATCCAAACAATTGCACATTGAAGTTATGCATATGGAGGATTTTACTGCATACGGTATAGGCGGAGACATCATGTACAGAGATCAAGTCATAAGCATTCCATATGGAAAGAAGAGAGACAGAACTTAACTGTTCAGTGTATAAGTAGCTGTAACAGCAGTCAAAAGAAGCTTATAGAGAAAGTTGTTGGGACTATTAGCTGAAAGAGACAATAAAATCCCACTGTGCTTGTTTGAATCATCCTATGTTGAGGAAAGTGGGACATCCTTTGGAAATGAACAAGATTGGCCAACCCCCCCCCCCCCCAACCTTCCAATTAGAAGGTGGTGAATTACAAATCTTCTATTGTTTGGCTTTCTGCTCCAATCAAGGGAATAAGCACTAAGATTGTCTGAACCTTCTAGCAAATGTCCAAAACCAAGCAACTTTCTGACAGGTATCTTGTGAAGTAATGCGAGTAGTATAAGGACCACTGATATCCAAGATAAGAAATGAAAGGTGCCATGCCCCTAGCTTCTGGTGGAAACCTGCCCCCTAAGGGCAGGAATGTGTTCCACATAACCTGGAAAACCCTCCCCTCTTGTAGTAAACAGTGGTCTGTTTACTGCACCTCTTTTTGCCCATGGTGATCATTGTTTTGTAAAACATCATCCCCCACATGTTCACACAGTGCCCTGTGATTGGATGGCAGCACCAGCCACCCCCTTCCAGTTTACCTGGAAATACATCAGAAGAGGAAGTTCTTCCCCACTATATACATGGGGGCTGCCATTTTGTTTCAGTCCTGGGGGGAGCTAATTTGTTAAATATCATCACCCATGTGTTTTCATACTGCTCTGTGATTGGCTGACAAGCATTTCTTGACAGCATCATACCTATATATAGCATATATATACATATGCACACACATATAAAAAGATATATAAATTAAATATATGTATATATTCATAAGAGTGTAGGTATAAAATGTAGAAAATATTATTTAATAAGAGATAATGAAATGAATAATTAAAGTTTAAATGTGAATAGAAAGGAATTAAACAAAAGTAAAAGGCAGGTTCAGGGCCCACCACTTTACAAGGCTGCAGAACAAACCTTAACATGTCTGGGGTGGGGGGAAGGTCAAGAAGGCAGGGGGTGTCACAAGGGTGGGAGACACGAACAAATTAGAACATGCCTGTGGTGGGTTGACCCTGGCTGGGTGCCAGGTGCCCACCAAAGCCGCTCTATCACTCCCCCTTCTTAGCTGGACAGGGGGGAGAAAATATAACAAAAGGCTCGTGGGTCAAGATAAGGACAGTTTAATAACATGAAAGCAAAGGTCGCGCGCGAAAGCAAAGAAAAACGAATGATATTATTCTCTACTTCCCATCAGCAGGCGATGTCTGGCCACTTCCTGGGGAGCAGGGCTTCAGTACGCGTGGTGGTTGCTCCGGAAGACAAAAATGCCTTCCCTTCCGCCTCCCTTTACTTAGCTTTTATATCTGAGCTGACGTCATATGGTATGGAATATCTGTTTGGTTAGTTTAGGTCAGCTGTCCTGGTTATGTCCCCTCCCAAGATCCTGCCCAGCCCCAGCCTGCCAGTGAGGTGGGGGGGCAATGTTGGAGAGACAGCCTTGATGCTGTGCCAGCGCTGCTGAGCAGTAGCCAAAACACTGGTGTGTTATCAACACCTCTCTAGCTACTAATGCAGAGCACAGTTCTATGAGGGCTGCTATGGGGACTATTAACTCCATCTCAGCCAGACCCAATACAATGCCCAAGGGCTACAGACCCCTCCTAGGAGGCCAACCAAAGGCCCCCCTTGTGCAATCCCCACCCTGTGCAAAGAAAAGAACAATACTGTGAGATGGACTGAGAGGCCTCTGCATCTGGGCCCAGCCCAACAGGATGGCCATGCAGTATTACTGGGGCAGACTTTACATGGTGCTGCAAAACACAAGCAATACTGTCCACAAAAATGGAAAACCTGAACAAAGTGCCAGCTTTAGAAGAACATGTGCATGGGGACAATAAGAAAAAACCCCAAAGGGATTCCCAAAACAGACTATGCGAACCAGAAGAACCGGCCAATAGACCCATGAATTTGAAACTGAATTTTGAAGTTAAGTGTCGCACAGAGAGGGTGAGTGGTGATGGGGGAGCTCCCTTTGCCCATGGTTGTGGGGGATCTTACAGCTACTTGTTAGACCACTGTGGGGTGCAGGTTGGTGCTATATGTGTTTCTTTGTCCTTAGGTCGATGACCTTAGAGAACATTTCAAAAAGCTCCAGCTGAATGACTGAGGAGGGAGAAGTCAGAAGTGTGCTGTGACTTGTTTGTGGACATAGAAGTGACAGTGGTGTTCAAGGAAAAAAAGGAAAAAGCCTGGAGAAGTCTGGCTGGCAACCAACTCTGCTTATACCCTGTTATATTGGGTCTGGCTGAGATGGAGTTAATTTTCCCCATAGCAGCCCTCATAGTGCTGTGCTTTGTATTGGTAGCTAGAAAGGTGTTGATAACACACCAGTGTTTTGGCTACTGCTGAGCAGTGCTGGCACAGCATCAAGGCTGTCCCTCCAACATTTCCCCCCCTCACCCACAAAGGCCAGTAGGCTGGGGGTGGGCAAGATCTTTGGAGGGGACATAGCCAGGACAGCTGACCCAAACTGGCCAAAGGGATATTCCATATCATATGACATCATGCTCAGCAATAAAAGCTAAGAGAAAGGAGGAGGAGGGGGAGGCATTTGTTATTACGATGTTTGTCTTCCAGAGCAACTGCTATGTGTACTGAAGCCCTACTTCCCCAGAAGTGGCTGGACATCGCTTGCTGATGGGAAGTAGAGAATAAATCTTTTGTTTTCCTTTGCTTCCATGCGCAGCCTTTGCTTTTTCTTTATTAAACTGTCCTTATCTCGACCCACGAGCCTTTTGTTATATTTTCTCTCCCCTGTCCAGCTGAGGAGGGGGAGTGACAGAGCAGCTTAGTGGGCACCTGGCATCCAGCCAAGGTCAACCCACCACACCTGTTAGTAAAGTTTCTCTGTATTTGAGTTAAACTGACTGTCCAGTGTTTCATTTCTTACATGTGTGTAGTAGCAGCATGCTGGTAGACACGTCTACACTGCCACTTCTGTTAAAGGACATTTACTATGCTCCTGGGGAAGTGGGAAGCTTTGGGGGTATAAATCCCTTTTTTGAAGCTGCTAAAAGATGAATTGCTGATCTCAACAGAAGCCAAGTGGCAAACTGGCTTGCAAACCAGGACACTTAAAGCTTATACAAGGCTGCAAGAAAGCACTTCAGAAGAAACAAGGTGATTGTGGCAGAGGTAGATGCACAATGGCAGGAAGATTTGGTGGATATGCAACAGATTTCCAAACACAATGATGGTGTTAAGTACATCTTAACATTGACAGACATATTATACAAGAATGCCTGTGTTATCAATTAATGTGTATAATATGATTGAAATAACCAGGGAGCTGTTCAAGTCCTGTGTACAGCCCCCATCAGTTAATCTTTAAAATAGGGAAACAGTAATTAGACATAATTTAGGGTTTAGGAACTAACTACTAGACAATGGGGCTTTATGTTTATGTCAGAAAAGGTAATGGATTGTGATCTGGTCAATAAACCTTGAAGAACCGCCAAGATTAGGGAAGAAGTAGGTAAAAGGTAATTCCTACAGGGGGAGATTGCGACCACCAACTGTTATGGGTTTGTGTGGCGGGGTTTTTTTGGTAGTGGGGGAGGGGCCGCAGGGGTGGCTCCTGTGAGAAGGTGCTAGAAGCTCCCCCAGCTCCAAGTCAGACCCACCTCTGGCCAAGGCCGACCCAATCAGTGATGGTGGTAGCACCTCTGGGATAACATATTTAAGAAGGGGAACCTGCAGTGAGTGGTGGGATTGGAACGTGAGAGGAACACCTATGCAGACACCGAGGTCAGTGAAGAAGGAGGGGGAGGAGGGGTGCCTGAGGAGGTTGATGCCCCTGCAGCCTGTGGTGAGACAGCAGGCTGTCCCCCTGCAGCCCATGGAGGTGAGCGGTGGAGCAGATGCCCACTTGCAGGCCATGGAAGAGCCCACGCCAGAGCAGTCGGATGCCCCCGAAGATGGCCGTGACTCCATGGGAAAGCCTGTGCTGGAGCAGTTTGTGACTGAAGATCGGCCCGCAGAAAGGACCCATGCCAGGGAAGTTTGTGAAGAACTGCAGCCCGTGGAAAGGACTCACATTGGAGAAGTTCGTGGAGGACTGTCTCCTGTGGGAGGGACCCCACGGTGGAGCAGGGGACTAGTGAGGAGTCCTCCCCCTGAGGAGGAAGGAGCAGCAGAGACAAGGTGTGGTGAGCTGACCCCAACCCCCATCCCCTGTTCCTCTGTGCCGCCGGGGGGAGGAGGGAGAGAGAACCGGGAGTGGAGTTGAGGCGGGAAGGAGGGAGGGGTGGGGGGAAGGTGTTCTAAGGTTTGGGTTTACTTCCCAATATCCTTGTTTTGATTTGATTTGTAGTAAATTAAATTGATTTTGTTTCTTCCCCAAGTTGAGCCTGTCTTTTGCCCGTGACCATAAGTGGTGAGTGATCCTTCCCACTCCTTGTCTCGACCCACAAGCCTGCCTTTATATTTTCTCCTCCTCTTCCCACCGTGGCTGGGGTGGGGGGGGGAGTGAGCGAGCGGCTGCGTGGTGCTTTGTTACCGGCTGGGTTGAAACCACAACAAGAAGCAACACAAATTGTTACTGTTATACGTGAAGAGCTCTTAGAGCAGAGTAAATGAACCCAGTTTACAGAAGTGTATATCAATGTACTGATGAATGTTGTCAGAACACTGAACAGGAATTCTCATCTTCCTCTCCTCAACCTTTTTTCAGCAAGCAGCTTCATGGTGCTTTGTTATCAGCTGGGTTTAAACCACAACACCGACTTATTGACCAGCTACTCAAATGATACCACCTACTCAAAAGAGGACAATGAAGGAAGAAGACAGAATCTGTGCACTAATTTACATGAGGGGCGAAGAAGAAAGAACCAATCATTAAGGAAAATAACAATGAATATGTATTAGTTAAGTGTATAAATGTGAGAACTTTTGAGACAAGGGTGTGCTGTTGAGGCAGGCACCCATTCATGCGCATCAATGAAATTAGTTTGAAAATACCTTGACTCTGTGTGTTATTGGCTTGCACACTGGGTAAATGAACCCCATTTGTGGGACAACAGTTTTCTGGCAACCCAGATGGGACAGTGCTGACAGCCTTACCCGGATCGTCTTACCGCACCCAATGGGGAGAAAAGAACTGAGTGGACTCCAGCACGCACCAAGTCATTGATTGGGGACTCCATTGGCTCTGCTCCTGCAGTTGGGCAGTAAGGAACACAATGGTGCAACGCTACTGAAAAGAGGTATTTTTTTTAATATGAGAAATGGGGGAGAGGAAGACTACTGAAAAGCAGCGAGGATTTGGATCCTACATAAGACGTATCAAGGAGGATACGCAGCAGAAGACGAAGGGAGACGTCCCTCATTTTGGTTAGCATTTGGTTACATTGGATCCTGTTTAAGATGTATCAAGGAGGATACGCAGCAGAAGACAAAGGGAGACATCCCTCGTAAATCCTTTTGGTACTGAAATGGGCGCTACTGCTTCCCAGGAAGTACCCTCCTGCTCTCCCTTAGGGTGCATCCTAAAGAACTGGAATAAATTTGGTGGGGATCCCCTGACAAAAGATAAATTAAAACGTTATTGTAATGAGTGGTGGCCACAATACCAATTAGAGGATGGTGAGAATTGGCCAGAAATTGGATCTTTGAAATATAATGATATTATAATTACTGTTGTTTTGTCATAGGACTGAAAAATGGGATGAGGTACCTTATGTTGATTTATTCTTTACTTTGAGGAATGATTGGGATGTTTGGAAAAAATGAGGCTTAGTAGATTCTAAACATCAAATTGCTATATATGCATTGAAAGAAAAAAAAAAAAAGAAGGAAAAAGGAGGAGGAGGTGATTCCCCTGCACCTGGTGGTGAGATGGCAGGCTCTCCCCCTGCAGCCCATGGAGGTTAATGGTGCAGTAGATGCCCACCTGCAGCCTTTGGAGGACCCCACGCCGGAGCAGGTGGATGCCCCCGAAGAAGGGCGTGACTCCATGGGAAAGCCCTCGCTGGAGCAGTCTTTTTCCTGAAGGACTGCAACCCATGGAAGGGACCCACACTGGAGCAGTTTGTGAAGAATTGCAGCCCATGGGAAGGACTCACGTTGGAGAACTTAGTGGAGGACTGTCTCCCGTGGGAGGAGCCCCACGCTGGAGCAGGGGAAGAGCGAGGAGTCCTCCCCCTGAGGAGGAAGGAGTGGCAGAGACAACGTGTGATGAACTGACTGCAACCCCCATTCCCTGTCCCCCTGCGCCACTGGGGGGAGGAGGTAGAGAAATCGGGATAGGAGTTGAGCCCGGGAAGAAGGGAGGAGTGGGGGGAAGGTGTTTTAAGATTTGGTTTTATTTCTCATTATCCTGCTCTGATTTGATTGATAACAAATTAAATTGATTTTGGTTTTTTTCCCCCAAGTTGAGTCTGTCTTTTGCCCATGACCATAATTGGTGATTGATCTCTCTCTGTCCTTGTCTTGACCCATGAGCCTTTCGTTATATTTTCTCCTCCCCATCCCACCAGGGGGAGGGGAAGAGTGAGTGAGCGGCCTCGTGGTTCTTTGTTGCTGGCTGGGCTTAAACCACGACATGTATACACCATAGATTTCTCATAGGCTGTCAAGCCTGGTTTTTGGAGACTGTCCCTCATTTCAGCATCCAAAGAGTGGACTGTGCCAGCCCTAATGTCTTCCCTGGGAAGTGGTGGCACCCTTAGCTGCTCTAGCTGATTTGCAGGCACATTTTTTCACATGTTCGAACATGGCTTTACCAAAAGCCCCGTGATGAGCAGAAGAGCAAAACTTAGAAGAGAACCAATAAACTCACTGGCTTGCTTCACCACTAGCTTCTTTCTTTGAAGGACACACTTTTACTACTCAGGCTTTTAATGATTTTGTGGCTCTTTTTCAGTATACATATCTGGTGGGGTTTTAATGGAATGTTCCCCTTCAAGGTACTCAGGGCAATTTCAGAAATGGCCTTTATCAGGTCATCATCAGCAGTGCAGAGTATTGCTTTCCTCTGCTGGGGACAGGACCAGATCCACAGCTCCCAGAGGGACAAGTTGCTCTTCAGACGCTGGGACATCATGTTCCCAAGTCTGCACCAACAGCCATGAAAGGTGTCTGTCTGATTCGTCTCTATTTGCTGCTGAACACTAGTCTTTTTTTTTTTTTTTTTTTCAATCTGTAAATGGCAGGTACCTCTGGTGGGAAAAGGTCAGTTCTTAACCTAAAAGCCTCAGCAGTAGAAGTGTTTAAATCAACAACCCGGTATTCATAGGGTGCCTTCGCAGGGTCTTCAAACCTTTCTGAAAAGAACCAGGCTTTGCCAGGAAACATCTGTCTAGCTAGTGATGCAACCTGGAGCTTATCTCAGGGATTTTAAAATAACACCTTCTATTTTGTGTTAGGACTGATGGTGTAGCTCTTTTTACCTTGGCAAAAAACATTCTGGACAATGTACAGAATGCAAAGATTCCTATGATGCATGTATTTAGTAAAAGCTTTCTCAAATTCATCGCTTTCACAAGCAGAGATCATCAAATCATTGATCACAACCATATTTACTTTATGTTAAAGAATTTTAGTCATGGGTTTCTCTAGGTTTGCTTTATTAACAACTCAGAGTTGGGCCACCACCGCAGTGAATGGCGAAGGAAAACTCAAAAATGCCTTCTATATATATGATTTTACAAAACATTATGCAATTGAAGTCTTGTCAAAAAAAGTTCTTGGTGGTCTTGGTGTTTTTCCACGAACTCTCAGTTCTCTATTCTCCAGTGGTTTCAAAAGTCCAATAAATTTTCCTGTCTCAACTGATTCTTATTGTCTCATCTCGGTTCTTCTGAAGTTAGTGGTCGTAGGCAGAAGGTCTCTGGTCACCACAGTCACTTATCTTCTTACACATCTAAAATGATCTAGAACTAAAGTGGAATATCAAATACAGGAATATCCACTGTATGGACAGTTTAAAGGAGTATACTTAATCGTTAGTACAGGCTTCACTACCAAGTGTTTGATAGAACTTATTGCAATATAGATTACAGTAGTCATAATTACAAGCATTATTAAAGATTAGAGAAGGCTGGTCGCCCACCCCGTGAGAGAAAAAAATAATCCGAATGTATTGAAACTTTTCCCAACCAGTTGGTCCCTGGTGCAGAAACAGTTGCCTCCGGGTCTCTTGAGCTGTAAACTCAGTTTAGGGTGCTCTATCGATGTTCCTTGAGTACCATACACAGTTGCCCCCCATGGAATTTCAGGGCATAGTGTAGTACCATTCCAACTCCACCCCGTGATCCCATGGGTTAGTTGGAGGATATAGTCACATCTGGTGACCAACTATAAACAACATGAGTATAACCTCCCCCATCCAATCTGAACCTCCAACTATAATTGTTACATTGCTCTCATGCGAGCTCAAGGACTCGCGATATATTAATGTCCATCATTTTGCCATGACATTATCATCCAGATCCATTCTGTAGCACCCTTAAAGGTTGCGTTAGAGTCAGTATAGACGATGGTAACACCATTCCCTACGGCCAGTAATAAAGCCCATAGCTCTCCTACTTGTGCACTACCTTCACCCTCTTCCTTGACTTTCTTCCCAGTACCAATCTCCAATGCCACTGCTTTATATTGCCATTTTGATCCCACTCAATGGGCAGATGCATCCGTGAACCACACTCCCTGCACATCTGAGCCTGCCACGAATTCCGGTGCCTCCTCAATCGGAGAAAGTTTATACGGTTGGCCCAGCAAGGCTGGGTCAGGGTTTACAGGTTGCTGTAGTTTGAAAACCTTAGTCGGACCCTCCTTTAGTGGGAGCAATTGGCTTATTCCTTCTAGGTATGCATACCATTTCCTAACTGTGGCCTTTTGGGCTACTCCCTCCGGAGGAGGTGACCCATTGAGGACTGAATTTAAGAGAGGGAAAGGACCCTGTACTGTAACATCTTGCGAGGTACGCAGCTTTTCAGCCTCTTTAACTGCTCTAGTGAGGGAAAGAGTCCCCTTCTCCCAATCTGAATATCGTCGCTCCATCTCTTTGAATGCAGTGGAAGAGAATAATAAAGGCCTGGCTGGTCCCTGTGGCCCCTTTTGAAACACGCCACAGCATGAGGCATGTTCAGCGAATCCCCATTCCACCCTTAATGGATCTCGTGGGTGCAATGGACCTAGTCTCTGATAAGCCTTAAGCTCATCTTTCAGAGTGTTAAGGGCTTCCGTATGTTGCAAAGTCCAATCCCATTTTCTGTTTTTTTCGGAGCAAGTCATAGAGAGGGTGGGCAATCACTGAGGTAATACTTGGGATGGCAGAAGTTAATGGTGGGGTATTACTGTTCAATCTTCTATAATCAATTGTTAGTCACCACCTTCCATCTGATTTACAGACTGGCCAAACAGGAGAATTATAAGGGGAATGTGTGCAACTGAAGATATCTCTTTTCTCCAGATCATTAATTATTTCCAAAATGCCCCGTTTGGCTGTGGCTGGAAGTGGGTATTGCGGGACACGGGTTACTTCAGATTCCTTTAGCGCAGGAGCAACTTCCAATGTTCTCACATTAATAACCTCTGCCTCCCTCCCCCCGAAGCTCCACACCCTACTATTGGGTAGATACCACTGTCTGCCTGCCAGCACATGAAATCCCAATATATTTCCCTCCTAGGGGCTTAAAGCTAATTCCACAGCTGTCATTCTCTTTTCCACCGGTAACCAAAGTTGTTTGAGCTATGGGGCATTTTCTGTCGCCCCTTTTGGCGCGCGGAAACAAACCCTAAATCTCATGGAGAGTTATAAAACAGGTATGTTTATTGCAGCGCTGGGTGCAAGGGGGATCGCTCCTCCAAACTTGAGCACAGTTTACCAGAATTTTACACAATGTAAATATACATATTCATAGGGTTACTGTCCTGGTTTCAGCTGGGATAGAGTTAACTGTCTTCCTAGTAGCTGGTACGGTGCTATGTTTTGAGTTCAGTATGCGAAGAATGTTGATAACACTGATGTTTTCAGTTGTTGCTAAGTAGTGTTTAGTCTAAAGTCAAGGATTTTTCAGCTTCTCCTGCCCAGCCAGTGAGAAAGCTGGAGGGGCACAAGAAGTTGGCACAGGACACAGCCAGGGCAGCTGACCCAAACCGGCCAACAGGGTATTCCATACCATGTGACATCACACATGATGGGGGATCGCCGCTCGGGGACTAACTGGGTGTCAATCGGTGGATGGTGAGCAACTGCACTGTGCATCATTTGTGCATTCCAATCCTTTTATTATTACTGTTGTTATTTTATTAGTGTTATCATTATTAGTTTCTTCTTTTCTGTTCTATTAAACCGTTCTTATCTCAACCCACGAGTTTTACTTCTTTTCCCGATTTTCTCCCCCATCCCACTGGGTGGGGCGGGGAAGTGAGTGAGCGGCTGCGTGGTGCTTAGTTGCTGGCTGGGGTTAAACCACAACAGTTACTCAATACAAAACATACATATGCATAAGTGAGGCGGAGTAATTCAAAAAGCTTGTGTCAGCAATTCTAAAATGTATATGTTATCATTGCGTGTAGCAGTGCTACATATCAAGGTGCCGCGATTAGATCACTGGTCGGCCTGGACCAGGGAAGAGACAGATAACACACATGGTGTGAGTGCCAACTCCGTCCTTTATTGCGCAGTTAATTCCTTTTATACTAACAACGGTAGGTGGGATTACTGATATGTCATAGGGAGGCGACGACTAGCCTTCTACCTTTCCGTGACATCGCGAGATCTTCCGAACGGTGTTCCCTACATCTCCCCCTCCTCATGTCCAACTAGCTCCCATTGGTTACACACACTATTCATGCACTGTCCACGCGTCCAGTTGCACTCAATGATTGGCTGCATCAACACTGCACACGCGCATAAACATAAAATATAATTGGTCATACTAACTAAACATACGAGACTTATCTCAGTCTAATTGGTCAAGATAAACTGCTGAATTGAGGTTGTTTGTGCCAAGTTCTCTTTATTGTGGAATATGCACCTGTGTTTTTCTAATTGGTATCTTTCTTATTTTTGTCTTCTTGTTTATTCTGTTCAAGGCCTTCTAAAGGCGTCTGGAATGCTCTTGTGACCGTTAGCTAAATATGTTCCCACAACAATTCCCCCTCCCTTTTTCTATTAGAAGAGCATTAGCAGATCTAGTCACCACCATCCGCGAACTCAGCCCAGCAATCGGTAGGTGCCAGCTTTACGTGGGCGTCCCCACAGAGGCAACGATGGCCTTGCCGTACACCAGCCCGATGCTCTTCGGAAAATCCCGGTATTTGTACATTTGCAGAGGAACAGATTTCAGCACACGTGGCCAGCGGGTGCTAAAATTCACCTCAGTTGAAACATAGGGAGCCTATGGCACATGCGGTCGCTGGCCAGACGTGCCGCACGAGTTATAGCCATCCTGTCTATTGGTTCACGGGCTTTGTGATGTGGTTGCAGTGCACAGAGAATCTTGACCTGTTATGTCGGCTAAGGTGACCTACAAGATATATGAACACAATTAATTAAACACAGTAAAAGCAACATTATACCTAATAAATACACAAGAATAAAAGAAACCCCGATTTTAACAAAGATACAAACCAACTCCTAAGTCCCCATCCCGTAGCTAAATGCTCCAAGCCAAAATGACAGTTTTCTTAATTGCTATAAAGGTCTTGCAGCGCCTTCTTGCTTCTGCAGTTCTGTTATCTTGTTTATTAATTGCTCCAGCGTCAGAAATTCGTAGCAGATACCCAAGACATCACAAGCCAGGAAAGGATAACAGCAATCTGTAAAGAAAAAACACTCAAAACACTATGAGGTTAGGACAGGACGAACCATGCGACTAGGGACCCATTTCAGTAGCCCTTCAGATATCTGTACACAGGCGTACCCCCGCCTGAGGCAACGCAGCTCAAACGGTCCGTCCCATTGGCGTGTCTGGGGATCACGCACACGGACCAACGGGTAGGGGCCTTTCTCTTCCATACTTGTAAAATGTCGTTGCGCCGTCGTCTGGTCCAGGTCCCCCCGAATTGTCTGATTTAATGAAGTTAACGCAGTTAACAGGAGACGCTGTGCACGGAGAACAGGTGAATTATCCCGTAAGCAGGAGGGCTCCGCCTGGTCCCCCTCCCTAAGACGATCTAGCAGGGTCTTTAAGGTTCGATGTGCTCGTTCTACAATGGCCTGGCCGGTGCTGTTATAAGGAGTGCCATGTACAAGGGCTATACCCCAGATTGCACAAAATCGTTTCACCTTTTCCGCAGTATAAGCTGTACCATTATCCGTCTTGATCTGTCGTGGAATCCCCAGTTGGGCTATGCAAGCACGCCAGTGTTGTACAACCGCCAAGCTATTCTGCTTCCTGTGCGCTGTAGCGAGAATATATTTACTATAGGTGTCTACGGTAACATGCAAATACTGTAGTGGCTTAAAGGGAGCGTACTCCGGTCCACTCATGTTGACTGCGGGCTACTTATGCTAACTCTAAATAATCAGGCTCAAAGAAATGTTCCCCCATTTTCTATGAAATCTCCCACAATTTCCCTTTTTTTTTTTTTTTTTCCCCGTGCAAGATTCCCTTTATTTCACAAAAGAATCCAACTTATATATGTTTCAACAAAGATCCAGAAAGTACTAACGACTCACAGCCAATACTACTAACACAGGAGGGCATATCTGACCCAGCTGGGATGTTTGCCAGTCCTCAGAACAGTTAAAGATAAAAACATTCCATAGACATACTCGTGACTGTCTTCAGCCACATCTTCCCAGGCCTACACAAGGCCATCCTCCAACCTGACCTTGTAAAACTAGTTCTTCAAGGCTTGGCAAACATGCAGCACAACAAATTCTAACGGTCACTCTTGAAAACAAATGCCAGGTGTTCCGAGCTGCTCCCACATCGCCCCCTTTTTTGTTTAGGAACATCAGATTCACGAGGAAGGCAGCGAGGACTCTAGCTTCGAACTGACGCAATCCTCGTACTGCTCCTCAGGTGATTCTGATTGCTGCAAACACACAAATGATTAATAATTCTCCAATAGCAATATAAATTCAGATACACAAATTTAAACCTTCAAATCATGTTTTTGGATTTAAGCATTCAACACTATTAGACAATTCTTTGAAAAACACCTTATTCTGCTAATTTCGTATATACACTTTCATTCCCTTGTAAAGGAGTTACACAGAGCCCTTTTTTTTTGAATTTTGAAATTCCCAATTGCAATGTAATTTCATTCTATTTTATAATGCATTTTGTCCATGTGATGGGTTGATCCTGGCTGGACACCAGTCACCTACCATAGCTATCCTATCACTCTCTCCTCCACAGCTGGACAGGGGAACGGGAAATGAGGTTTTTGTGGTTAGTTCATCACACATTATCTCTGTCACTTCATCCTCCTCAGTGGCAGCACTCATCGCACTCTTCCCCTGTTCCAGCGTGGGATCTCTCCCACGGGAGACAGTCCTCTACGAAGATCTTCAGCATGGGTCCCCTCCCCAGCGTGCAGTCCTTCAGGAGCACACTGCTCCAGTGTGGACCTCCATAGACCGCAGGGGAACGACCCGTCTCACCATGGTCTTCACCACGGGCTGCAGGGGAATCTCTGCTCCGGTGCCTGGAGCATCTCCTCCCCCTCCTTCTTCACTGACCTTGGTGTCTGCAGGGTTATTTGTCTTACATGTTCTCACTCTTCAGCTGCCATGTCTGTGTGTTCTGCAACCGCATCTCTCTTCCCCCTCTCCAGCTGTTTGTTTTCATTAATTTTTTTTTCTTTCTGTCTCTTCCTCTCTCTTTTTTTTTTTTAAATTATTTTTATGCAAGCCAAGTTACATGAAATGCTTTTGCAATCATACGTTCAACTATTTTATGATACGTGGTACAATCATTACAACTGCTAATATTACAATTAAAATAACTAAGCCATGCATAAGCAAATCTTTCAACCATCCCGTAATTCCCAAACTTGTTAGCCATCCAGTTAAACCTGTGTCAGTTATCGTGAGCCTTTTACTGTGAATCATATTAATATCGGGTGTTAGTAACGTAAGTTGTCCGAGGCTACATGGCCTCCTGTTAAGTTTCGATGGAATTCCTCTCCCATGCTCTATTCCCACAAATTAAAAACATCCTCGTAGGTAAAGCAGCTGGAATAGAAAAAAGAGTGTGATATTCTGGAATAGATATAGTTACACCAAGCTGTAGCATTTCTATATACAGGCAAAATAGCATTTACATTCTGACCCTTTTGAGTGGTGTTATAGGTGTAATTAAACATCACACAGGGATTCATGATGACTGATCCTAAGAACTCTAACTCTTGAGGTTCTTGCATTTCTTGAGGCAGGTGTGCATACAACAGGAAAAGTAAACATGGTATCTCCTTGCTGTAGAGCTTTTCCTCGACAGCGTTGCATCAAACTATGTGTATTTTTTCCCAAATCATTAAGTGAATCGTCATGGATTAGACAGAGGCACAGAGTTAGAGGGAGTAGCAGAAGGAGATACAGGCAGTGCAGCAAAGCCAGGTTCCGTTGTAAGTTCTGCAGACCCTGGAGAGGGAGTACCAGGCGATTGGGGTGGGGGGGTGGGGGACGGCGGCGGCACGGCAGCGGTGGAGGTAATGAGGGATATAAATGCGGCTCTTTTTCAGAGTCCACCCTGCCTGATACAAAAGAATTATTATCAGAATCAGAATCCTGCTCATTAGCGGCCTGCTTACAGACTGCCTCCTCAAAAGCAGTATCAGGCTGTACCCGCCTGCAAAACTTGTTGCAAGGCCGCCACTATCGGACGCGCTTCCCGGTGTTGCTCTCTCTCCAGTACATGGCGTATCATGTCGCCTAGCGACGAACCCGCTGGCAAATGAGAGACAAGCGCTGCGCTCTGTGGGTTAGCTTGAGCCCTAGCACATTCAAGCACAATCGCCTCTTTAGCCGCCTCCGGGAGGTTTGCCGCCTACACAGCAAGCTGAAGCCGATCTAAAAAGGCAGTAAACCTCTCGGCAATCCCCTGCCGAACTTTCACGCAAGGGGGGGTCCGCTCTATCCATGGCCGCGACACGCCCAAGTGCGGCCAAGGCAGTTGTTGCAAGTGCCGTAAAGTCACGCCCGCGTATGCCCTGTGCCTGTGCCTGAGGCGTTGCAAACCGTCCCTCCCCATGAGCTGCCGAACCACCCGCCGCAACTCCTCTCGTGGATACTGGGGGGGGGGGGGGGGGGGGGGGCGCATCAGGTCCTGCTGGTGCCGCCTCTGCAGGAAAAACCTCCGTCTCCGCCGCACCCTCCGTGCCCATGTCCGCAATCAAAGACGGACCACTCTGCGAGCCCCGCTCCACGGCCGCCCGCTCCGTCTGAGTCCGACCCGCTGTCCCCGAGGGCGCTGTCCCCGCTGTCCCCGAGGGCGCTGTCCCCGCTGCTCCCGAGGCGGCGCTGCACCCGCAGACGCAGCAGCTCGCGCCGCCAGCCAGCACGCCTCAGCCTCCCGTCCCGCCGCGACCACCTGCTCCACCTTCCCCCAACTCTGCGATCGTTCAGCAGCTCCGCGCTCGGATCGGAGCAAGGACTCCCGAATCTCTCCCCAATTTGGGGGGCTCAAAACTTATCTAGGAAACTCAATGTCCCCCCGGCGCAGCATCCATTGGATGCATTCGCCCGTGGGGCCCCTCCTAATCGAACCGCGGGCACCCACCTCATAAGCTAACACCTTTAATACCTTAATCGCTTGCGCAAGCCTCATCGTCGCCTGTGCGGCCGATCACGTCGGGGTCACCACTATGTAGCAGTGCTACATATCAAGGTGCCGCGATTAGATCACTGGTCGGCCTGGACCAGGGAAGAGACAGATAACACACATGGTGTGAGTGCCAACTCCGTCCTTTATTGCGCAGTTAATTCCTTTTATACTAACAACGGTAGGTGGGATTACTGATACGTCATAGGGAGGCGACGACTAGCCTTCTACCTTTCCGTGACATCGCGAGATCTTCCGAACGGTGTTCCCTACACTTTGGATGAACTTTAGTCATCTACGCATGCTCTCTTCTTACTAGGCAATTAGAGCAGTTTTATGGTTGCTTCTCATATACGTTATCTTAGACCTATATTTCAGTTCTTGTTATCACTTCCTTGGTTTGACATATCAGTCCTTGACAAGTACCAGTCCCTGACAAGCTTAATCCTTGACAAACACCAGTCCTTGGTAAGCAAAGTTACAGAGAGATAATCAAGGCGAACTAGATCGTTAAGCAATATTTAAAATTTTTATAGTTTGTTAGTTCCCTATATCAATCCCCCCTTTTCTTTTACCTTTGCAAATTCTTTTGCTATATGATGTCATTCCCTTTAAGGGTTTTGGCAAAGTATTTGCCACTTTCAATGTTCTGCTGTAATTTGTGTTTCTTCCACTCTTCATAGGTACTTCCAGTTTGTTTACACATCCACATGAAACATTGCAACATACAACAAACTAATAATCCTAATACAATAATCATAATTACAATAACGAGCTGCTTAAGCCATGTAAGATTAGGTAGCCAAGAAGTGAGCCTTTCCCAGATGTTAGAAAACCCAAACGAAGTATCATCCAGGGATACCTGATGTAAGACTTTGGCATGGTCCCAAATCTTCTGAATGTCAACCTCTATTCTACTTGATTCATCTACATAAGTACAACAGCTTGTATTGATCAAGGTGCATACCCCTCCCATATGAGCTGTTATTATATCTAGGGCCATTCTGTTTTGAAAAACTACTCCCTTCAAGGATTTCACCTCCTGGTCTAAACGATAAATGGCATCTGCAGTTGAGTTTGCTATTATTTCCATTTCTGCCGAAATATTTACTATGGCCTGTTCTAGCTGTGCCACACCTAGGGTAGGGAGCAAAGCTCTAACAAAACTATGATATCCAGTATTGTATCTAACCAGAGGATTAGAGACAGCTTGCTTATTAAATTTTCTCCAAATGCCTCGTACGATGCCCCTCATGCTATCCTTACAGAACATTTGCAGTGGAGGAGCTAAATAGCCCATAGTACATTCTCCTGTCCAATTTCGTGGTAGCTGCTTTTGGGCTCTTAAATCTCCGCACAGCCACCAATACCCATCTGGTAGGTCACACGTGGCATTTATTGCTTGTAACATATTGTTAGTGCTCCTGCCATACAAGTACCCTGCCCACATTTGTTCATTCACTGAAGCAGTTTTTGTATAGGTTACCTTAAAGTCTTATTACTCCCTTGACCAAGGCTATTTCCGTCCACTTGCCCTCTTTTGTTCTGTTAAACTGTCCTAATGAGACTCCTGAAATGTTATAACCTATGTATTGTACAGAGTGGTTCACCAATACTAACCTGAAGGTTACTTGTTCTAATGAGGAGTTCCCTGTCCGACAAGAGTATGAAGTGTTAAACATCTCGTATGGATTTATCTCCGTCCAGTTACTTACAGGGACTCCGAAAAGTGGAGAATTAAGATCATCAGCTTGCCCACATATCCAACAATCACTAATATTGGTGTATTTTACAATGCTCTCTAGAAGGGATACGTAAGCATTTGTGTTAAAGGCTGCACCTATTAAGTCACAGTTCAACAAGGTTACAAGAACCCATATTACTGTCTTTGAATGCGAAGTTTCAAAGGTCCAGTAGGTGTTGATTCCCATCGTGGCCTTCTTCACTCTAATGTGATGTATCCATGATGCTTGTTCTTTAATCTTGACTGCTGTATGAGAGGTCAGCAATACTTGGAATGGGCCTTCCCACTTCAGTTCCAAAGGTGAATCTGAAAAAGATCTGACATATACATAATCCCCAGGTTCAATACTGTGTACAGGCCCATCGAGACCTCGGGCTCTAGTTCCCAAGACCAGCTTTTCTATCTCCTGACACTGTTTTTGCAGGCTTATTACATAATCAGTTAATATTTCATTCCCGATTTGAGTTGATGTTCCAGCCTGTATCAGTAGGGCCTCCCATACACTATTTCAAAAGAACTTAGCCCTTCCTTGGTTCTGGGTTTAGTTCTAATTCTCAGAAGTGCCAAAGGCAATGATTGAGGCCAGGACAAACCGGCCTCTTGACCTAATTTTACAATCTGCAGTTTAATTAGGTGGTTCATCTTCTCTACTTGACCACTTGATTGAGGATTATATGGGGTATGTAGCTGCCAATCTATTCCCAAGAGTTTACTAACTTGTTGAACGACCTTTGCAATGAAGTGTGGGCCTCGATCCGATGAGATTACTGCAGGAACCCCAAACCTCAGTACTATTTCTTGCAATAGTACTTTGGTTACTCCCTTAGCTTTATTGGTTCGGCAAGGGAATGCTTCTGGCCACCCTGAAAAGGTATCTGTCAAGACCAACAGGTATCGAAACCCCCCCTTTCTTGGGAGTTCTGAGAAATCAATTTGCCACTGTTGCCTTGGATAATTTCCTTTCCCTATTTGTCCAGGCCAGGCTTTAGGGCCTGTCTTGGGATTATTCTGCAAACATACCTCACACTGCTGTGTTACTTGCTTGATAGTGGTATACAGGTTTCGGGTGAATATCAGCCAACTCAAGTATTTATACAGGGCCTCTGTTCCCCAATGGGATTTTCTATGCTCTGCCATGACTATGGCCCACAACAATGCAAATAGTATTATTATTTTTCCTTGTGGAGTTTTAGCCCATCTACCTTTTTTGATTTTCCCACCCAAGTTTTAATTAGTTTTTGATCCTCTTTAGAATACCTGGGTTCACAATCAATTTGTATTTTACTGTCTGGGACCAAAGACTGCACCCCTAAATCACTTTTCTCAGCCACTCTTTTGGCTTTGCGGTCCGCCATGGCGTTGCCCAATTCCTGAGCAGTGTTCCCTTTCTGATGAGCTTTACAGTGCATAATAGCCACCTTCTCGGGTAGCTGCACTGCTTCCAAGAGCTTAAGAATTTCTTCAGCATGTTTTATATGTTTCCCTTGGGTAGATAGGAGTCCTCTTTCTTTCCATACGGCTCCATGAGCATGGACTACCCCAAAAGCATATTTGGAGTCTGTCCAGATGTTAATTTTCTTGTCTTTGGCTAGTTCCAACGCTCGAGTTAGAGCTATTATTTCCGCTTTCTGTGCTGAGGTGTTTGGGGCGAGAGCTTTAGACTCTATTACCTGATCTGTGGTGGTTACTGCGTATCCTGCCTTGCAGATGCCTTGTCGAACAAAGCTGCTTCCGTCAATGTACCAGGAATCTTCAGCATCTTCTAGCGGCTCCTCTTTTAGGTCAGGTCGGCTAGAGTAGACTGCTTCAATCATTTCCAAGCAGTCGTGCGATACCGGTTCTCCTGTAGCCCCACTAAGAAAAGATGCTGGATTGACCGCTATTTCCACATCATCCTGCTCCACCAGGACAGCTTGATATTTAAGGAACCTTTGTGGTGAGAGCCAGTGTCCTCCCTTCACCTCTAATACCGCTGATACAGTATGAGATACCAGTACTGTAATCTTTTGGCCCAGTGTAAACTTATGTGTTTCTTGAATGTTCAGCACCACCGCTGCTACCGCCTTCAAGCAGCTAGGCCAACCCTTGATTACTTCGTCAAGCTGTTTAGAGAAGTATGTCACTGCCCTTTGGTATGGTCCCAGGTTTTGGGCTAGGACTCCTAGGGCTATTCCCTGCTTCTCATGAGAGAACAGCCAGAAGGGCTTGGTAATATCTGGTAACCCCAAAGCAGGGTGTCCATTAGCTTTTTCTTTAGCTGATGGACCGCTCTTTCTGCTTCTCTATTCCAGATAAGGTTCTTTTGATTAGATTTCAACAGTTCGTAGAGCGGCTTTACCACAAGTCCATAGTTATATATCCATAGGCGACACCATCCCATCATTCCTAGGAACGTGCGGAGCTCTTTAGCTGTCTGCAGTCAGGGGGTCTGACAGATAGCCTCCTTTCTCGCTGTCCCTAGGGTCCGTTGGCCCGCGGTTATCTCATATCCGAGGTAAGTTACTTGCTGTTGAGCTACTTGGGCTTTCTGTGGAGAGACTCGATAACCATTAAGTCCGAGGAAATTTAACAGACTAATTGTCCATATTATACACAGTTCTTTCGTCTCGGTGGCTATCAGTAGATCATCTACATACTGTAATATTACTCCAGCTCCATGTGGCCGCTCCCATTGTTCCAAATCTTTGGCTAATTGATTTCCAAAAAGAGTGGGACTATTCTTAAACCCCTGTGGTAACACAGTCCATGTTAGTTGTGTCTTTCTTCCAGAGTCTGGGTTTTCCCACTCAAATGCAAACAGCAACTGGCTTTCTGGGCTCAAAGATAGACAAAAGAAGGCGTCTTTCAGGTCCAATATGGTAAACCAAGCCAATTCAGGTACTAATTTAGTTAATAATGTGTATGGGTTTGCCACGACAGGGTGCAGATCCTCAACAATTTTATTAATAGCTCTGAGATCCTGTACTATTCGATAGTTGCCATCTGACTTTTTGACTGGTAGGAGTGTTGTATTCCGATTCACACTCTGTTAATAGCCCGTACTTGATGAACCAGTCTATTACTTGTCAGATTCCTTCCCTATCTTCCATTCTAAGGGGGGTATTGTCTAATCCTTACAGGCCGCGCTCCCTGTCTGAGTTTGACTATTATTGGAGAAGCATTTTTTGCCTTTCCTGGTATCTCCGAGGCCTATACTCCCGGATATACTTGGTTCTGGACTTCCTCAGGTATTCCTGAGCTGACAGGAGTATTTATGAGGGCCAGACTTAAAATTTCAATTAGCTGGTCATCTCCCACTCGAAGTTCCACTTTCCCTTTTTCAAATTTTATTTCCACCTTTAATTGTTCTAATAGATCTTGCCCTAATAGAGGCCTGGGTGAATTAGGCATATATAAAAATTTATGTATCCCCAATTGTTTCCCTAATTTGAATTTAAGAGGTTTTAGAAAGTACGCCTTTTCACTCTGGCCAGTAGCTCCCTTCACTGTTACAAAGTCATCATCTACAGGTGTCAGAGCTTGATTTAAAACTGAGAATGTTGCCCCAGTGTCAACTAGAAACTCCATGCCCTGTTGTTGTTTCCCTAGCTTTAATGTAACCAGTGGATCCGCCAGGGTAGATTCCCCAGGTCCCCGTCAGTCCTCCTTGACATGGGCCTGTATCCTTCCCTTCCCTCTCTGTCTCTCTGGACACTCGTTTTTCCAATGTCCCCTCTGTCTACACCACGCACATTGGTCCTTTCCCAAAGGCCTCTTGGGTCCCACACTTTTGAATCCTTTACTCTCTTGTAGCACCGCTACCAATGCCCGCTTATCTTTCCTTCGGTCCTCCTCTTCTCTATTGCTAAACACTCTCCATGCTTCATCTAATAAAGTCTCCAAATTTCTACTTTCTGCCGGCCTCAATTTCTGCAACTTCCTTCGGATATTACTTGCTGACTGTCCAATGAATAGAGACACTAACTGCTGGATTCCTATCTCCAATCCTGGGTCTAGAGGAGTGTGTCGCCTCATAGTGTCCTGTAATTTGTCTAAAAATTCCGAAGGGGTTTCCTTTGGGCCTTGCCGAACAGCATATAAGACTGACCAATTGATTGTTTTAGGGATGGCCCACTCCATTCCCTTTATGATCCAGTCCCTGTATCCATTCAATAACCTCATGTGGGCCCCCCTATTAGGGTTCCAATGTGGATCTTGTAAGGGAAAGTGTTCTTTTATGTCCTCTCCCGTACCCTTAAGATGATCACTAGCCAGATCTTGGGCCGTTTTTAAGATTAGCTGCTTTTCAGTTTCTGTCATATGGTCTAATAACAATTGAATATCACTCCAATCAGGATTATGCTGTTTTATCAGGAACTGGAAATGCTTGGTTACCCCCATGGGGTCACTTTGGTAACTTTTCGCCACGTTTTTCCATGATTCGAGATCAAACGAGGAAAAGGGAACTTGTATCAGGATAGGATCTCCCCCTGGTCCTACTGCTTGCCTTAAGGGCGCCTGCAATACTGCTTGCTCTTTCTTACTCCAGGTGTGAGAGGATACCGGACTACCTGGAGGGGTTCCAGGATTGGAACCCTCACTCTCCTCTTGTTGTGCCCTTTGCTGGGTCCAGCCTCTTTCCGGTGGTTTATAATATTCTGGTAGATCCCCCGCTTCAGGATCTCTTATCTTCCCCGGCTTCGTACATCTCTGCCCTATGCTACATGCTGAGCAACATCTCTTCAACTTTCTTTTTCCTTCTTTCTTATTCTCCTTCTCTAAAGCTAACACCATTGGGTCCTGCGGGACTGTCAATCCACAGTCGGTTTGATACTCGGGGTGATTTCGGAGGGTAAAGAACATGTCCGCATACGAGACCTCATCCCATTTCCCCTCTCTCCTCAAAAACAACATCAATTGCAACAGGGTATTGTAATTCAGTGTTCCGTTAAAGGGCCATTTCTCTCCATTGTCTAATTTATACAATTTATACAAGGGCCACCATTGATTGCAGTACTTTATTAAAGTCTTCTTATCCATACCCCCACTCGGCGGTCCCCCTATATCCTTCCAATGGGCCAAAATGTAGCCTAAAGGGCTCTTCTTTAGTATTCCACCACTTTGTCCGTGACCCATGGTGTCCACTTATTCTCTTAACCAAGGAATATGACCTGATTATACCGACAACAGTAAAACCTAACCCAGGGCAAGTCGGGTAAGGATGTACTTGCCCCACAATGGATACAACTAAACTCTAGGCAATTACTAAGATAGTGTTCCTGCCTTCCACCGAAGGAAATAATGTACTTAAGACAATTGGAACATCTGGCGTGAACAAACAAACAATAATGCTTACAAAGCAGACAGACACTAGTTCATGCTCTGTTTGGAGGGCTTTTTATATTTTCCCTTTTCACGTTTCCTCCCATACAATAATTAGATAACTTGCCCTTATCGCGCCCTTCTACTGATTCTTTATATTTCCCAAATTCCCACAAATTGCCTGCTTAAATTTGCCTGAATGCTTGATTTCACCCCAGTCAGACCAGCTTCCTTGACACTGGGTACACCAAAAATCGCTTCTAAATCGTACTCGAATGTCCTGTTCACAACCAAAGCACTTGAAAATAAAGATTGAATTACATGAGAAATCCCAAGGTCCATGTACAGGGCACCAAAAATTAACACTTGGTTCGAATAATACTGTTCCAAAGTCTGTCATATGCTTCGTTCGTCTCCAGCCGCTCTCCTCGCGGAGAACACGGAACCGCGGATCAGAACTCCACACTCGCTTCGCAGCTGTGCTGCATCTCACTCGTACAATGCAGGCACTCAGTCACACAGAAGGGCCTGTTACGCTTCTCACTCACACCACAAAATATGTCAGTTAGAACAATAGTCAAGTTAGTTCACGTGTAGCGTAAATCATAAACCGTTAACCATTTGCCACAGGTTCACATCGATCAATATCAGTTAAATTATAATACACGGTACCGGATTTTTACATTTTATGACAATAATAGCAATGCCACATACCACTCCTGTCACCAAGACTAGGAGGACCCAGGACCAGACCCAGGATACCAATAGTCAGGGTACAAAACTCACCCTGCCACCAACTTATGTGGACTCAAAACCCCAACCCGGACTTCCAGGGGCGAGCACCAATGCTCTTTACCTCGCGTAGGACGTCTCCTCACGACTTACAGGTATCCCCTTACTTAATTATAACATACCTGGTCCGCCGATGATGGTCCTTGTCTGTCCCTGCAGTGATCTGGGTGAGTGGGGAGTCCTCCCGAGAAATCTCGGGGGCGCCCAGAGGAGTCCTGTTCTCAGCAGGTCCCGCAGCCGGACAGAGAAGGTCCCATCTGGGTCGCCAAATTGACGCGCGGAAGCAAACCCTAAAACTCACAGAGAGTTATAAAGCAGGTATGTTTATTGCAGCGCTGGGTGCAAGGGGGATCACTCCTCCAAACTTGCACACAGTTGCACAATTTACCAGAAATTTACATAATGTAAATGTACATATTCATAGGGTTACTCAATACAAAACATACATATGCATAAGTGAGGCGGAGTAATTCAAAAAGCTTGTGTCAGCAATTCTAAAATGTATATGTTATCATTGCGCAGGCTCAGATTTGTCTCAGGTGGTCATTTACTTCTTCAGGGGTCTTATCTTCCTCTTCCTTTTCTGTCCTTTGGATGAACTTTAGTCATCTACGCATGCTCTCTTCTTACTAGGCAATTAGAGCAGTTTTATGGTTGCTTCTCATATACGTTATCTTAGACCTATATTTCAGTTCTTGTTATCACTTCCTTGGTTTGACATATCAGTCCTTGACAAGTACCAGTCCCTGACAAGCTTAATCCTTGACAAACACCAGTCCTTGGTAAGCAAAGTTACAGAGAGATAATCAAGGCGAACTAGATCATTAAGCAATATTTAAAATTTTTTATAGTTTGTTAGTTCCCTATATCACTGTTACTCCTCTAATGTTTATAGCCTTTCTTGATGGCTTAATTCCCAGCTCACTAGCTTGTCGTTCATTTAAAACACTAATTTGGGCTCCTGTATCGATTAAGAATTCCAAACTTATCCGTTTTGGGCCCACAGGAATGTGTATATAAGGATCTTTATCAGCAGACCATTCACCATGTAGCAGAGTATTCACCACGCGGATTGGGCAGCCTGAACCCCAAACCGCAGCTCCTAGTTTTTTAGCCCTTCCAGTTCCTCTCGCAGTGCCGCGAAAGGGTCCCGTTCCTCTTCCCAAGGGGGCGGGGTTGCTGGCGCTTCCCTTTGGTCTCTAGCTTTCCCCTCCAGCAATCCCACTCCCGGATGCCGCCGGCGGACTGCCCGTGCAGCACGGCTCGGGCTGCCCCCAGTGCCGGTGCCTTCCGCCAGAGACCGTCCCTTCCGGGATCGTAGTTCTGACCCGACAGCCCGCAAGTTCGAGACCGCTCGGGGCGGGGTTTACAACCGGCTGGGCGGGCCTTCCTGCTGCCCTCCGTTAACTCCGACAGTCCCTTTACCTGGATAGTAACAGAGTCTCCTCCCTCCTTGGGGTCCACACCCCCAGCCCAGTAGACTACTCGGGACGTTTATCGACTGATCACCCGCCGGTCCAGCACTCAGAAACACTCCTGGTCCCCAGTAATTTCTTGCTTCATCATCACTCAACAGTATCCGATCCTCCCCTGTTAGAGAAATTCTCCACAAGTACTCAGTTTCAGTTTCGTCCAGCTTGTGTGAAAACTTAGCTTGTAACTCGCTGAGTTTGGGTCCTGACCAAGGGGTTGTGCGAATAGTGGTTCGGGGGTTCCCACCGTGTGGACCCATGTGCCTTTCTGTTTTAATAAGGGGTCGCACTTCCCTTTCCTCCAATTCCTCTACCTCTTTAGAGCTGTTTTCATCAGAGTCTTCCCAGATGTCCCCATCCCAATCCTCAGGGTCTGTACCCGTGATTAAATTTTGGATTTGAGTAATACTGGGTGGCCTTTTTGCTTGTGCCAGCATAATTTCAATCTTTCGTTCCAATGAACGCATCTGCTCCTTTTGTCATCTCAATTCCACCTTCAGACAATCTATTTCCCCTTGCCTTTTAGCAGAATCACTCTTTCGGTTCTGTGCTTGAATCAGGCAGGCACCTAGGAGGACACACACACACTGCTTTTGCCTTTACCATCTCGACAAGGTCCATGGCATAGTTCTATTCTCTCCATGACTGCTGCTGGGTTGGACCACTTCTCCTTCACCCATTCCATACCTGAGGGACAAGGGCTACAGCAATGCTTCCGTAATAATTCCTCTATTAACACCATCCTGCTGACTACACCAATTGAAAATGTTACGGATGCATGACTAACCAAATCCAACAGGTGTTAAAACTCAGATTTATTCTTCAGCAAAAGTTAGTTAGAAGTCCGGTAACATTTTATAAAACCACAGGCTCAATGATGTAAAGAGAATTAATACTACACGGCCGACTTAAGAATCCCCAAGATTTCCTGCTGCTCTGAGGAGGACTGATTCCCACATGTCCTCTGGCGGGACCCCGTTTATACCCCTGTCGAATCTGACCTGTGGTCATTTAATCCCTATTGGCCAAGAAGGTCACCTCAGTGTACCTGGCACATCTCGATTGGCCAGTTCAAATTTCAACCTGCGGCCTCTAGGGTTTAGGTTTTTTTCTCTTCTCCCTGCCTGGAGAAGTTTCATTTCCTGCTGGGGGGGGGGAGTGTACTGCCACGCCTTGGCTGGCTGCTAGACCCCCACCTAGCAGCTGTCATATGTAAGAGAAACAATGCTGCAGACACCAAGGTCAGTGAAGAAGGAGGGGGAAGGAGGTGCTCCAGGTGCCGAAGCAGAGATTTCCCTGCAGCCCGTGGTGACCACCATGGTGATGCAGGTTGTCCCCCTGCAGCCCATGGAGGACCCCACGTTGGAGCAGGTGGATATGTCCTGAAGGAGGCTGTGACCCTGTGGGGAGCCCACGCTGGAGCAGTCTGTTCCTGAAGGACTGCATCCCATGGAAAGGACCCATGCTGGAGCAGTTAGTGAAGAACTGTAGCCCATGGGAAGGACCCACGTTGGAGAAGTTCATGGAGGACTGTCTGCTGTGGGTGGGACACCACACTGGAGCAGGGGAAGAGTGTGAGGAGGAAGGAGTACCAGAGACAACCCGTGATGAACTGAGCGCAACCCTCATTCCCTATGCCACTCAGGGGGAGGAGATAGAGAAAATTGGGAGTAAAGTCAAGCCCAGGAAGAAGGAAGGGGGGGGGGGGGGAAGGTGTTTTAAGATTTGGTTTTATTTCTTATTACTCTACTATGATTTAATTGGCAATAGAATAATTTCCCCAAGTCGAGTCTGGGTTTTGCCCATGACAGTAATTGCTGAGTCCTCTCCCTGTTCTTATCTTGACCCATGAGCCTTATGTCATATTTTTCTCTTCCTGACCAGTTAAGGAGGAGGTATGATAGAGTGGCTTGGTGGGCACCTGGTGTCCAGCCAATGTCAACCCATCACAAGGCCATAAGCAATCAGGAAGGTTCCTGAAGTGCATCAACAACAACTTCTTTACCCAAGTGATAGAGCACCCAACAAGGAGAGGTGCTCTGCTGGACTTCGTATTCACCAACAAGGAGGGGCTCATTCGGGACTCAGTATTAGGGCCAGTTCTGTTTAATATCATTAATCAATGATCTGGACGAGGTGATCGAGTGCACCCTCAGTAAGTCTACAGATGACACCAAGTTGGGTGGGAGTGTTGATCTGCTTGAGGGGAGGAAGGCTCTACAGAGGGATTCTGGACAGGCTGGATTGATGGGCCAAGGCCAATTGTATGAGGTTCAAGAAGGCTAAGTGCCGGGTCCTGCACATGGGTCATAACAACCCCATGCAGTACTACAGGCTTGGGAAAGAGTGGCTGGAAAGCTGCCTGGTGGAAAAGGACATGGGGGTGTTGGTCAACAGCCAGCTGAATATGAGCTAGCAGTGTGCCGAGGTGGCCAAGAAGGCCAATAGCATCCTGGCTTGTATCAGAAATAGTGTGGCCAGCAGGACTAGGGGAGTGATCGTTCCCCTGTATTCGGCACTGGTGAGGCCACACCTTGAGTACTGTGTTCACTTTTGGGCCCCTCACTACAAGAAAGACATTAAGATGCTGGAGTGTGTCCAAAGAAGAGCAATAAAGCTCGTGAAGGGTCTAGAGAACAAGTCTTATGAGGAGCAGCTGAGGGAACTGGGGTTGTTTAGCCTGGGGAAAAGGAGGCTGAGGGGAGACCTTATAGTTCTCTACAACTACCTGAAAGGAGGTTGTAGCAAAGTGGGTGTCAGTCTCTTCTCCTAAGTAACAATTGATAGGACGAGAGGAAATGGCCTCAAGTTGTGCCAGGGGAGGTTTAGGTTGGATATTAGGAAAAAATTCTTCACCAAAAGTGTTATCAAGCATTGGAACAGGCTTCCCAGAGAAGCGGTTGAGTCACCATCCCTGGAGGTATTTAAAAGACGTGTAGAGGTGGTGCTTAGGGACATGGTCTAGTGGTGGACTTGGCAGTGTTAGGTTAATGGTTGGACTCGATGATCTTAAGGGTCTTTTACAACATAAACAATTCTATGATTCTATGATTCCATAAAAATATAAATTAATGGCACCTATTGGCTGCATGGAGTGGTGGCATCCTATACCCTCTTATGTCCCTATGATATAAAAATAACTTCATTTTTATGCAAAATGGGGTGCCTCTGAGAAATTCCCGTGCTGCATGTACTTTTCCTTTCCTAAACAGGTTGAACTGTCCGCAAAAACTTTCTATGAGATCTTAGACTTTCACCAGGGATGCCTGGCTGACTCCAGACTCTGTGATGTGGACCATCTTTGAAGTGAGACTGTTATTTTTTTGGTCCCACTTTTGGGGTCGGTTTGGTTTGTTCTCCCACCTCTGGGATGGCTAGGTTACCTCTGGGATTGCTTTGTCTTCCCTTCTGGGATGATTTTGCCCATTCTGAAATCCAATTCACTTGATACTAGTATTATATATCCATATAAGTAATATATCTGTCCTGGAGTCAGCTGGGATAGAGTTAATTGTCTTCCTAGTAGCTGGTATAGTGCTATTTTTGGCATTCAGCATGACAAGAATGTTGATAACACTGATGTTTTCAGTTGTTGCTAAGTAATGTTTAGACTAAGTCAAGGATTTTTTCAGCTTCTCATGCCCAGCCAGCAAGAAGGCTGGAGGGGCACAAGAGGTTGGGAGGGGTGTCGTGGTTTAACCCCAGCCAGCAACTAAGCACCACGCAGCCGCTCACTCACTCCCCCCCACCCAGTGGGACGGGGGAGAAAATCAGGAAAAAGAAGCAAAACCCACAGGCTGAGAGAAGAACGGTTTAATAGAACAGAAAAGAAGAAACTAATAATGATAATAACACTAATAAAACGACAACAGCAATAATGAAGGGATTGGAATGTACAAATGATGCGCAGTGCAATTGCTCACCACCCGCCAACCGGCACCCAGCTAGTCCCCCAGAGGTGATTCCCCGCCCCCACTTCCCAGTTCCTATACTAGATGGGACGTCACATGGTATGGAATACCCTGTTGGCCACTTTGGGTCAGCTGCCCTGGCTGTGTCCTGTGCCAACTTCTTGTGCCCCTCCAGCTTTCTCGCTGGCTGGGCATGAGAAGCTGAAAAATCCTTGACATTAGACTAAACACTACTTAGCAACAACTGAAAACATCAGTGTTATCAACATTCTTCACATACTGAACTCAAAACATAGCACCGTACCAGCTACTAGGAAGACAGTTAACTCTATCCCAGCTGAAACTAGGACAAGGGGACACAGCCAGGGCACCTGACCCAAACTGGCCAAAGGAATATTCCATACCATGTGACATCATGCCTAGTATATAAACTGGGGGGCAGTTGGCTGGGGTGGGTGTGGATCGCTGCTCAGGGACTAACTGGGCATTGGTCGGTGAGTGGTGAACAATTGCATTGTGCATCACTTGTTTTGTATATTCCAATCCTTTTATTATTATTGTTATTATTTCCATTATTAGTTTCTTCCTTTCTGTTCTATTAAACTGTTCCTCTCTCAACCCACGAGTTTTACTTTTTTTTTTCTGATTCTCTCCCCCATCCCACTGGGTGGGGGGGAGTGAGTGAGCGGCTGCGTGGTGCTTAGATGCTGGCTGGGGTTAAACCACGACAGTCCATTTTGGCGCCCAACGTGGGGCACAAAGAGTTGAGAGAATGACAGACCTGACCCGAGCATGTTAAAATGAATTTGCTACAAGCATTCATTACATAGGTCTAATAGTCGCTGGTCACTATGTTGATTTATGAGCTCTTAGAGTTGTGGTGCTCATTTAGAAATCTGTTATGTATCACCTCACTTGCTGTATGTAGTCCCTGTGCTGCTGCTTATCATCCGTGGGAGGTGAATTAAGATTTTTGCTTTGATGTATTGTGTAGTACTGGCTTATGGTATGATAAAATTATCGGTTGTGGGACTAATCCGATATTTGCACTCAGCATTGTCATCACCTCTATACTTCGGGAGCCATCTGTGGGAAACTATTAATAATTACACTATTTACCTTTCCGCCTTGGACAGCCAATCTCTGGGCGAGAAAACTTTCTTCCTCTTTCCCTTCTCCTCCAGCCTAGTTACAATGGTGTTTGAGAATTTTGAAAAATGTGAATATCCTGGGGTTGTTGAGTCCAGCACGGTCCTATTGCTAGGAACTAGCATGTTCCTGAATGTGGTTCAAGTCTTGTTTAGGGTTAAACAACTATTTAAGAAGATCACCCAGAGATCTGCCCCGAGGCTGGATCATTATGAGTGGCAGGGTGTGTGGGGGTAGTATGAGCAAGTACCTAGGACAGTGGGCACCTCCAATGTTTTGGAACTTCACCCTTGAACAAGTGCTGAATGCTGAAAAACTAGTAGAACATATGGAAAAAGTATGCAGTCACCACGACAATTCCAGGGAGACACAAATTACTGCAACGTGCTGGGGCCTGTCCCATGCCTATCGAGCCCTGTTCAACACCACTCAGTACCCTCAAGGGGAAGAGAAAGTCTCTGGATCTAACAACAAGGTGACAGGCACTGCGGCAACTCCAACCCCAGTGACAGGCACTGCGGTCAATCCAACCCCCACAACAGGCACTGCACCCACTCCAAACCTCAGTGACAGGCACTGCGGCCCCTACAACCCTCACAATAGGCACTGTAACTGAACCAGTGAACCAACCCACACCAGTATCAGTTGCCCCCATTGTATTGGCTTTGTGTAGCAAGGTTTTGGTAGCGGGGGGGTTACAGGGGTGGCTTCTGTAAGAAGCTGCTAGAAGCTTCCCCTGTGTTTGAGAGAGAGCCAATACCAGCCGGCTCTAAGACGGACCCGCCGGCGGCCAAGGCTGAGCCAATCAGCGATAGTGGTAACGCCTCTGTGATAACATTTTTAAGAAGGAAAAAGTTGGGACAAGCAGAAAACGGCAGCCGGAGAGAGGAGTGAGAACATGTAAGAGAAACAACCCTGCAGACACCAAGGTCAGTGAAAAAGGAGGGGGAGGAGATGCTCCAGGCACCAGAGCAGAGATTCCCCTGCAGCCCATGGTGAAGACCATGATGAGGCAGGCTGTCCCCCTGCAGTCCATGGAGGTCCACGGTGGAGCAGATATCCACCTGCAGCCCGTGGAGGACCCCACGCCGGAGCAGGTGGGTTCCCGAAGGAGGCTGTGACCCCGTGGGAAGCCCGCGCTGGAGCAGGCTCCTGGCAGGACCTGCGGATCTGTGGAGAGAGGAGCCCACGGAGCAGGTTTTCTGGCAGGACTTGTGACCCCGTGGGGGACCCATGCTGGAGCAGTGTGCTCCTGAAGGACTGCACACCGTGGAAAGGACCCATGCTGAAGCAGTTCGTGAAGAACTGCAGCCCGTGGGAAGGACCCACGTTGGAGAAGTTCGTGGAGGACTGTCTCCCGTGGGTGGGACCCCACGCTGGAGCAGGGGAAGAGTGTGATGAGTCCTCCCCCTGAGGAGGATGAAGCGGCAGAAAATAACATGTGATGAACCGACCGTAAACCCCATTCCCCATCCCCCTGTGCCGCTGGGGGGGTTGGTAGAGAAGCCGGGAGTGAAGTTGTGCCCGGGAAGAAGGGAGGGGTGGAGGGAAGGTGTTTTAAGATTTGGTTTTATTTCTCATTACCCTACTCTGGTTGATTTGTAATAAAGTGAGTTAATTTTCCCCAAGCTCAGTCTGTTTTGCCCGTGACCGTAATTGGTGAGTGATCTCTCCTGTCCTTATCTTGACCCACAAGCTCTTTGTTATATTTTCTCTCCCCTGTCCAGCTGAGGAGGGGGAGTGATAGAATGGCTTTGGTGGGCACCTGGCACCCAGCCAGGGTCAACCCATCACACCCATACAGAAGAAGAAATATACAAAAAAATCAGTTCACTTAGCAAAGGATGAAGATGAACCAGGGTCATCACGGGAACAGGAGGAAGAGGCAGAACCAGAGGTAATCACCCGATCCCTATCCTTGAGTGAGCTGTGGGATGTGCAAAAAGATTTCAGCCGTCGTCCAAGTGAGCACATTATCACCTGGCTGCTCTGACGCTGGGACAATTGGGCTAGTATCCTGGAATTAGAAGGTAGGGAAGCCAAGCAGCTGGGATCGCTTTCTAGGAAAGGTAGCATTGACAAGGCAATTGGAAAAGGGACACAAGCCCTCAGCCTCTGAAGGCGACTCCTGTCAAGCGTGAAGGAAAGGTACCCCTTCAAGGAAGATGTTATATGTCAGTCAAGCAAGTGGACCACCATGGAAAGAGGTATCTAGTACCTGAGGGAATTAGCAGTGTGGTAGATGGTTTATTATGATCCAGACAAGGTGCAGTTGCCCACAGATGCAGACGAAGTCCAATGCACACAACACGTGGCAGAAGTTTGTACGGAGCACACCATCGTCCTATGCCAACTTACTGGCGATAATGACCTGGAAAGATGAAGAGGCACCGACAGTGGATGAAGTGGCTTGCCAACTCTGGCAATACGAAGAAAATCTCTCTTCCTCCCTACGAGCCTGCATTTCACCTGTGGAGAAGCTGTCCGAGGACGTCCAGCAATTCAAAGAGGATATGTCCTACTCCCCACCTGTAAGGACCAATGTCTCAGCTATTAGGAGTGAGCGCGCCTCTGCCCGAGAGAGAGAATATAGAAGGTACACACCACAAGGTGCCCTGTGGTTTTACCTATGTGATCACGGAGAGGACATGAGGAAATGGGATGGAAAACCTACCTCGGTCCTAAATGCACGGGTATGTGAGCTGCGAGAAAAACCACCACAAAAGGGGATTCTCCCAGGAAAAATGCCGCTCCAGTTGCCAAACAGAGTAGAAGGGCTGATCTTACTTCTGATCCCCTTGAAGGGGATGTCAATTTTACAAGCAGTAATGAACACTCTGACCAGAATTAGAGGGGCCCTGCCTCCAGCCAGGTGGAGGAAAGGGATAACTGGGTCTATCAGACTGTGTGGATTCGATGGCCTGGCACATTAGACCCACAGGAGTACAAGGCTCTAGTAGACACCAGTGCACAGTGTACTCTAATGCCATCAAGTTATAAAGGGGCAGAACTCATCTGTATTTCTGGTGTGACAGGGGGATCCCAAGAGTTAACTGTATTGGAAGCTGAAGTAAGCCTAACTGGGAATGAATGGCAGAAACACCCCATTGTGACTGGTCCAGAGGCTCCATGGATCCCTGGCATAGATTACCTCAGGAGAGGGTATTTTAAGGACCCAAAGGGGTATCGATGGGCTTTTGGTATAGCTGCCTTGGAGACAGAGGGAATTGAACAGCTGTCTACCCTGCCTGGTCTCTCTCAAGACCCTTCGGTTGTGGGGTTGCTGAAGGTTGAAGAACAACAAGTGCCAATTGCTACCACGACGGTGCACCGGCAGCAATATCACACCAACCGAGACTCTCTGATTCCCATCCACAAGTTGATTCATCAACTGGAGAGCCAAGGAGTGATCAGCAAAACTCGCTCACCCTTTAATAGTCCCATATGGCCAGTGCGAAAGTCTAATGGGGAGTGAAGACTAACAGTAGACTATTGTGGCCTGAATGAAGTCACGCCGCCACTGAGTGCTGCTGTTCCAGATATGCTAGAACTTCCATACAAACTAGAGTCAAAAGCAGCCAAGTGGTACATCACAACTGACATCGCTAATGTGTTTTTCTCAATTCCTCTGGTAGCAGAGTGCTGGCCACATTTTGCTTTTACTTGGAGGGACGTCGAGTACACCTGGAATCGACTGCCCCAGGGGTGGAAACACAGCCCCACCATTTGCCATGGACTAATGCAGACTGCACTGGAAAAGGGTGAAGCTCCGGAACACCTGCAATACATTGATGACATCATCCTATGGGGTGATACAGCAGACAAAGTTTTTGAGAAAGGGAAGAAAAGAATCCAAATCCTCCTGAAAGCTGGTTTTGCCATAATCATCAGTGTTATCAACATTTCAAAATACAAACATCAGTGTTATCAACATTCTTCTCATACCAAAATCAAAACATAGCACTATACCAGCTACTAGGAAGACAATTAACTCTATCCCAGCTGAAACCAGGACAGGCCCCCTTTAACTAATGAAAGGCTGCAATAATGTCTTCCCGGAGTCTTCTCTTCTCCAGGCTGAATAACCTCAACTCTCTCATCCTTTCTTCATAGCAGAGGTACTCCAGCCCTCTGATCATTTTTGTGGCCCTCCTCTGTACCCGCTCCAACAGGTCTGTGGCAGAAAAAGACTTAAGTGCAAGGTTCAAGCAAATGATTTATTTGAACTTCACTTACAGAGTTAACACGCCACTATTGCTGGTTTTACAGATACAATGGAGGAATGCACTATTGCAATTTTTAAAGCAAGAGTAGTACACTATTACAACCACATGCGATTCACAGACAACCACAAGCACTCACGCGTTTACAAACTTAAAGCATAAACAATATTCACTTACCCCTCCAGGTAAGGGCTCTCAATCCCAGGGAAGCTACCTTGACTGGCGTCCCGATCAAGGTGGGGAAGAGTCTCCTTCACAAGCCAACTGTATAGTTGGAGAAGTGACTCCCCCATTTCCAACCTGAATCTTAGGGGTTTTATCCCCTGACTTGTGGAATGGGGTGTATGACTATGAGTGGATTATGATATAGGCCTAAATGGATTATGTATATCTGAGTGGAGTTTCCCCTTATCTTTCCTTTGCTGGTCTGTGATTGTTTGAATACACAAGGTTGCCATTTGAAACTGAAGCTGAAACCCTCCAGCTTTTTTTTTTTTTTTTACCTTGCTTCCTCAGGCAACTGAATAGTGGTTGGATTGAGACTCAGGGCATAGTATTTGTTAAGGGATTTCAAGGCTCAGTTCAGGTTTTGGTTCTTTGAATGGTGCAGCCACTGCCCTGTTTAGTTTAGGGCTTATCAGACAACCCAGGGCTAAGCTGTCTACACAGCTCCCCATGAGTTGTCTCTGCACAGAGACAGGGCCTCAAGGCAATCCAAGGCTGGGTCGCTTTTGTAACCCCCCCCCATGAGTCGCCTGTGTGCACTAGACATGGTGAAACTCATTTGTGAACTATGAGCCAGACAATCCATACAAGGTCCATGTCTTTCTTGCACTGAGGACTCCAGAGCTGCATGCAATACTCCAGGTGGGGTCTCATGAGAGTGGAGTAGAGGAGAAGAATCACCTCCCTCGACCTGCTGGCCATGCTTCTTTTGATGCAGCCCAGGATACAGGGATAGCTTTCTGGGCTGCAAGTGCACATTGCCGGCTCATGTCCAGCTTTTCATCCACCAGTACCCCCAAGTCCTTCTCTGCAGGGCTGCTCCCAATCCATTCATCCCCGAGCGTGTATAGATAGTGGGGATTGCCCCGGCCCAGGTGCAGGACCTTGTACTTGGCCTTGTTGAAAATGATGAGGTTCACATAGGCCCACTTCTCAAGCTTGTCCAGCTCCCTCTGGATGGCATCTCATCCCTCAGGCATGTCAGCCACACCACTTAGCTTGGTGTTGTCTGCAAACTTGCTGAGGGTGCGCTCGATCCCACTGTTTGTGTCATTAATGAAGATATTAAACAGTACTGGCTTTAGTTAAGGAATTAGAACAAGACCCACAGGAACCAGAGATAACAGTATATCAATATCTAGATGACATTCTAGTTGGAGGGTGTATTGAGTTTGCATGGCATGGTTTTGGTAGCGGGGGGTTACAGGGGGTGGCTTCTGTGAGAAGCTGCTGGAAGCTTCTCCTATGTCCAACGGAATCAATGCCAGCCAGCCCAGGCCAAGCCAATGAGTGACAGTGGTAGTGCCTCTGTGATAACATATTTAAGAAGGGGAAAAAAAAAAAAAGCTGCAGCAGCACAGAAACTGCAGCCAGAGAGAGGAATGAGAACATATAAGAGAAAGAACTCTGCAGACACCAAGGTCAGTGAAGAAGGAAGGGGAGGAGGTGCTCCAGGTGCCAGAGCAGAGATTCCCTTGCAGCCCGTGGTGAAGACCGTGGTGAGGCAGGCTGTCCCCCTGCAGCCCATAGAGGTTAACGGTGGAGCAGATATCCACCTGCAGCCCGTGGAGGACCCAACACCGGAGCAGGTGGATGCCCTAAGGAGGCTGTGACTCCATGGGAAGCCCGTGCTGGAGCAGGCTCCTGGCAGGACCTGTTGCCCCATGGAGAGAGGAGCCCATGCTGGAGCAGGTTTTCTGGCAGGACTTGTGACCCCATGGGGGACCCACGCTGGAGCAGTGTGCTCCTGAAGGACTGCAACCCATGGAAGGGACCCATGCTGGAGCAGTTTGTGAAGAACTGCAGCCTGTGGTAAGGACCCATGTTGGAGCAGTTTGTGAAGAACTGCAGCCCGTGGTAAGGACCCATGTTGGAGAAGTTCGTGTAGGACTGTGTCCCGTGGGAGGGACCCCATGCTGGAGCAGGGGAAGAGCGTGAGTCCTGCCCTTGAAGAGAAAGGAGTGGCAGAGACAATGTGTGATAAACTGATCGTAACCCCTATTCCCCATCCCCCTACACTGCTGGGGGGGGGGGGGGGTAGGTAGAGAATCCAGGAGTGAAGCTGTGCCTGGGAAGAAGGGAGGGGTGGGGAGAAGGTGTTTTAAGATTTGGTTTTATTTGTCATTATCCTACTCTGGTTTGATTGGCAATAAATTAATTTTCCCCAAGTTGAGTCTGTTTTGCCCTTTACAGTAATTGGTTGAGTATCTGTCCCTGTCCTTATCTCGACCCACGAGCCTTTTGTTATATTTTCTTTCCCCTGTCCAGTTGAGGAGGGGGAGTGAGTGAGCGGCTGCGTGGTGCTTAGTTGCTGGCTGGGGTTAAACCACGACAGAGGTGATTCCCCCATAAGGTCCAAATAATGCGTGATTGCATTCTAGACCATCTGGAAAACAAGGGAATTATTATTCCTGAAGCAAAATGACAAGCACCTAGCCAAATAGTTTGATTTTTAGACATAACCTTGTAAGGTGGTAGACAGTATATTTGCTCTGATAGCTTACAGCAAATATCTGAAGAAGGAGCTCTGATAAGTCTTAGGAGCTTTAGGATTCTGGGGAGCACATATTCCAGGATTTAGTATAATTGCTCGACCCTTATATAATTGGTTAAAGAAATGTGCTACCTGGGAATGGACAGTTTTTCATGAAGAAGCATTTTGTTTATGAATATGCATTTTTTCAGAACATCATGCTGTGGGCCCAGTAATACTGGGAGTCCCTTTTAGCCTACATATAGGACTCAGAGAAAGGATATCAATGGAGATTGTGTCAGCGAGTTCCTGATAAAGCCCAATTAACTCCTATACAATTTGGATCTAAGGGGTGGCAAGGTTCCCAGGCACAATATTCACCTTGGGAAAAATCATTGCTGGCTACTTACACAGCTTTGTTAGATACTGAATCTATCACATTAGACACATGCTTAGAAATTCGAACCCCATTCCCTAATCTTAAAGGAATTAGAGAATCTACTCCTGTTCCACAGGGAATTGCACACTCCAGTACAATTCAGAAAATGGTAATGTACATAGCACATCGTGACTAGGTTGAGGGGAAACCTGGTCTTACAGGGAAATTAACAGTATAATATCCAATGGCAAGGGGTTGCTGAATAACCCCTTCATATATCGCCCTCATCCATTGAAGATGCACCACCCCCACCTGATTTACACAAAGATCCCGAGGGTTGGTCTGATGAATCAGCACAAAGACTTAAAGGAAAATGGAAGGGCAGGGCTGCCCTCTTGCGACCTTCGAAGGGAACAGCTGAAACAGAGGGGTCAGCTCAGTTAGCTGAGCTCCAGGCGGCAGTGCTACCTGCCGAGCAGGGCGCTAGTACAATATATACAGGTTTCTACGCGGTATGGGCTGGGGCTACTCAATGGCTCCTGTACTGGGAAGCTGAAGGATGGAAAACTAAAGAGAAGTCTGAGGAAAGGAACTATGGGGAACAAACTATATTTAATACTTCAATCAAAACCACATAATAGGAATCAACTTAAACTAGGACATGTATCAGCATATACTAAGGGTACAGATTTAGGCTCCAGATGGAATTATGAAGCATATATTTTATCTAAAGATCCTAAGAAAGGCAATGATCTTGATCTTAAAAAAAATATTTTTTTTTTTCTCTCCACTTCTGTATTGGGTTTACATGGCAAGATTTTGGTAGTGAAGGCTACAGAGGTGGCTTCTGTGAGAAGATGCCAGAAGCTGCCCCCATGTCAGATGGAGCCAATGCCAGCCAGCTCCAAGATGGACCTGCCACTGGCCAAAGCTCAGCCAATATCAGCAATGTTGGTAGTGCCTCTGTGATAACATATTTAAGAAGAGGAAAACAGCTGCACAACAGCAGCTGGGAGAGACAAGTGAGAATATGAAAGAAACAACTCTACAGCCACCAAGGTCAGTGAAGAAGGAGGGGGAGGAGGTGCTCCAGGCACCAGAGCAGAAATTCCCCTGCAGCCTGTAGTGAAGACCATGGTGATGCAAGTTATGCCCCTGCAGTCCATGGAGGTTAACAGTGGAACAGATATCCACTTGCAGCCCATGGCGGACCCCATGCCAGAGCAGGTGGATGCCCAAAGGAGGCTGCGACCCCATGGAAAGCCTGAGCTGGAGCAGGCTCCTGGCAGGACCTGTGGCTCATGGAGAGAGAAGCCCATGCAGGGGCAGGTTTGCTGGCAGGACCTGTGGGGGACCCATGCTAGAGCAGTCCATTCCTGAAGGACTGCAGCTCGTGGAAAGGACCCATGCTGGAGCAGTTAGTGAAGAACTGCAGCTTGTGGGAAGGACTGTATACCATGGGAGGGACTCCATGCTAGAGCAGAGGAAGAGCCTGAGGAGGAAGGAGCAGCAGAGAGGAAGTTTTATGTACTATCACTGGACACCACTGAAAAGAGCTTGGCTCCATCTTCTTTGCACCCTCCCTTCAGGTATTTACAGACATTGATATGATCTCCTTGAGGCTTCTCTTCTCTAGACTAAACACTCCTCCTAATGTAGCCCAGGATACCATTCACTTTCTTTGCCACAAGGGTACATTGCTGTCTCATGTTCAACTTGTTGTCCACTAGGACCCCCAGGTACTTTTCTTCAAAGTTGCTTTCCAGCTGGTTTGTCCCCATCATGCACTAGTTCTGAAGTTATTCCTCCCCAGGTGCAGGATTTGTCACTTCCCCTTGTTGAACTGCATGAGGTTCCTGTCAGCCCATTTCTCCAGCCTGTCCAGGTTCCTCTGGCTGACAGCACAACCCTCTGGTGTATCAGCCACTCCTCCCAGTTTTGTGTCATCTGCAAACTTGCTGAGGGTACATTCTGCTCCATCATCCTGATCATTAATGAAGATGTTGAACACATTCAGACCCAGTATTGACCCCTGGGGTACACCGCTAGTTACTGGCCTCCAACTAGACTTCATGCCACTGATCACCACCCTCTGGGAGACAAGTGACAAAGGACTTACTGAAGTCTAAGTAGACAATACTACTGCTCCCCCTCGTCTACCAAGCCAGTCATTTCATCATAGAAGGTTATCAGATTGGTCAAGCACGACTTCCCCTTGGTGGATCCATGCTGACTATTCCTGATGACCTTCTTGTCCTTCATGTGCCTCTAAGTGGTTCCCAGGATTAGCTGCTCCATCACTTTCCCAGGGATCAAGATGAGGCTGACCAGCCTGTAGTTTCCCAGGTCCCCCTTCTTTGAAGATAGGAGTGACATTTGCTTTCCTCCATTCCTCAGGCACCTCTCCCATTCACCATGATCGATCAAAGATTATTTAAAGTGGCCTCGCCATGACATCTGCCAGCTCCCTCAGCACTCATGGGTGCATCCCTTCAGGGCCTATGGACTTATGTATGTCTAGTTTGCTTAAGTATTTCCTGACCTGATCCCTTTCCACCAAGGGTATGTCTTCCTTGCTCTCTGGGGCCTGGGATTCCTGAAGGCCAGTCTTGCTAGTAAAGACTGAGGCAAAGAAAGCATTCAGTACCTCAGCCTTTTCCACGCCCTGTGTAACCATGTCCCCCATCTCTTTGAGCAATGGGCCTGCATTTTCCCTAGTGTTCCTTTTGTTGCCTGTGTACTTAGAGAAGCCCTTCTTGCTGCCTTTGACATCCCTTGCCAGATTCAACTCCAGGTGGGTTTTCGCTTTCCTAACCTCATCCCTGCATGCTCAGGCAATATCTCTCTTTCCTCCCAGGCTACCCATCCTTGCTTCCACCCTCTGTATGCTTAATTTTTGTGTTTGAGTTTGGCCAGGGGCTCCTTGTTCATCCACACAGGTCTCCTGGCATTTTTACCTAACTTCCTGCTCATTGGGACAGGCCACTCTTGAGCCTGTAGAAGGTGATCCTTGAATATTAACCAGCTTTCTTGGGCCCCTCTTCCCTCCAGGGCCTTATCCCATGGGACTCTGCCAAGCAGAGCCCTGAAGAGGCCAGAGACTTCTCTCCTCAAGTTCAGGGTTGTGAACTTGCTTTTTACCCTCCTCTTTAAGATCCTTAACTCCACTGTCTCATGGTCACTGCAGCCAAGGCTATCTTTTGCCCTCATATCCCCAACAAGCCCCTGCTTGTTGGTGAATATGAGTTCTAGCAGAGCACCTCTCCTTAGTGGCTTCTCTATCACTAGGGTCATGAAGTTAATTAGCAAAGTGTGCTGGTTTTGGCTGGGATAGAGTTAATTTCCTTCATAGTAGCTAGTATGGGGCTATGTTTTGGATTTGTGCTGAAAACAGTGTTGATAATGCTGAGATGTTGTCATTACTGCTGAGCCGTGCTTACACAGAGTCAAGGCCTTTTCTGCTTTGCACCCCACCCCACCAGCGAGTAGGCTGGGGGTGCACAAGAAGTTGGGAGGGAACACAGCTGGGACAACTAACCCACACTGACCAAAGGGATATTCCATACGACATGACATCATGCTCAGCATATAAAGCTGGGGGAAGAAGAAGGAAGGGGGGACATTCGGAGTTATGGCATTTGTCTTCCTAAGTAACCGTTATGCATGATGGAGCCCTGCTTTCCTGGAGATGGCTGAACACCTGCTTGCAGATGGGAAGTAGTGAATGAATTCCTTGTTTTGATTTGCTTGTGTGCGCAGCTTTTGCTTTACCTATTAAACTGTCTTTATCTCAACTCACGAGTTTTCTCACTTTTACCCTTCTGATTCTCTCCCCCATCCCACTGTGAGGGAGGTGAGTGAGTGGCTGTGTGGTGCTTAGTTGCCAGCTGGGGTTAAACCATGACAATGAGTTAGCGGATTCTGAAGAAAACTGCCAGACAATCAATATGCAAGGATTATGGCTGCAGGAGACAGCAATCTGCAGGTGATAGTGGCTGCATAATGACCTTTAGCTCTTTCTGACCATCTGTCCTGCCTATGTGTTGCCCTCGCTTTGACCTAATGGCACTCCTCCCAGCATACATCAGGCCTTAGCATGAGCTGTGTGTGAGCCAAAATCTGAGCAGGAATTGAGTGAACAGTCACACAGCTATACTTCAAAGATGCCATCTGCAATTTTCAATGATGTTTCTGGTTCCAAGGCCAGGTTCCAAGGCTCACAGCTCCATGGCTGGCAGGCATTTTCCTTTCTTCAGCAATTTTCCCCTTCTAAGTAGGCCACCTTTATGGCTGCTCACATCAACTGCTGAGGTAAGTGGACCACCACTGATGAAGGTGTCCAGTATCTGAGGGAATTAGCAGTGGTGGTGTCCTGGGTTCAGCTGGGATAGAGTTAATTTTTTACAGGAACCTGGGAGGTGGGGGGGCATAGCCGGGGCAGCTGACCTGAACTAGCCAAGGAGCTATTCCATACCATGTGACATCATGCTCAGTATATAAATGGGGAGCGAGCCAGGGGGAGGTCTCTCTTGACTTTCGGTGGGGGAAGTGGCGGAGCGTCGGGTCCCGGGTGGTGAGCAGTTGCACTGTGCATCACTCTTTTTGTATACTCTTTCATTAGTACCGTTGTTGTTGTTGTAACTTTTTTTTTGTGTTGTCCCAGTAAACTGCCCTTATCTCAACCCTCGAGGTTCCAGGTTTTTTTTCTTTTCTCTCCTCTGTCTCCTCCCTATCCCACCGGAGGGGGGCGGGAGGAGTGAGCGAGTGGCTGCGTGGTCCTTTGTTACCGGCTGGGCTGAAACCACGACAGGTGGAGGTGGTCTACAGTGACCTGGACAACAACCAGGCCTCCAATGATCTGGAAGACATCCAGTGTGTGTGGTATATGTGGTGGAAGTTTGTATGGAGCGCACCGTTATACCCCAACACCCTGGCAATAATGGACTGGGCAGATATTGAGGCACCAACCATGGATAGACTGGCCTGACAGCTCCAGCAATTCAAGGAAAATCTCTCCCCCTGCTCCTGCTATGGGCCTGCATCTCAGCTGTGGAGAGACTGTCCCACCAGTTCCAGCAACTTAAAGAGAATGTGGAGAATCTCTCTTCATCCATGCCCCTACAGGCCAGCATCTCAGCTATCAAGAGTACCATATAGAGTTGGCCTTTCCCTGATCAAAGGAAAGGGAACTGTGGGCACATGCCACGTGCCACCATGTGGTTCTATCTGTGCAACCCTGAGGAGGACATGAGGAAGTGGGATGGTGTACCTACCTCGGACCTGGAAGACAATGTATGTGAATTGTGAAGAAAAACAGAGTCCAAAAATGGTCCATCCAGGAAGATTACTGCTCCAGTTGCTATTGAGCTGGAACTCCAATATGAACTGGAGTCAAAGGCAGCCAAGTGGTATGCTACAACTGACATTGCCAATGCGTTTCTCAGTTCCTTTGGCAGCAGAGTGCAGGCCACAGTTTGCTTTCACTTGGAGGGGTGTCCAATACACCTGGAACTGACTGCCCCAGGGGTGGAAGCACAGCCCTATCATTTTCCATGGACTGATACAGACTGCACTGGAACAAGGCGAAGCCCCTGAATACCTGCAATATATTGATGACATCATCATGTGGGACAACACAGCATAGGAAGTCTTTGAGAAGGGAAAAAGAATAACCCAGATCATTCTGAATGTTGGTTTTGCCATTTAAAAAAAAGCGAGGTCAAAGGACCTGCACAAAAGATCCAGTTCTTGGGAATAAAATAGCAAGGTGGGCGTCATCACATCCCTATGGATGTGATCAATAAGTGTGGCAGTTACACCCCCACCCCCCCCGACAGGAAATAAAACTTCTCCAGGGAGGGAGGAGAGGAAAAAAAAACAACAATCCCTAGAGGCCACAGGTTGAAAATTGAACTGACCAATCGAGGTACACAGAAGTGTTGACCTTTTGGCCAATGGGGATTAAAATGACCACAGATCAGATTCGACAAGGGTATAAATGGGGTCCCGCCGGAGGACATCTTGAATCAGTCCTCCTCAGAGCAGCGGGTCTGCAGTCGGGGACTCTCCCCTTGGGTCGGGACACCGCCCTAGGTAACTCCCGCAGGTTGAGAGCCCTCATCTTTTAGGTGAGTGATATGCGCATTTTGAGTCATCCTTTGAAATCTTAAGAATTCTTAAGTCAGCTGTGTAGTACTAATTCCCCTTACATCATTGAACCTGTGGTTCACAAATGTTATCGGAGTTTTAACTAACTTTTTACTGAAGAATAAATCTGAGTTTTAACATCTGTTGGATTTGATTGTGTGAGCCTCCATAACAATAAGATAACAGCCATGTCCCCATGAGCTAACAAAAACAAAATACAAGCTTTCCTAGGCCTTGTGGGATTCTGGAGAATGCATATTCCAGGTTACAGTCAGCTTGTGAGTCCACTCTATCGAGTGACCCCAAAGAAGAACTATTTTGAGTTGGGTCTTGACCAGTGACAAGCCTTTGAACAGATCAAACAGGAGATAGTTTGTGTGGTAGCCCTTGGGCCCATCTGTACATGACCAGCTGTGCAAAATGTGCTCTACACTGCAGCCAGGGAGCATGGTCTCACCTGGAGCCTCTGGCAGAAAACACCAGGAGAGACTCAAGGTTGACCTCTAGAGTTTTGGAGCTGGGGGTATAGAGGATCCAAGGCCCACTACACTGACTGAAAAAGATACTAGCAGTATATGAGGGGGGTCAAGCTGCTTCAGAAGTTGTTCGTAGAGAAGCACAGCTCTTCTTGGCATCTTGATTGCCTGTGCTGCACTGGATGTTCAAAGGAAGGATCCCCTCTACCCATCATGGAACCAACACTACATGGCATAAGCGGGTAGTGTTGATCACACAGCAGGCTCAAACAGGAAACCCCAATCACCCAGGAGTCCTGGAAGACATCATGGAGTGGCCAGAAGGCAGAGATTTCGGAGCATCACCCGAGGAGGTGACTCATGCCCAAGAGGCCCCACTGTATAAGAAGTTATCAGTAAATGAGAAAAAATATGCTCTGTTTACTTATGGGCCCTGTCATATTGTGGGAAACCACTGGAGGTGGAAAACTGCTGTGTGGAGTCCCACAAGACAAGTCACAGAAACTGTTGAAGGAAAAGGCAAATTGAATCAGTTTGCAGAACTGAAAGCCATCCATCTCACCCAAGGTATCGCAGAATGAGAAAAGTGGCCAGTTCTCTATCTCTATACTGACTCATGGATAATGGTGAATGCCTTGTGGGGGTGGCTACAGCAATGGAAAAAGGACCAATTGGCAGCGCAGAGGTAAACCCATCTGGGCTGCCGCACTGTGGCAAGACATTGCTGCCCAAGTAGAGAACTGTAGCGTTGCTACATATCAAGGTGCCGCGATTAGATCACTGGTTGGCCCGGACCAGGGAAGAGACAGATAACACACATGGTGTGAGCATCAATTTTGTCTTTTATTGCGCAGTTAATTCCTTTTATACTAACAACGGTAGGTGGGATTACTGATACGTCATAGGGAGGCGACGACTAACCTTCTACCTTTCCGTGACATCGCGAGATCTTCCGAACGCCATACCCTACAGAGAACCTTGTTGTAAAGCTCCGTCATGTAGATGCTCACATGCCTAAGAGTCGTGCCACTGAAGAACATAAAAACAATTAGCAAGTAGACCAGGGTGCCAGAAATAAAGTAGCTCAGGTGGACCTGAACTGGGAATGTAAGGATGAGCTATTCATAGCTCGGTGGGCCCAAGAAACATTGGGACATCTAGAGAGAGATACAAGATACAGATGGGCTCATGATCGAGGGGTGGGCTTGACCATCCACACCATCACACAGGCTATTCATGAATGCGAAACATGCCATAAGCAAACCAAGTGGGTAAAGCATGGAAGATGCTCGCAAAGAGCAAGCTATGCATGGGACAGGACCAACCATAATCTGGCCCAGGGATGAAAGGGTTATTGCTCCAGAATCGAGCATTTATCTCTCCTTATAGTTGTGGTAGAGACCTAGTAAAAAGCCATCAGTTGATTCACTTGCCATTATACCTTGCTGGAGGCTGCTTTCTCACTGCTATCCCAATAGATCCAATAGTCCCTTGACAGTTATTTCTGCTTGTTTATTCTGTCAAGTAGCCATTCAAGATTAATGGCTAATCTCAGTCACAAAAAACCCCAAATAAGATAGTTAGAAAAATAAACTTGAAATCACATTGATTATTTCTAAAATGTTTAACAGAGTTATAATCAGATAGTTTATGGAAAAGTGGAAATATATTTGAAAGCAGAATTCATGGGATTCAAATTTCTCTCTTCAGCAGCACTGTGCAGACTTTCCCTTACTCTTTATTGATCTCAGTAGAAAAAAGTCATTAGCACCACTTTTCTTTGCAATTTGGATCCTTTATTGAATGCAGAGGTTTTTACTCCATAGAGGAACATCTCAACATGAAGTGAAAGATATTTGAGGGAGATGACTGCATACATCACAAATTTCCTACAGTGTGTTTTTTTAGCACTCAGCATGAATTTTCCTTCCTTCCACACACTATTATATTCTATAAATCTCAGGCAAATCAGCTCTCCCTTTTCACACTCTTTCAGATTATCTGTAAGAGTGTAACATTATTTTTGAAGTGTAAAAATTCTGAAATTGGAGCACATGTGAGGTTAATTTAGGCCATTTGCCTACATAATTTGATTATTTTTTAACTATGAGACGTTCCATGTGTTAAACTAATTCTATGGAAGCCAAAATACTATGCATCTTCCTCCATGTACACTCTTGTTTTTTTAATATGAAGTTAAGGACCAGCAGAATGTTGTTTGGATTTATAGCAGTAGAGATCATTGTCTATCCCAGGCAATAATTTAAGGGATGTTAAGAGCACAGCCACCACCTCCAGCATCTCCAGCCCAGAACTTCCTTCTTCCTGGCCACTGGAGCCCAGCCTGGTTTGCCTGGGGTCTCTGCCCAAGCTGAGGGACACTTTCCCATTTGCAGGTTCAACCAGTAGCAAAGATGAACACATATCCCAGAGACACACACACGGATACACAGAGGACACTGACACAGCTGGTTACACAGACTGCCACAGACAAGGCACTGTCTTCAGTAGCACCTACATACAGAACCCACATAAACCATAGACAGCCAAGTCCCCTTCCTCCTATTTGGCTGGTAGAGATAGAAGGTCACTAGTGAAGGCACACACACAACACTGTAGATTCATAAACACATGCACATTCGCGGATCCCTTGAGTATGGCACAGCCCTCTGTCCATCCAGTATCCCTGCCCAGATCCCAGGCTCTCTTACCTGCTTCACAGGTTCCTACTTGACGGCTAGTCCACCTTGAAGTTTGCTAGGGAATTACACACGCACATACCCACGCACACCAGGTTTGGGGAAGATACAGACACTTGGCTCACACAGGCTCTGACCAGCAGTCCTGCAGTCCTGCTCCAGCTGCTGGTGCTGAGCCTTTCATTCACCTCACTCATGCTGATCCTTCATAGTAGCTGGTTTTTGGGACACCTCCCCCCATTCCCACCCCAGTGGCTGGAGATTAAAGACCCCCACTCACTCCAGTAGCTGGCCCTGAGACATTCACTCGCTCCAGTAGCTGGCACCACAGGCCAGGGGTGTCTACACCATGGTCTGACTCCAGTAGCTGGCACCCAGTCCACTCACACCAGTTGCCAAAGTAGTTGGCACCCCGGGCACAAAGTCTGCAGGACCCTCCTTAGATCCAGAAAGCTATAGCCCCTCAACTACTGATGCTAGGACCCCCACTTGCTCCAGTAGCTGACACCACAGGTTGCAGGGCGCCTACATCCTCAGTCTGACTCCAGTAGCTGGCACCAAATTCCACACACACCCACAGAGGTCTCACTAGTAGCTGGCACTTAGTCCTTGTAGCACACATACACACAGGATAGAGCGTGAGATTATGCAGAGTGATAGCTAAGAAAAGATTTAATAAGAAAATATAAGAAGATAGGACAGACTCTGGTGATCAGGCTCAGGGCTCAGCCAGACAAGCATACTGACAGGCCCCACTTTACATGGGACCAGCCTCTTTTATACTCCTTTCTGTCTACTCCCCCTTTGTTCCTGCTTGCTCCCCCTTTCCCCTGTGTGTTGCTTCATGGGTTTGTATATTCCTGCACCCCCTCCCACCCTGGTGTCCAGGATCCCCTCTGAGTTACAGTCTTATAAGTTGCAAAAAGTCCAGGTTGATCTTCTTGGAAGTGGTGCCTATAGTTTCTTGATAGGCCATCAATTAGTGTGACAAGCATGATTTGTTTCTTGTCATTGTCTCCATATTTGTTTTGTCAGGCCTGTGTCTCTGCATATTTTGTTTCTGGTTTCCCCCTTTTTCCCTTAGTTTCCCAACTGAGAAGGTCCCCAATCAGATAACCTTGCTGGAATAAACATTCTCACACTCTCACATGCCCTCATCAACTCCTGTGCCTGACCAGGTTTGGTTCTTATCACCGCCTCCCTTATCATTTGTCCTCAGGTTTCTGTCCCTGTTATGTTCTTGTTTATGGCTTTCTCCTTTTCTTATTATCCCTTTTTGCACTGAAAAAGGTCCTTGACCAGATATCCTTAAAGGAGCAGACACTCCCTTCCACATAACCTTATATAACCAATCTTAGATTTTTTTCTCTTTGGTAAAGTCTAAAGGCCTGTGTTTATTATGTAGTTAGCATTTCTTTCATTCTCTTGGAATGAACTCTCATTCTCAGTTCCCAATTCAGTAGTTATTGGATCTATATATGTTTGTTTTCCTACCATCAGAAATTCTGATTCAAGCAAGTAAGCTTTTCTACCTCAGTTTCTCAGAAAACTGCATGATAGTTCTCACTTTTTGTTTTATTCTTTCAACATGCCAGTAGACAATAAACTGAGCCTCACTAACAAGAGAACTTTGCATGAGGCAGAGTGAATATTTTTTGAAGGTGGCAAATTTAGAATGGGTATACAAAACCTGAGATTAGTGAGGATCCCCAGGAAGACAGTTTCATCCTTCCCCAATGAAATGTGTTGTAACGTAGCAAAAATAGTCACTTGCATAACTTGCTGTTGCCATCCTTCTTAACACTTTTGAGAATGATCTCTGAATCATATCATAGATTTGTTTTGTACTGCTTCTGCTATTAATGTTGTTTGCTGTTATAGCTTAAAAGGTTACTTTGTTTTCTAATTCATTAAATTCATAAGCATTTAATTTAGATACCTGCTTTTCTAAGTTAAAAATGGCTAGAAGTCAGTACTGTAAAACCCAATTAATTAGAACTTTTATGGAGAATACAACAAACCATTCCCAGCACGACTCCATTTGTAGATCAAAATGTTCATAAGGATAATTTAAGAAGACATCCCACAATCCAGTTCAAAGGTGAGTATATACCACATGTAGCTAGTTCTGCAGAATTAAAAATCAGCAGTCCAAATTCTTTTTGTGCAAAATGTGTAAGGATCTTATATTTCCTTATACATATTTGAAGGATTAGATGCCCTTTCAGAGCTGTCTTCCACACAAATATTATTAGACATTGTAAAAAATAAAACAGCCCTCTCCCCTCCCAAAATAGTGGCTATATAAATTTCCATTGATTTAACTTGAATGTGTATTTAAAGTAGCATAAAGTGTGCTTTAAGTTGTGGCGATTATCTTAATTTATTAACAAAAATATGCCTCTCAAATGTCAGGTCTAGGTGGAAAACGGTAAAGAAAAAAAAAAAGAAGGTTGCTCAAATTGAAGTGCATAGATGTCAGTATTCATTACCAGAGTCAGCTTTGAACAGGGTAGCCTGGTGTAGAGACCTGAGTAACAGTGTGGCACCAAAAAGCATGGAGATGTTCAAAAAAGGACTTGTATTCAACAGAGTCTTTCACAAGTAAATTTAAGGATTAATTGGAGAAAAAAAAAAAGCCAAAATATATAGGTATTTTAACTGTCAGACTACAAAAGCCATTTACATTTTTTTGTACAACTGAAGTTATGTAAATCATGACAATGATTTAAGAAAAGGGATGTGCAGCAGAAAGCAGTAATTAACATCCAAGTAGAATAGTTAAGTGTTACATATATACCAGCTTATTGACACGAGTGGGACCTCAGCTACATTATGTTGTGCATATACTGCTGCCGTACTCCAAATTTGGAAGAGGAATTGAGGAATTCAGAGCAGTAAACTAGTAAAATGGGAAGAGCAAAGCCTGAAAAGAATGCTTAGAAGCCCGATAACTTTTCCCAGGCTGCCAATCCTAAAAATCACAGAATGGTTGAGGTTGGAAGGAACCATTTGGAAGTCATCTAGTCCACACACCCACCCCCCCCCAAGCAGGCTCATCTGGAGCCGGTTGCCCAGGACCACGTCCAGACAGCTTTTGAATATCTTCAAGGAGGGAGACTCCACAACCTCTCTGGGCAACCTGTCACACTCACAGTAACAAAAAGGGTTTTTTGATGTTGAGACAGAAACTCCTGTGTTTCACTTTGTGCTCATTGGCTCTTGTCCTGTCACTGGGCACTATTGAGAAGAGCCTGGCTCCCTCTTCTTCATTCCCTCCCATCAGGTATTTGTACACATTGGTGAGAACCCTCCAGAGCCTTCTCTTCTCTAGGCTAAACAGTCCCAGCTCTCTCAGTGTGACCAGTACCCCCTGCTCCTGACCCCTGGTAATATAGTTAGCATAACTAATGCCATTTTATAAGGCAAACGGCCATTCTCTGTGACTGAGCTGGTCACGTATCAGTCCCCTTTCCCCTCCTCATCAGGCCTTGAAGGTCCTGCACACCAGGCAGACTTCTCCCCTTCCCTATCGGCCTCCAGGTTTCTGGGCGCCAGGCAGACTTCTTTCCTCCTTACTAGCCTTCAAGGTCCCAGGCACCTGGCCAGCCAGGTTGTGATGACCCTGACACAGAACAGGGAAGCATAGCAGCACACAGAGTACTCTATAAAATCAGGCAGTTACAAATCCTAAGTGGGACTTGGACTGGAACTGCTGCTGGACGGCAAAACTCATGATCCCCCAGTGGTCAGGGACACCTCCACTGTCGTCTGCTTCTTCCAAGGACTGAGTGACTCATATTCTTTTACTTATTTCAAGCCTAGATTATGATTATTATATTGATAAGGTAAGTAATGTATTAAGATTTGACCTGATCTGCAGAGGGTCTGGGTGATTAGAAACCATAAGCTAAGCTGTGCTATAAAATTCTGTGCTACGCTACTTATAAAATTGTGCTACACTGATTTTGCTTATTAAAAAACCTGTGCTACTCTTATAAGATTCTATGCTAATCATAAAATTCTGTTAAAAAATAAAGCTTTAATTGTAACAACTTAGTGTCATCATCATTCTGCCAAGGATCCCCAAAAGAACCTGTCTGTCCCCATAGAGCCGGGTGACACAGCTTCTCCTCATAGGAGAGATGCTCCAGTCCTTTAATCATCTTTGTGGCCCTTCGCTGGACTCTCTCCAGTATGTTCATATCTCTCTTGTATTGGGGAGCCTAGAACTGGACATGGTACTTCAGATGCAGCCTCACCAGTGCTGAATAAAGGGGAAGGATCACCTCCCTCGACTTTCTGGCAAAAATATCCTAATGCAGCCCAGGATACCATTAGCCTTCTTTGCCACAAGGGCACATTGCTGGCTCATGTTCAGCTTGGTATCCACCAGGACACCACACACCCACAGCCCCGGTCCTTTTCTTCAAAGCTGCTTTCCAGCCTGTCAGCCCCCAGAACGTACTGGTGCATGGGGTTGTTCCTCCCCAGGTGCGGGATTTGGCACTTCCCCTTGTTGAACTACATGAGGTTCCTGTCAGCCCATTTCTCCAGCCTGTCGAGGTCCCTCTGGATGGCAGCACAACCCTCTGGTGTATCAGTCACTCCTCCCAGTTTTGCATCATCTGTGAACTTACTGAGGATGCACTCCTTCCCACTGTCCAGGGATATTGGCAACTTGGTGCCAAAAATTTATTTTGGGATATCCATATAAGATTTTCCCCTCTATAATCAGGGAAGAGGGAGGAATAAGGAAAATCTCATCATTTTAATATTCAAAGTCAGACTTGGTAATTTACTTTTAACGACATAAAATAATTAAGTGTTCATGCATTAGTATGAAGAACTTATGTGTCTTAAGGAAATTCACAGCATCGTGGTATTATTCTCTTCACTGCTCATCACCTCTAGGTTTGGATAAATTCTATTTTTTTTTTTTTTAATTTAGTGAGTAAAACAAAATTCAAATTTTAGTTAAGCACATTAATTCAAATCAGACAAATGTATCAGCTAAACGCTGACAAACACTTCTACTGTTCCCTGCTGCTGAACTACTGCTAACAGTGTGAGCTATAGTGTGTTCTGGAAATAAGAGGCTCCCTCAGAGACTTGCATAAACCCCCGAGGAGGAATTTTTCTGCTTTTTTTTTTTTTTTAATTTAAGCATTATGCTTTACCTCAGTCAAATTCCATCTTATCGATATTCATACTTACTTGGTAAAAAAAAAAAGATTTGACTTAGCAAGCAAACTTATTTCATAGGGGAAAGTATTATACCAGTATACATGGCTCAACTTTAAAACATTAAGTCCTTTTTAATTAAAACACTGAAGAAACTGCTTCTTCACAATCTGAAGTCACATCACTACATTTTGCTCATGAGAATAAAATTTACAGTCATGAGTTGCACATAAAGGATTTATTTTAAATGTTTTAAAGATAGAGTTACATCATAATTATAAAAATTACTTACAGAATTAAGTAACAGATTTAAAGTGTTCATACTTCTAAATGCAGAGAAATAAAATAAAAATAATGAAACTGAGCTCTAAAGATGAAGTCATTACCTAATTTTAAAATGTGAACACGAAGACCTTTGAACTATACACATACCAAGAACCATCCAAATTGCACTAATGATGTAAAATACAAAAAGCACAGCATTTTCAAGGAACCAGAAACTGCTTTTACCATAATTCTTTTTCCCTGAAGCAACTGTAATCTATTCTATCTGAAGATAAAGCCTCCATTTTTAAATAATTCATTTAAAGAAGGCTTATACCTATTGCAATAAATAGGATTTTCCCCAAAGTATTTCAGTCTTAATGTAGTCCAACTTAGTTTAGGGTTTGGCACTCAAAAGAAAAAAATGTAGTGTTTTACTTATCAATTGTGATTTTATTTATTCTTGAACAGAATACATGGTCCCTTCAAATGCTGTATGACACATACAACTGGAAAATTACCTTCCATTGGCACTATGTTCGCCTCACCAGTGCATTTAATCCTACTAACAACCATTCAAACAGCACAATAAGCAAATTCACAAGAAACTGAACACAAAATAAAAACAGAACAAAACCCAAACCTAAACATTATAACATGCAACTTTAGTTTGTTACATTGAACATTCTAACCTTCTAAGCATGCAAAAAAGGATGGTCTGCATTTAAGGGTTTTTTTTTTTTTTCTCCTTTTTAAAAGTTTTACATAGCAGCCTGACATCATGCACACACACACAATATACAACAATACTACAGCAGGTAAATGAGAGAGGCAAATAACTTTTATACAAAGATCCATGGCTTGTGCCATCACAAGACCTATGATAAATTTGGAAAGTAATGTTGAACCCCTAGAACAAGGGACCAACATGTAGTTACTAGGGTAATGCAAGCACTGCATGCAGATCTGAAACATGAGCCTAAAATAAAGCCCAAAGCAGATGGTAGGGAGTGGAATTAGTCTCAAGTCTCAAAAAGGTGGTTTAAGCTATTAAAAAAAAAACCACCACAAAACCAAAACCACCACTCCCCAAACCTTAATAAAAAAGATGAAAAGAAAAAAACCCATGCAACAGACAACGGGGACATCTAAAAACAACCATAAAATTTGACAGTGTATAGATTATATTCTAATTAGCAAAATATGTGGTGTATTAGAGTGGCTTGCACAAAACCCACAAATGCAAGCCTAATGCTAAAAACATTCCAGTAGACCTAAACCTCAAATATTTCAAAACAAACCTTGTATTCCTTAGATGTAAAGCCCAAAATTCATTGTACTAAGTTATTCATGTATTTTGTGTGTAATCAATGCACTTATTCTTGTGCCACAAATATCAACTTGGGCTCATGGAGCCAGGCTCAGCTTTGAGATTTACATGCAGGACTCTTAAGAGTCAATAGAAAGCACATAACAGATCTGCAGGATGAAAGCACTGTGTTGCAAATCTGCTCACTTCATTCAAAACACAATAAAAATTTACTGACTCAGGTATTTAGTGCTTAAAGACTGGATTGAGAAGCTGTGAACTGAAAGACAATAGCCCGCCTTTGGTTGTCCATGACGAAATACAGGACATAATGCAATATAGTAGCAAGGGACAAAGAATTAAGATACCATATTTATACAGTATTACCATCTAACAGCATAATGAGGCACAAGCCTTAAGGCTAAAATATGAAATCAGGCCAAAAATATGGACAGAAAGGGACTTAAACCACTGAGTCTTTGATATCAAGAATACCCACAATAGAGGTCAGACTTCTGATCTCTGATTAACAGTACCTCTCCTGCATCCTTCCACTAACAGCATAAGGTTGGATATCTATGTGTTCCTTCCTTCCATCAATAGCGTTGACTGTATTCACATTCTTCACATACTGTATTTCTGTGAAGCAGTGCTTTGAAGCTTGTAGAGCTCTGCTTTAACATGACAATTTTGTTGCTATGCTGATCCTTGTTACAATTCTGATGCTTTTAAAAGTTGCTACACTTAAAAACCAACAAATACCCTAACCTTGATTTACAACTATCTTGCAAGATTAAAACTGTGAAAGGATTCTGCTGTTGTGGGCTGCTATTTACATCCACAATCTAATGCAGATGACTGAACCACTGAGACTGTCTATAGCTCCCATTAGATAGTACACCACTGGCATGCAGAACTCTAGTGTTCATAGAATGAAATTCATGTTGACAGCATACCTCAAAGCAAGTACACCACAAAAGGCAACAACAGGTTTAAACTGTAGATTTGTCTGGACACTCCTTACGTGGAAAAGCCAGAAAAAGAATACATTGAGAAGATGCCTTCTTGAACCAAAATGGTTAAAAACAATAGCAAAACCCCAAACAAAACAAAACAAAGCAAAGGAATACAGCAGACTGAGAAGGCAACAAATGCTTCTCCTTCTCTAAAGGAGGTCTTCAGTGTAAAAGGACCCCCCACCCCCATAAGATTGTATTTACCATGTAAAAGATTAACTACTATTAGGTTTCTAAGTCCACACACAAACATCCAGGTTGCTAGGTTCTGATATTAAATGAGAGACTACTGATTGCCAATGTGTAGTCTAAAGTCTTCTTAAGTAGCATATATAGTTAAACTTGTGGCACCAAGCACTTCGGTTCTGCTAAGAAATGTATATAACAAAACAGAGTACAACATTTAGGATTAAAGGCAGCTTTGTTGTGTGTATTTTACTGGTTCCTACAACTTGTAAACACAGGCCCTTAACCTGCATTTTTTAATTAACTGGTTATACAGATTAAATATATTTTTATAGTTTAAAGCCTTTTCACTGAAAGGTGCATAAGTCAAACACTTGATATCCTACTGCCCTGTGACTAGTAAAAATGCACAAGTATTTCCACGTACTGCAAGTTCTTAAAAAGCTTAATTTGAAATAAAGTGTAGAAACACAGTAGATTGATGTTACTTGGGTTAGGCACTCCTTACTGCTGCACAAACTGTTTAAACCTTTCAAAAGAGTCACCTCTGTCCCAACCCAGAAAACAAGGACTGCCAGTAGCCAAGAAATTAAATTTAATGTTACAAAAGAAGGCATATCAAAAATAGCAAACTACACTTGCATGTGGCAGTTGAACAGGTGAGTGCAAGGTTGAAGAAAAAGTTAAAATCTATGAAAAAATCTAGATTACAATACTAGATTGACTTCACACAGCTTGAATTTGCAGCTGTTCTTTGCTTTTAACTCCCTCCCACCCAAATATATCAAATTCCTTCAAGAAAAGGAGTTCTCTTATGCAAAATGTGTCATGTTCACATAAATTTGTATTATTCAGAACAAAACAGTTTTGCTGGCAGAGATTGTGGGTTCGCAGGGACATTTAAGCTTTCATTTAACTGAAAAACAGTCAAGTCTTTGTGTCTACAAATTTTACATTTAATAGTTCCACAAATTTGGCAGAAGTTCATGATGACGTCTAGGATGTCTTCACCAAATCGTAGACATAAATATGGAAATCATCATCAAACTTGATGAAATAGACAGATGGTTTGGCTTCAACTTGATGAATGACCATGCCAGTCCGTTTTGAGCCATCTTCTTTGGCATATTCCACTTGTTTGCCTACCAGGCTGTCCACAACTTCACCTGGTTCCCGTTCTGCAGGAGGTGAATCATCTGTAATATGAAAATACAATGTACTTTGGTAGACATTTATGGATTTTTTCCAATATACAAAACTGCAGAGCCTTCTTTAAAAGTTAAGAAACAATCACAAGTTTAAAATGCAGAGTATGTCTAAAACAAGTTGAGTTGTTCAGACAAGCACCTAACTATTGCCATGCTTCTAGAAAGTACAGTCACAGAATTATTTTTTTTTTTTAGGCAATAGCATCTTCAGTTTTATGAAGTAAAAAATAGCACTTCAATTGGTTAGAAAAGTAAATCTTTTGACATGAAGGTTTACATACCAATTACGGAACATGTTTGTAGATAATTGAATTTAAGCCCCCAGCAGAACAAGGCACTGAGTCTCTCTAAGAGAAAGGCAGGTGTGCTAGAACTCGCTCTCCCCACATGCTTTATCCAAAATGTCAATGCAAACATGCCATTGCAACAAAACCACATCTTCCAAGCTAAGTGTAACCTCCTTAATCAATAATGCTGTTAAAAGGGGCTTTTGATTTCACACTAGAATGGATACTGTTGAGAAGTCTAACTATATTATTTGCTTTTCTAGCAAAATCTACCCAGAAGTATCTTAAGGACACAATTCTCATTGTCTATAAAAGATCCAGATTCAGGGAAGGTAACTCATAGTTTGGAGTGTCTTAGAAACAGAGGTAAGTAGTAGATAGTCTCAGGAAAAAAAAGAGTGCATTAAAAACTTAATTCTTAAATATGGAAAGCATAAGCCTTTTAGCTTATTTTTCTAAGATGGAAGAAAGCAAAGCAGAATTTAAAAAGGAATTACAAGGTATTTGGAGGTGCCAACTCTGAAAAAGCTTGCTTTATTTGTTTCTTTAGGAATAGGAAGGTCACTTTTTCCATTAACATTTGTGGCTCACTCTCTTCAAGCCACAGATATGTTGCTTTTTGTTAGGCTGGAAAAAATCTAAAAACATAGGATTATTACAGAGGTTATGCAAATAAGTGCCACTTGTTTACTCAGCCATCAGACTATGTTATCAGTGCTAGATCTGAAGGAAGACAGTATCAGAAACTCAATGAATGAATTTTAAATATTTATGTAGTGCACTGCATAGCCAAACACTAGTTATCTAATTAATAATTTACTTTAAAGCCAAAATTGCCTCTCTGTCAGAGAAGTGCTTTTGAGGTGCAGGAGAGAAATGAGAGTACAATATTCTTGACAAACTTTTTTTCTTCTTTTTTTGTACTAGCTATCCAAATCTCTTGAACAATACTGTTTCTGTGAAAATCCTTCTATATTTATAGGAAAAAACCCAATAACTTTCACTTCAAGAAAGGAAGAAAAAATATCCCTCCTAACCTATTGAAAAATCTTTCCTGTTTATGTGTTTAAACATGTGAGAGAAAATGAGTTTTCAAAAGATTAGTGCTTCTTTCCTCCAAGAAACTATTGAAAAGCTTTCCAAACTGAAGATGCCTACCCAAACTAAATTAATCTGACTATTTTAGTTAGCCCCAAAACATTATTCTTATAAGAACTGCTTCAGAAATACAACTCCTTGAGATGGCTCTTGATTTGTGACACTTCTATAAGAAAATAACAATGGAAGGCTTCTAGTTTGTCAGTTTCTTTTAAAAAAAAAATCTAAGTGCAATCTCTTCCACAATAGTATGTATATCTTTACCAGAATTAGGAATTATTACGGAAAAGGATTTTCCAGTATTTATTGCATATTTCACCAATGATTCAAGTAAAATATTTCAGAAGTTAATACAGATGTATTTTCTGTTGTGCTGTAACCTTTGTTTGTTAACTCTCTTTTCCATACATAATCCATAAGCCAAACAATAATGCAAAGAGAGATGCTGCTTTCCAGAAGAAAAAAGTAACTGGCCTACTTACTGGAATCAGGCATAATGCGAAGGTCACCTTCTTTATAGTCATCTAAGAGTTGGTACATGTACAAGACAGGATCTTTCTCATAGGTAATATAAAACCATGTGTTCATAATAGGAGCTCGAGCCAAGACCATTCCCCTCCATTCATCTTTTGAGCCATCCTCTGTCTCAAACATATGTTCCACAGCTTTGCCAATCATTGTGTCTGCCAGGTGGGCATCGCTAATTCGAGATGAAGCTGAAATGGTAGCAGTTCATAAGTATGTCCATTCAAAAGTACAGAAATAAGTCTTTGTAAAAATAATCTTTATCCAGATTAATGAATAAATTTGTTTGAAAGTTAGTCAATTCACATACAAAACAAATACTGTTCATTCCAGAGAGTTGAAGACCAAAGAACTGCAGAACTTGAAGAATTATTTTAACATGTTAACACTCTTATCGACATTTTCCATCATTGTATACCCCCCCTCCCATTAATCAAACTATCATAATGCAAGGTAAAGGGAGACCAATATAGGCCACAGCAAAGAATAATGTCTGTATTTTAAATATTTGTATTGTGGGGGGAGGAGGGGAGGAAGAGAGGTTAAATCGCAGAGCAGCTGTATGAAGTTATTAATGAAGGTGTTCAGTTTGGTTCCCCCTAACCCCATTCTAGAGACAGCTACTGATCTCTTCGCAGTCAGGAAAAACAAGAACTTATTCCATTCAGAAATAAATAATTACTAAGGTAAACTTTGAACTTTACAGTTTGGAAAAACCTACAGTTTAACAATTCAGTGCTAATTATGAAAACCAATAAAGCCTTGTTACTAGTCAAGTTATTTCACTTAGAAAATGCTGTTTTCCCTCCATTTGGATTAAAACCTAGGGAAAGCAGATGAAAAAAACCCCAACCAAACACATAATTACTGTCAAACACACACAAGACAACATAGCCAGGACATTTCTCAGCTGGCTCAGAGTTTAAATTTTAATAGAAATATCTATGTTACATGTGTAAACTTCTTAGGGATCAGACTCTAAACAAGAAAAAATACAGAATTTACTGCATACCATTTAAAGACAAAAGACAAAGCTATGCTCTCTGGTATCATCAAATCTTTGTGAAATCAAGAAAAATTAAACAGAGCATTTAGATTATTTGCCATGTGATTAAAAGTAATTTAATAAAATTTAAATGTTCTGACAATATATGCGCATATAGGAAAAAACCTCTTACCAACTCTGTCTGGAAGGACTTCGAGTGCTGAAACTCTTTCATCTTTGTGCAGTTCTAGTCCATACACACAATCAAATCCATCATACTTTATAAGATAGAGAGAGGGATTTACAGGAACTTGATCAAGAACTGTGCCCTTCCATTGTGTTACAGGTCCGCTCCCTTCTTTCCAGCCATGCTGTATTCTGCAGCCTACAATGTTTCTTCGTGGCTGAGAAACAGGTTTGCTTGGTCCAACATTGTTTCTATGCTTTCTGTACACAGATACAAACATAACATTAAACAAGTACATACTCAAAATTCTACTCCGGACAAGAGCCGTATGCTTTAAGAAGGCAATATATTATTGCATATTACATTGTACTGGAAAAAGAAAAAAAAAACCACTGAAAAGCAGTGGAACACTTTCAACATTTTGTATAGGGTTGCTTTCATAATAGCAGTTTCTAAAACTAGTTTGCTTAAGCCAAAAGAACTATTTTAGCCATTACTACACTGAACATCAAAAGTAAAACTTGCTTGTTAAAACCCTAAATCAGGTCTCAAAGAGCAATGTTACCTAACAGTATTATACTTTTGCTACTTTGTTGCTCTCTGCAGAACAGTAAACATAATTCCCTTACCCCAGGAGGAAGAAGTCAGTGGAAACATTAGTGGTGATTGACTAAAATTCTTCAAAACATTTGTTTTCCCTAACCTGTGTTGTCACCTGAAGGAAATTTCACTTTCCTTTGCACTTACAGGTATCTTTGACTTCAAGTGTTTTTAAAGACACATGGTAGTGACAACATTCTTCTAACATTCCTTTTTAGTACAACACAAGAAAAATTATATGCAAAGGTCACAGCAATAAAAGGGATACTCTTTAAAGCAGATAATAAATTAAATATACTTTTTACCCTTCCTCAGTTTTTTAATCCAACTTGCATGGAAAGATTCCTTCTGGTGAATATCAGTTGCTCTGATAAACAGTCATGTAAGCTATTTGACAGTTTCAACCCACTAAAACAGTGTTACACAAGTTTTATTCTACTCAAAAAAAAAAAAAAAAAAAGTAACTGACTGTTAAAGAATTCTCAGTCATGGGTTTCTCTAGGTTTGCTTTATTAACAACTCAGAGTTGGGCCACCACCGCAGTGAATGGCAACCCACAAAATTTTCTCTCAATTTTATATACCCTTTAGGTAGTTCATTATCTCAGTCCAAAATCTTTGTAATTTTCCAGTTGATCTCGGTTCCCATGTCATTATCATTCATCATCATCTTATCTCATCAGTTCTTGTCTCATTCAGTCCAGTCATCATCCTGTGGTTTTCGAAGTCCGTCTTGGGTCAGTCATCTTCTCATCCCCTTTACCTTGAAGTTTCATACCTACGCAATTCTGAGAAAACCTCTCTGGTTGTTCTATTAACTATTTCACATTTATCTTTGTAAGCTCTACATATTTTAATCACTCCCCAGCTATGCACCTGTATCTTACTGATTTTTCTTTTGTTTGATCTGTCTCTACTGATTAGCTTGACTGGGTTTTAATCCGGTCCTGGATTGGGGCTATACAGGGGGGCAGGCTGAGAATGCTGTTCATGGCCTGTTGAGCAGCTCTGTTGCAATAATAACCTTAATTCATTCTATATTAATTTCTAACATTCTTATAGTCCTAAATTTCTAAAATCTTCTACACTGACAGTTGTGAATACAACATATGAAGAAACATATGAACATTATGACAGTACATCAGTGATAAATGTATATTTATCTTTATTTTAGCATGCTACAATATGCATATTAATTCCTAAAATGATATATAGAGGGTTGCCTGATTAAAATTCTCACAAATGTTAGCTAATTCCAAAATAAATTTCTGGATTAGTTACCAGTTATAGTACACTTCATTTAAATGGCAATAAAATATACACATCACTAGCATGCTTAAAAGCAACATCTAAAAAAAGAAAAATCAGTTGCAGAAAACAACATCCATCCTTAGATTAGTGACAGTGACCAAAGAGAAATGTCTCCAGGAACAATGAAAGCTCACAGAGCAGCCTATGTATGACAGAGATCCAAAAGACACAAATAGCAATCATATCAGTAAAGTCTCATAATTAGTCTTAAAGAATAATAAAAACAGTATATAAAACTAGTAATGCTGAAGATGTAATTATAACTCTATTAAAAACAAGACGTACAATTCCTTCAGCAACTTGTCCCACCTCCAGACTTTCATTCTCCATGAAAATCTTAGCAGAGTTCCAAAGTATCTTTTGTCAAATTTAACTTTTGTGATTATTTAACCTTATCAAGAAGATCAATCTGCATTCATAATCTGTGTTGTCAAAGTTAGGAGTATTATAGAAATGCTAACCTCTTCCAGTTAAGAGGCACTCCCTTTCAAAGATGGTTCTAATTTTCCACAGAAACTTGAAGACATGTTCAAATACTAGTTCATGCTCAAGTGTTACTTTTTTTTAATTATAATAGTCTCAGTAATATTTTATTATGAAGAAATGAGATGAGAGATCTGGTTCTTGGGCACAATGGAAATGAGTTTGTTTTGCATGCAATTAATTTATTTAGTTTTAATGAATCTTAATTCCATTTTAAGGCATCATCACAGAATAAAACCAACTGCTACTGAAGATAAAAAGTTGAAGTTGAAAAAGGTAAAATAATACTGTTCATGTTTAACCACACAGTAAGTTTTACTTTCTGCCTATAAAGCATAATCATAACATTTAAATTTGCACAATTAAGTGAAAAGCTTTTTAATTAAGTTCAAATTGGTAACTACCTTTTAAAATGCCTTGGAGAGAGCAAAAAGCATTATAAATGCAGTTACAAATCAAGCAGGAGCTAGGTATACTTGCAGTTCAAAATTTTCTTTGTCTGAAGGCTGTACTACTGGACTACACCTTGTCCTACTGCAACAGGCTCTGCTAAAAAGTTTGTCCCCATCATATAGGCCCCCTTTAAGTCCTGAAAGGCTGCAATAAGGTCTCCCTGGAGCCTTCTCTTCTCCAGGCTGAATAACCCAAACTCTCTCAGCCTTTCTTCATAGGAGAGGTGTTCCAGTCCTCTGACCATTTACATGGCCCTCCTCTGGACCCACTCCAACAGGTCCATGTCTTTCTTGCACTGGGGACTCCAGAGCTGCATGCAATACTCCAGGTGGTGTCTCATGAGAGTGAAGTAGAGGGAGGAGAATCACCTCCCTCGACCTGCTGGCCATGCTTCTTTTGATGCAGCCCAGGATTTGAACAGCTTTCTGGGCTGCAAGCACACATTGCCAGCTCATGACCAATTTTTCATCTACCAGTATCCCCAAGTCCTTCTCTCCAGGGCTGCTCCCAATCCATTCATCCCCCAGTCTGTACTGATATTGGGGATTGCCCTGACCCAGGTGCAGGACCTTGCACTTGGCCTTGTTGAACTTCATGAGGTTCACATGGGCCCACTTCTCAAACCTGTCAAGGTCCCTCTGGATGGCATCCCTTCCTTCAAGTGAATCAACTGCACCACTCAGCTTGGTGTCATCTGCAAACTTGCTGAGGGTGCACTCAATCCCACTATGTCGTTGATGAAGATATTGAACAGTACCGGTCTCAGTATGGACCCTTGAGGAACACCACTTGTTACTGGTTTCCACCTGGACATTGAGCCATTGACTTTGAATGCAGCCATTAGCCAATTCCTTATCCATCTAATAGTCAATCTGTCAAACCCATATCTCTCCAATTTAGAGGTAAGAATGTTGTGGGGGACCGTATCAAAGGCCTTACAGAAGTCCAGGTAGATGACATCAGTTGCTCTTCCCTTGTCCACTGATGCAGTCACTCCATAGTAGAAGGCCACTAGATTAGTCAGGCACGATTTGCCCTTGATCAAGCTATGTTAGCTGTCTCTAATCACCTCCCTGCCTTCCATATATTTCAACATGTCTTCCAGAAGGATCTGTTCCATGATCTTACCAGGCATGGAGGTGAGGCTGACTGGTCAGTAGTCCCCAGGGTCCTCCTTATTACCCTTTTTCAAAATAGGTGTGTAATAATGGCTACCAGTATACTTCCATATAAGATAAAAGTAACTTCCTCAAACCTCTTTTTATATCAATAGTATGTTGTTTCTGTGATAAGCAGAGTAACGCATATGTACATAACCTTTTGAGATGCTATAATAAGAAAAGCCAAAATGTTTCCCTTCTGTTTTATTAGAATTATCCTTAAAATTCGACAAAATTTTGTTTGTAAAGACTGGGATAATATTTCAATCACCTAGAGATTCAATATTTCAATTGCCCTACATATATAAAACACACAGAGCCAGGAAACCCAGATAACACCAAGTCCTAAAAATAGTTCTTGATGTATCAGTTATGCCCTCATTGTAAATGGCCCTTCAATTGCAATAAGTTTCACGTCCTCTTATTTCATAGAAATCATAGAATCATTTAAGTTGGAAAAGACCTTTAAGATCGAGTCCAAACGTAAACCTAACACTGCCAAGTCCACCACTAAACCATGTCCCTAAGCGCCACCTCTACACATCTTTTAAATACCTCCAGGAACGGTGACTCAACCACTTCCCTGGGCAGTCTGTTCCAGTGCTTGATAACCCTTTCGGTGAAGAAATTTTTCCTAATATCCAATCTAAACCTCCCCTGGCACAACTTGAGGCCATTTCCTCTCATCCTATCACTTATTACCTGGGAAAAGAGACCGACGCCCATTTCACTACAACCTCCTTTCAGGCAGTTGCAGAGGGTGATAAGGTCTCCCCTCAGTCTCCTTTTCCCCAGGCTAAACAACCCCAGTTCCCTCAGCTGCTCCTCATAAGACTTGTTCTCTAGACCCTTCACCAGCTTCATTGCTCTTCTCTGGACATGCTCCAGCAACTTAGTGTCTTTCTTGTAGTGAGGGGCCCAAAAGTGAACACAATACTCAAGGTGCAGTCTCACCAGTGCCGAGTACAAAGGGACAATCACTTCCCTAGTCCTGCTGGCCACACTATTTCTGATACAAGCCAGGATGCTATTGGCCTTCATGGCCACCTGGGCACACTGCCAGCTCATATTCAGCAGACTGTGGACCAACACCCCCAGGTCCTTTTCTGCCAGGCAGCTTTCCAGCCACTCTTCCCCAAGCCTGTAGAGTCACATGGGGTTGTTGTGACCCATGTGCAGGACCTGGCACTTAGGCACGATGGTGCGCTCTGTACAAACTTCCGCCACATTGGTCGTGAGCATTGGACTTCATCTGGATCTTTAGGTGATCGTGCATTGTCTGAGTCGTAATAAATCATCTCTAGCACGGCTAATTCCCTCAGGTATTGGATACCTCTCTCTCCATGGTGGTCCACTTGCTTAATTGACATATAATATCATCTTTAAAGGGGTACCTTTCCTTCACGCTTGACAGGAGTCACCTCCAGAGGCTGAGGACTTGTGTCCCTTTTCCAATTGCCTTGTCAATGCCACCTTCCCTGACAAGCGATCCCAGCTGCTTGGCTTCCCTACCTTCTAATTCCAGGCTACTAGCCCAATTGTCCCAGCGTCAGAGCAGCCAGGTGATAATGTGCTCACTTGGACAACGGCTGAAATCTTTTTGCACATCCCACAGCTCACTCAAGGATAGGGATCGGGTGATTACCTCTGGTTCTGCCTCTTCCTCCTGTTCCTGTGATGACCCTGGTTCATCTTCATCCTTCGCTAAGCGAACTGATTTTTTTGGGGTATATTTCTTCTTCTGTATGGGAGCAACTGATACTGATGCGGGGGTTGGAGTGGCTGCAGTGCCTGTCACCTTGTTGTTAGATCCAGAGACTTTCTCTTCCCCTTGAGGGTACTGAGTGGTGTTGAACAGGGCTCGATAGGCATGGCACAGGCCCCACCACATTGCAGTGAGTTGTGTCTCCCTGGAATTGTCGGGGTGACAGCATACTTTTTCCAAATGTTTTGCTAGCTTTTCAGGATTCTGCACTTGTTCAAGGGTGAAGTTCCAAAACACTGGAGGTGTTTTGCAACAGCGCCCTAGGCATTTGCCCATACTACCCCACACACCCTGCCACTCATAATTATCCAGCCTCGGGGCAGATCTCTGGGTGATCTTCTTAAATAGTTGTTTAACCTTAAACAAGACCTGAACCACATTCAGGAACGTGCTAGTTCCTAGCAATACGACCATGCTGGTCTCAACATCCCAAGGGTATTCAAATTTTCCAAAATTCTCAAATGCCATTGTAACTAGACTGGGGAAGAAAGGTGTCTCACCCATAGATTGGCACTCAGAGGAGGAAAGGTAAATGGTGTAATTATTAATACTTTCCCACAGAGGGCTCCCAAAGGATAGAGGTGACAATGCTGAGTGCAAATACCGGATTAGTCCCACGACCAATAATTTTATCATACCATAAGCCAGTGTTATACAATACATCAAAGCGAAAACCTTAATCCACCTCCCACAGATGATAAGCAGCAGCACAGGGACTACATACAGCAAGCGAGGTGATACATAACAGAACTCTAAAAACAAGCACCACAACTCTAAGAACTCATAAATCAACACAGTGACCAGCGACTCTTAGACCAATGTAATGAATGCATGTAACAAATTCGTTTTAACAAGCTCTGGTTAGGCTTGTCATTATCTCAACCCTTTGTGCTCCATGTTGGGCACCAAAATGGACTGTTGTGGTTTAACCCGAGCCAGCAACTAAGCAACACGCAGCTGCTCACTCACTTCCCCCCCACCCAGTGGGATGGGGGAGAATATCAGGAAAAGAAGTCAAACTCGTGGGTTGAGATAAGAATGGTTTAATAGAACAGAAAAGAAGAAACTAATAATGATAATGATAACACTAATAAAATGACAATAGTAATAATAAAAGGATTGGAATATACAAGTGATGCACAGTGCAATTGCTCACCACCCACCAACCAATGCCCAGTTAGTCCCCACGTGGCGATCCCCCCACCCCCCCCCCCCCCAGTTTATATACTAGACATGACATCACATGGTATGGAATACCCTGTTGGCCACTTTGGGTCAGCTGCCCTGGCTGTGTCCCCTCCCAACTTCTTGTGCCCCTCCAGCTTTCTCGCTGGCTGGGCTTGAGAAGCTGAAAAATCCTTGACTTGAGACTAAACATTACTTAGCAACAACTGAAAACATCAGTGCTATCAACATTCTTCTCATACCTAACTCAAAAACATAGCACTGTACCAGCTACTAGGAAGACAATTAACTCTGTCCCAGATGAAACCAGGACACCATGCAAACCCAATACATTCCACCCCTCGCCTCTGTGCATCACATTTAAGAATTATCATTAAAATTCACATTCATCACACAATCTTCACTCCCATCAACAAAAAATAATTCCCCCTGCAAAATCAAAACATCATCATCATCACAACACCAACAAAAAGTGGACAATTTACACATGATCCACCCCTCGTCCCTTCACCACAATTACAACATAAATTCCCCACAATCATTCCTTTCTTCACTTTCTAGCTGTGTTCAGTCCATGTTTTGCTCGTTAACGGTCCCAATTACTATCCTTATCTCGAATTCCTCATGCCCCACGTTGGGCACCAAAAAGGACTGTGGTGTGTTGACCCTGGCTGGATGCCAGGTGCCCACCAAAGCCGCTCTATCACTCCCCCTCCTCAACCGGACAGGGGACAGAAAATATAATGAAAGGCTCATTGGTTGACATAAGGACAGTTTAATAAAGCAAGAGCAAAGGTCGCACGTGAAAGCAAAGGAAAACAAAAGATTTTATTCTCTACTTCCCATCAGCAGGTGATGTCTGGCCACTTCTTGGGAAGCAGGGTCTCAGTACACTTAATGGTTGCTCCGGAAGACAAACATAAATAATGAATGCCCCCCACTTCCTCCTCCCTTTACTTAGCTTTTATAGCTGAGCTGATGTCATATGCTATGGAATATCTGTTTGGTTAGTTTAGGTCAGCTGTCCTGGCTATGTCCCCTCCCAAGATCTTGCCCTGCCCCAGCCTGCCATTGAGGGGGGGGCAAAAATGTTGGAGAGACAGCCTTGATGCTGTGCCAGCGCTGCTCAGCAGTAGCCAAAACACTGGTGTGTTATCAACACCTTTCTAGCTACCAATACAGAGCACAGCACTATGAGGGCTGCTACGGGGAGAATTAACTCCATCTCAGCCAGACCCAATACACCCTCTATCCCTTAAGTCACCGCATTCAGTCAGGTGGAGAGAGCATAGGGAGTCCTCCCTATCATGCATCCTATCTGCCTGACAGGTCTGTCGCAGGGAAGGTAGGGTGTGATTCCAGTAGTCTATGTCTCTCTCCAACTCCCTGATACTCCTCAATCTACTCAGTCCTCCCAGAGCTCTGTCACTAATCTCAAGAGTTCCTCTACCTGGGTGCACCTCCACAGGTGCAGTCACTACTGCCATCTGATACTGGCGTAAGAGTAGGCCATGCCCTGCAGCCTGACACCTGGGTAGCAGTGTGTTCCCCTCGGAGCTCTGTCTGGGAAGCTGCGTCAGTCGCGGCAGGTACAGAGTTTAGAGAAGACATAGCCTTCTGTCGCTGGATACCGTTTCTCCCTTGTCGAGCTGGCGGAGCTACAGCGCCCTTCCTGCATGCCGTTTCGTGCAAACTACCACGCCCTTACTGACGCACCACACTCTGTTGACTCGCCCTAGTCACTAGCGCTCCCTAGCGGCTTTTTGTATACGTGGGGGGGGGGGGCTTGGCCGCCATTGCTCCTGGCCCCGCCCAGGTCTTGTCAGCAGCTGTCGCAGGAGCTGCGGACTCCTGGCGGCTCCCCCGGTTCAGGAACCCCCCCGTACATTGTGCTAGAACGCTCAGCTGCGGATGGTGCCGGCACCGGAGCTGCTCACCTTGGCGACTGAGTATTTATCTTGAAGGCATTAAGCTGATAATTAAAATCTCGTTACATGAAAAAGTTTTATTAGCAGAACCAGATCATGCAAAGTTCAAAGAAATTTAGAAAATAGTACAAATGAAGCAGAGTAGGAATGGTCAGTACAATTTTTATATTTCGTGGTGCCATGTAGAAAAGTTATTAAAAATAGGGCCCAAATTAGAATTTTGATCTTACTACAGACTGTCACTAACAGGGGATCATATGATCAGAGAATTGTTATAAGCTATTTTTCCTCAATATTCAGACTTAAGACAGAAGTTTTAAAGTACTTTCTGTACTCCTTCAAAAGCCATCATTCAGTTGTGAAACTAATTTTCTTAGGATTACAAGTGTATTGAGTATACATTGCAGGGTTTTGTTAGCGGACACATTCACACACACATGACAACACCTGCAGGGGTGGCCTCTATGAGACTAAGTCAGGGGCTGCCCTGTGCCAGACACAGCTGGTTCCAGCTGGCTTGGCAATGGCCCCACTGCAGGCCAAAGTTGAGCCAATCAGTGAAGTTGGTGGTGTCTTTGTGAAAACATATTTAAGAAAGGGCAAAAAACCACTGGACAGGCAGAGGAGGGGGAAAAAAAAAGTGAAAAAAAAAAAAGTGTGAGAAACAGCAGAGGGAACACCAAGTTCAGAAAAGGAGGTATTCCATGGTGCTAGAGCTGATATCCACACTGCAGCCTTTGTAGGACCCATGCTGGAGCAGTTAGATATTTCCTGAATTAACTGTGGTCCATGGAGAACCCACGGAGAACCCATGCCAGAGCAGGGTTTTCCTGACAGGACTGTCTCCCCTGGAAGAGCCCATGCTGGAGCAGATTTTCCTGACAGGAACTGTGGCCTGTAGAGAACCCATGCCAGAGCAGGGGGAAAGTAAGTACAAGAGGGAAGGAGCAGCAGAGAGCAACCGTTATGTACAGACTGTAAACTCCCTTACCCGATTTCCCCCCTCTGTAGTAGAGGAGTCTGGAGTGAAGGAGTGAAGTTGAGCATGGGAAAGGGGGGAGGGAAAGGTGTTGTTTTAATGTTTGTCTTCCTGTTTCTTACCACCTGATTCTATTTTATTTGGCAATACATTAATTCTCCCCAAGTCAAGCCTGTTTTGCCTGTGACAGTAACTGGTAAGCAATCTCCCTGTCTTTGTCTTGACCCATGAGCTTTCTCATCCTATTTTCTCCCCCTGCCCCACTGAGGATGGGGAGTGAGTGGGTGGGTGGGAGTTTGGCCCATAGCCAAGTATAACCCACCACAAGAAGTTAGTTTAAAGAGTGATCAGAAATTCACAAGGGATAAGTACAGTGGTAGTTATACTGCAGATACAACCTCCACCTCAAAGTCCTTGAACTGCCAACTGAGAAACCTGGAGAGCATAAGGAAGATTTTATACTTACACTGTTTTGTGCTCTCTTTCCTTATGCACCAATGGTGGAAAGGATGAGAGCCAAGAGACTACTGACTGATCTGACACAAATAGGGTCAGCTTCATATTCACAGAGATCATCACTACCCATTGACACTGACAGAGCACTCAGAAGAACTGCCCTTTTGCAGCTGACCTATAACCATGGGACCCCCTTCCAAAAGGGTCAACAGTTAACTACCATTTTAGTTAAGAAGAGTTCAGAAGACTAATCCACACAGCTCACTTTATCACTTCCTCAGTTACTGGACCATGACCTGTTCCATCCTGTTGGCTCTTCCCTCCCCCATGAACTTCTGAACCTAGTTTATAATCTCCCCTATGGCCTTCAAGTGCCAGTAGACTTGTTCCTCTTTTTCTTTAAATGAGGAATGAAAAAGTCATCGTAACTAAATCAATGACAAGGTATGCATTACTAATTCATGGTCTGCTGTAACAGCTCATAGTATTATCAGCATACATTTTTAAATAGTGATTCATATCCCACTTGTTTATAGTAAACATGTCTACAGCACTACTTACTGTTCATTTCAAAAACATAAGCAAGGAATATCAAATAAAAAACAACTCTATACTAGTCTCTGTCATTCTCAGAGAAGTCAGTGAGCAACACACAAAGTCATCTTGGTTTGGTACAAAATAAAACCTTTACCAAACAATTCTTAAACAATTAAACTAGGCTAAATTAACATAAAACTCAGTTGGGTGCTTAAGTTAAATGCCTCAAAATCATGTGACTTAGGATCATGACTTAATATGCCCCATAAAAACCTTTATGCTAAAAAATATACAACCTATTTAGGTATTTAAATAAGTGTATATCAACACAACAATAAAGACAAATCTAGCCACCCTCAAGTACAAAAGGCAACCCACCTCTGATAGTCTTCCCATCATACACTCCTTTCTCTGAGCGGTTGAAAAAGAACAAGAGAAATTAAATTTTAACTCTACCTGTCTCTAGACAAATAAATGTTTATCTTTGCCTTGTAAGGAGATAGACAAGACTGAATAGTGAAGAGTTGGTGGAAGGAATTAGAGTAGTTTTACATCAGTTGTTGTGTCTGGGAAACAGTTAATACTAATTCGAATGTTAATCACCAAAGATATTTCTGCCAGACAAATTGCTTTGGATTGATGCATGTTGTATATCACCACTATAGGACTTCATACTCAAAATATAACTAGTAGCATTTTAATAAATTTCACCTTTCCCCAGCTTATTTTAGAGTTCACCTACCAGAGATGCAGCCAGATGCAACATCTAGCTGTTAGACACTAAGGTCGATCATGTCTAAGCTATTACCGCTATCATCTCACATTTACTCATAGCAGCATTTAGCTGCTACTATTTTAAAATGTAGTAGAAAGAATAATACATGCCATGAATGTATAAGATAAGCAAGTATCCTTCACACAAATAGCAGCTGCCTTATAAAAGTACTTCAGTATGTTCTTTATTTTTTAAAAAAAGGTGAAAAATCCTTTTCAAAAACTGAAGCTGTAATGAATCCTAGAATACACGTGCCCAATTTCCGGCTTGCAACCTCTTGTCTCTCAGTTATAGAGTAAATTACAGAACTGTATTGACAGGATAATTTCTCTCAGAGTAACATTCAAAATGATGTTTAGAACTCTACCAATGGTGCATTCTTTCCCACTGTCCTCCCAAAAGAATTAAAGTCTGACTCTACACACATACACTGTCTGAATACTACTCCACATGATTTTCAAGAGCAAAATGACTGGAACAATATAGATACATTTCTAGAACAGTACTTCCAGTTACTGAGAACTATATTTTAGGAAAGATATTAGCAACTTACTTGTGGGAAGTTCTTTTCTTCATCATGCTTGCAGAGACTCCTGCATGACCTACAATATAAATGATGGAATTATTGAACAATGCCAAAAAGGTATCTTACAGAAAAGTTCTCTTTTTCAAGTAAAAAAATTTAAACACTTCATGTTGTGATTGATCGATGAGCTCCTACAATGGAAGTAGGCTCTGAGGAGACAGACAAGGACTACATACTCACGAAGCTAAGTGAAGAAGTAGGGAGTGACTGATGACAACTGTCACAAAAAGCTGAACTTAACACAAAGGAGACGGGAAGTAGTCTTTGTTCTAGATAAATGGCTACAACAGTTGAGGGCTTGAGCTGATAATAATAATAAGCAGCAAATGCATATCTTCCTGAGTCAGCGAGGCCAGAATGGGTGGGTATATATGTGGCTCAGCCAAACTGAGTATAAAAACTCAGTATAGAGCCAAACCCAAGTATAAAGTATAGCATATACCATATAAAAACTGTACAACTAACAGAAAGAACTTTGAAGAGAGCAACAGGCTTGAGCTGGTTTCAGCCCACATATTCCTTCCCAACGACTGGGGATGCCCAGCATCATAATGGAGATCAGTAATGAGAATCACATTTGTATTGTGATTTGACTGTATATTGCAACTGCTATACTCTGCTAAATGTAACTTGTAATTGTACTGTGCTTTAAGTAAATTGCTGTATCATTCTGCTAAATCAAAGTCCCATGTAATGTCAAATAACTTCAAAAAACTAAAGTTGGTATTAAACATTAAACCCTCTACATATGGAATATCTAAAAGAACCCAGTCAGAGTGTGTTGGACACATGTATGTTATCAATAAAAAAACCCCTCATGTATCTGTAGAAACATGTTCAGAATTTCATCTATGGATGTTTAAATTCATACCTACAGAGAAATATTTAACTGAGGTTTCTCTACAGATCCAAACAAATTCTTTAACATTATGTGCATGTTCCAAGCATAGCTTTGGCATATGTATTTTGAAAATTAATTTTCATAATAGCAGTAGTGTCACACAAGAGTTACACCCTGAAAGTGCAATTAACCTTAAAAGTTTTCATAAATATTTTAATCTTTGGATTTTCAGATGGAGAAATAAAGACATATATCAAGTGACAGAAATGGCAGAATTAAAATCAGACTACATACATCTTGTTTCCAACACTCAAGCTTGTACTGAATCCATGGAAAGACGCATCTCCAGTTTTAACAACAGCTGGATTTTTAAGTTTTCAAAAATGAGGCCCTCTATGCGAATAGCTACAGTAAAGATCCTATTTGCAATTTTTTACTATTAAAAGACCAAGTAAAGAGAACTTACCTTTGAACATGTTTATAAGAACTATCAGCTAGAAATTAAAATAAAAGATATCACAAAATGTCTGAATAGAAACCCCAAAGACTTTGAGACTTGACTGCAACCACTAAACAAGCATTCTCATATCATTAGCCACCCCTTAGTTATATGAGGAAAAAAAGTTTAAAAACATACTTAAAAGAAAGAAATCCGTTCTCACAAAGTAAAAGAACATGAACACACAGATTTAATTTTTTCCATTACTGGTTGATGAGACAAAGTAAGATTTAACTAAATCAGCTCAAGTAGTTAAAACGCTATAGAAAAAACACCCACATATTCAGCAGGGTGGTTCAGCACAAAATTTGTTTTCTGTCCTCTGCTTAGAGACTCTGAATCTTATACAGTGCAACGCATTTAGCCTTCCAAAACAAAAGGAATTCTACAGGTACACAGAAGGAAGATCTATTACAGAAGCTGCAAAAACCACAAAGGAGAAGCTATGCACGCTACTCAGAATGAGCCCTGTTCAGTAACTGCTCACCTTTGGCACCTCTTATTTTTGATAGGACTCAAGCTCTACAGCCAGGTGTCTTTTCTCTCAAATTCACTTCTGTCCAAAATTTCTCGGCTATCCATACACAATCTCCATGCATGAAATGACATGTACCAAACTAACAAATATTTACAACAACACTGAACTAAGAATTTGAGAGAATACCCTTTTTTGCTATCAGGTGAAAATGAGCTTGACAGTACCTGACTGATTTCAAGAACTTCCTTGCTCATGTATCTAGCTCTAAACAAAAGCCAACTAAGCAAACTGAGTAAAGCTCAGTTTCTTGTGTTGGTAGCTTAAGGTAGTGCACAGTTTAATGCAAAGTTATGGCACTGTATTGGGTTTGTGTGGCAAGGATTTGGTAGCAGGGGGGTTACAGGGGTGTCTTCTGTGAGAAGCTGCTAGAAGCTTCCCCTATGTCTGACAGAGCCAATACCAGCTGGCTCTAAGACAGACCTGCCGCCGGCCAAGGCTAAGCCAATCAGCAATAGTGGTAGCGCCTCTGTGATAACATATTTAAGAAGGGAAAAAAAAGTTGCTGCGGCACAGAAACTGCAGTCGGAGAGAGGAGTAAGAACGTGTAAGAAACAACCCTGCAGACACCAAGGTCAGTGAAGAAGGAGGGGGAGGAGGTGCTCCAGGCACCAGAGCAGAGATTCCCCTGCAGTCCATGGTGAAGACCATGGTGAGGCAGGCTGTCCCCCTGCAGCCCATGGAGGTCCACGGTGGAGCAGATATCCACCTGCAGCCTGTGGAGACCCCATGCCGGAGCAGGTGGATGCCCGAAGGAGGCTGTGACCCCATGGGAAGCCTGCACTGGAGCAGGCTCCTGGCAGGACCTGCGGACCTGCAGAGAGAGGAGCCCACACTGGAGCAGTGTGCTCCTGGCAGGACTTGTGATCCTGCGGGGGAGCCGTGCTGGAGCAGTGTGCTCCTGAAGGACTGCATGCCGTGGAAGGAACCCACACTGGAGCAGTTTGTGAAGAACTGCAGCCTGTGGGAAGGACCCCATGCTGGAGCAGGGGAAGAGTGTGAGGAGTCCTGCCCCTGAAGAGGATGAAGCAGCAGAGATAATGTGTGATGAACTGATCGTAACCCCCATTCCCCATCCCCCTGCGCTGCTGGGGGAGGTAGGTAGAGAATTAGGGAGCGTCGTGGTTTCAGCCCAGCCGGTAACAAAGCACCAGACAGCCACTCCCTCACTCGCTCACTTCTCCCCCCTCGGCAATGGTGGGATGAGGAGAAAATATAAAGAAAGGCTCATGGGTCAAGACAAGGACTGGGAGGGATCGCTCACCACTTATGGTCACGGGCAAAAGACAGGCTCAACTTGGGGAAGAAACAAAATCAATTTAATTTACTACAAATCAAATCAAAACAAGGATATTAGGAAGTAAAACCAAACCTTAGAACACCTTCCCCCCACTCCTCCCTCATTCCCAGCTCAACTCCACTCCCGGTTCTCTCTCCCTCCTCCCCCCGGCGGCACAGAGAAACAGGGGATGGGGGTTGGGGTCAGCTCACCACACCTTGTCTCTGCTGCTCCTTCCTCCTCAGGGGGAGGACTCCTCACTAGTCCCCTGCTCCACCGTGGGGTCCCTCCCACGGGAGACAGTCCTCCACGAACTTCTCCAATGTGAGTCCTTTCCACGGGCTGCAGTTCTTCACAAACTTCCCTGGCATGGGTCCTTTCTGCGGGCCGATCTTCAGTCACAAACTGCTCCAGCACAGGCTTTCCCATGGAGTCACGGCCATCTTCGGGGGCATCCGACTGCTCTGGCGTGGGCTCTTCCATGGCCTGCAAGTGGGCATCTGCTCCACCGCTCACCTCCATGGGCTGCAGGGGGACAGCCTGCTGTCTCACCACAGGCTGCAGGGGCATCAACCTCCTCAGGCACCCCTCCTCCCCCTCCTTCTTCACTGACCTCGGTGTCTGCATAGGTGTTCCTCTCACGTTCCAATCCCACCACTCACTGCAGGTTCCCCTTCTTAAATATGTTATCCCAGAGGTGCTACCACCATCACTGATTGGGTCGGCCTTGGCCAGAGGTGGGTCTGACTTGGAGCTGGGGGAGCTTCTAGCACCTTCTCACAGGAGCCACCCCTGTGGCCCCTGCCCCGCTACCAAAAAACCCGCGCCACACAAACCCATAACATTTGTATAAACAATGCATGCCTTCCTAACAACTGTGCCCCTGAAGAAGAACTAAAAGACTGATAAGAAGGGAACATCCTACCCCAGGAGGCACTGAAAGTTGAATAATTGCTAATAGGCATGAAGTCAGCAAAGATCTTTGGTAATTGGGGGAAAGGTAAAGGCAGCAGGGGGAGATCACAACCACCGACTCAATTCAAGACCAGAAAGACTTACCCCCCCACTCTCCTTGAGCATGCACTGTAGAATAAAAAAACACTGTACCTTTAATTCGAAGCGGGGAAAACTTTAGCCCGATAGAAACTGTGGTAGATAAGCGACTACCAGTAACAGTTTTGGGGAAGAGCTTTGGAAACTGAATATGTAAAACTAAACTGTATAAATTGCTTACCCGTTTAGGTATAAGGGGTGCCAGCTTTGTGGATTACCACCTAGCCCCCATCTTTGCGCAAACATGAATTGGAATAAAATACCTCTGCTCTGTGTGTACATTGGCGTCTCGCACACCAGGTAAACAACCCCACTTTTGGGACAACACTCTGGCTGCAGTTTCTGTTGCGCAGCAACTTTTCCCCTTCTTAAATATGTTATCACAGAGGCACTACCACTGTCGCTGATTGGCTTGGCCTTGGCCAGCAGTGGGACCATCTTGGAGCCGGCTGGCATTGGCTCGATCGGACATAGGGGAAGCTTCCAGCAGCTTCTCACAGAAGCCACCCCTGTAGCCCTCCAGCTACCAAAACCTTGCCATGCAAACCCAATACAAACACATCTCAGCTTAAACTGTGTAGCACTTCACATCCTCCGAAATTGTAACAGGAGTTCACTGAACAGTGAATATTTCCCCTATAGGAGCTGTAAATAGGGAGATGGAACAACATGGAATCCTTATATTTAACATCTTTTAGTTTTATCCTTGCAGAGTAAGGCCAAAACCAAAATTACCCAATGAATTACCCAATGTGCCTGCCTGAATCTATCTTTATTCATGCAAAGTACACCAGCAATATAGCTTTTCCAATGTAAATGAAAAAAACACAAGAACTCTACAAACTACTTGTATGATCCAAGTTCAATAGCATCCAGATGTTTGGAATTGTATCTAAACTTCAAAGGCGGCGGGGGGGTGTTTTAAGATGTCAACAGTACTACTATATTTCTCACTCTGGAAAGCATTTTCATTACTACTAAAGCAGTACGCTGATAGCATATGTCCATACATTTCATGTGGTTTGTTCAAACTTTTATGGTTTTAATATTTTGTACCTTCTATGAAAACTGGTTTGCTGCTAGATGACTGTATAAGTGAGATTTGATAAATGATCATATATTAACATTATGGTTGAAACAATAGACAAAGGGTAGCCGGGGAGATAATTACAAAAGCGTAGTCAAGTGATTAACTAGTAATTATTCATAAGTTTTGCAGTTCTTTGCTCTTATGACTAGATGTTCCTGTACGCTTGTCATGGTTTAACCCCAGCCAGCAACTAAGCACCACGCAGCCGCTCACTCACTCCCTCCCCCACCCAGTGGGATGGGGGAGGAAATCGGGAAAAAGAAGCAAAACCCACGGGTTGAGATAAGAACAGTTTAATAGAACAGAAAAGAAGAAACGAATAATGATAATGATAACACTAATAAAATGACAACAGCAATAATGAAAGGATTGGAATGTACAAATGATGCGCAGTGCAATTGCTCACCACCCGCCGACCGGCACCCAGCTAGTCCCCCAGCGGCGATTCCCCGCCCCCACTTCCCAGTTCCTATACTGGATGGGACGTCACATGGTATGGAATACCCTGTTGGCCAGTTTGGGTCAGCTGCCCTGGCTGTGTCCCCTCCCAACTTCTTGTGCCCCTCCAGCTTTCTCGCTGGCTGGGCAGGAGAAGCTGAAAAATCCTTTACATTAGACTAAACATTACTTAGCAACAACTGAAAACATCAGTGTTATCAACATTCTTCACATACTGAACTCAAAACATAGCACTGTACCAGCTACTAGGAAGACAGTTAACTCTATCCCAGCTGAAACTAGGACAACGCTAGATGAGAACAATGTTGAAACTGACCACATGTGATTGAAGCTGCATTAAGCTTCAAGATCAAAGAACAAGGACAAGAAGAAAGACTTCAAGGACAGCCAACAAGAACTTCAAATGGGTCAGTGGTCTCAAAAGCAGCCCTTCGACTCAAATGGATCCTTCATTGCGCATGATCGGATGTAGGCAGTACTGTGATAATCAGTTACAATCATTTTTATGTATATGTATACTAATCTGATTAATATGCAATTAGTTATTCTATATAACCTGTTAGTGCTAAAGCTGTGGTATGCACGCTAGGTGGAACTATCCCCCGTGCATCCAGCGCTGCAATAAAGAATGCCTGCTTTCTAAAACTCCAAAACGAGTCTTAGAGAGTTTCTTCAACCGGCTTTTCGGTATCATTTTGGCGACCCAGATGGGACGAGGCTTCTGAGACTCAACGGACGTGGGATCGCAGGACCTCCAGCTGGCACCGAGATTTCTCGGGGAGACCCTTGATCCCCGTTCCCCAGGCTCACAAGCCAAGGCCACTGGTAAGATTTTATTTAAAGGCATTCTTTTGATTAACCTGGTTCTGGTATTCTGGTCTGGTACTCTTACCTGTAAGCCTGACTAAGAGAAGTCAGCAAGGAAGAGATGTAAAAGGATCCTTAAAAGTCTGGTATTCTGGTAGAAGTACTTCGCTGATAAAGGGTATTCGTCTTGCTGGTTGAAGGCAGAGATACCCATTTGGTTTGGTCTCGGTACTTTGATTAAGGCTTTGGGATTTGACTATTGATTTTGCATATGACCTTTTGATCTCTGATTGATTCTGTTTGGTATTTTGACTTAGGCTCTGATATTTGACTTTCTGGTTTTTTGATTTTTGTATATTGAAGGTGTTGATAATGGGAACAGGACAGTCAAGTGAACTCCCTAAAAAAATCACCTCTGGGGTGTATTTTGAAGCACTGGAAACAGCTGGGGGGTGTGTCGGGTAGTAACATGCAGAGAGAAGATTTGATTAAATATTGTAATCATTGGTGGCCTCTGTTACTGATTTGTCATTGATTTGTTATTAGTTAGAATTAATCATATTTAGTTTTAATATTTTAGCAAAATCATATGTATGTTGTATTTTATATATTTAACCACCAACCAGTGTCTGCTGTAAAATCCCCTGTATAGCCCCGTATCAAGGCCGGAGAAATTGGCTAAAATCATCTAGTAGGAACATTTAGAACTTAGATAAGATAAAGAAATACCTGACAACGGGGTGGTGTAAGAGTTGTCAGTACGTTACCTGACAACGGCCTGTTTGGAACGCAGCGGCCGATCCCCAAGGATAGAATGTGCGGTACAAGGCTCCTGGAAGGTACCTGGCTAGAGCCGTTAGAGATAACCGCATAGCTACTGTCAAAAAGGATGGATTGCAACCGTTGCCATAACATCGATGAAGAAATCATAAACTCTAGACGAACTTTGCTTCATTATAATACCAAAACACACCTCCTGGTCAAAAGCTACCCGCCTCCAAGACTTACCATGCCTCGGAGAAACCTTCACTGCGCCTGCGTAAAGGACATTTACATATGCTAATGATTTCCCGGAAGTTTAATGAATATGTATAACTTTTCTTGGAAATCTAATGAATATGTATCAATAAGTCTTTATATAAAGTGTATTGTTTTGGTGACAGGTGTGTGTGGTTCGTGAGAGGACTCGCCCGCGCACCCGGCCGTCAATAAAGAAGTGTCTGCTTATCTACACTAAATTGGTGTTGATAAGTTCTTCATTCCGAGCTTTTCGGTAACAGTTTTTGGCGACCCAGATGGGACCTCGCTGAGAGAGACCGGAGGAGTCGGGGACCCGATCGGTTCCTGCCGGCACCGAGGATTTCTCGGGGATACCCATCGATCCCCGATCCATAAGGCTCTTTGCGACGTCCCCTGGATTTTGGTAAGACACTTCTTTTAAATATTAAGGATAGTGGGTTAGAGTCCCACCGGTATTGTTTGGGGTTAGAGTCCCCCCGAGTGGGTTAGAGTCCCACCGGTATCGTCTGCCTGTCAGACACGGCAAAAGCTGCGCAAGGTTGGACAAAAGGATCCTGAAGGAAGTGGAAGCCTAGGCGTCTGCCCGTAAGACATAAGCGAAAGCTATTGCTGGGTTGGACAATTTGGGAGTGGGTTAGAGTCCCACAACTTTTGAAGATTCTGGGTTAGAGTCCCAGCTTCAAAAGCATTTTGGAAATTTTGGGTTTGAGTCCCAAATTCTAAAAAAAAAAAACCAAAAAAACCCCCCCAAAAAACCAAAAAGAAAGAAAGAAAAAAAAAAAGGGGAAAAAAAAAAAGTGAGATATATTGTGTACTTGGAAGTATCGTGAGTGTTGTAAGTGTGGGATGTGCAATTGAGCATGAAGTGAGTCTTGGCAACGATTGTAGTGTCTCTTATTGAGGTTGGAAGTTATAAAGTGTGAATATATTTGCTGGCTAATAATTTTGCCAGGGGATATTGGTTATGACTCTTGCTTAGGGAAGTCGGCTTTGTCTGTGCCCTGGGCAAGTAGGTGGACTCCATTACCTGGCAACAATTGTTATTTGTATTTATTTAATATTTGGTGTTTGATATATTTATTTGGTATTTGAAACTTTGTATTTGATACTTGGCATTTGATATTTGGTATTTAACATCTGATAATTGATTATTGATTTTTGATATTTGTTATATATTTAATAGATATTTGGTATTGGGTATAAAGATAATGGCATTTGCCAAATTATTTAAGAGTAAGAGTATGGGAAATTTGTCCACTGATGGAAAGATACCGAAAACATCTCTGTTGAGATGTTTGTTGGCACATTGGGGTGAATTGCATGACGATTTACGTAAAAATCAAATGACTGAATATTGTAATCATTGGTGGCCTCTGTATACATTGGAGGATCAGGAAAGGTGGCCCGTGAATGGGACCCTGAATTATAACACCATTCTGCAGTTAATGTTGTTTTGTAGAAGAGAAGGGAAATGGAGTGAAGTACCTTATGTGGATTTATTCTTTTACTTAAGGCAGAGACGAGATTGGCAAAATGAGTGCAAGCTAGTTAGTAGGGACAATTTGGTAATGGCTATAACTTTTGATAATAAGAAAGAGAAGAAATGTTGTCTGGCATGTGATATTGCCCCCAAAGAGGATGAAGGGCCAGAGTTGGATATATCCCCTCCCAGGAGAGGAAGGAATTGGGGGTGAGAACATAGGGAACAGATGGAAGAACCAGAAAGCAATGGAATAGAGGATGCAGGGGAAGGACCATCTGAAGTTGTGATTCATACCCCCATTTCTCGAAGGACCTGACAGCAGGCACAAACAATAGCTCCCTTGAGGCAGGGAGTTGGTAACGATGGACCAGTGTATGTAAAAGTGCCCTTTTTGGTTGTGGACTTGATGGCTTGGAAGCAGGCAGCTGGAGTATATCGAGAAGATCTTGAGAGAGTTGGCAGAGTAGTGGATACTATAATTAGAAGGCAGAATCCAGACTGGAGTGATTTACAGGTGATCTTGGATAATTTGTTGGATGATACAGAAAAGCAGATGGTACTAAAAACTGACAAAGCACAGGCAGAAGTAGCAGTATTAAGTGGGACAGTAAGTGGAACATTAAAACAGAATTTTCTGTCTGGGGATCCGCAGTGGGATCCAAACAACGTGGAACATAGAGAAAGGCTGAGTCGGTATCAGAAATAGATTTTATATGGAGTTAAACATGCTATGCCTAAATCTTTGAATTGGTCTAAATTATATGAGGTGAGGCAAGATAAGAATGAATCTCCCTTAGCGTTTCTGGAAAGATTGAAGGAAGCTGCCAGAAAATATACTGATTTAAGAGTAGAAACAGAGGCGGCTCAGATACAGTTGGCTTTGATTTTTATGGGACAGTCGGCACCAGACATAAGAAAGAAACTTCAGAAGCTGGAGGGAGAGGATTTAAGGAGCTTGAATAAAATGTTAGAGGCAGCATGGAAAGTATATAATAACAGGGAAAAAGAGGAAAGGAAAATCAGAGAAAATAGATTACTGGCCGTAATGACAGGAACAGCAGACAGAGGACGAAGTAGAGGAAGAGGACGAGGTGACAGTGGACGGAGAGGATTTATAAATTTTAGCAATCGGAATTTTAACACCCCCTTAGGAGTGAATCAGTGTGCTTTGTGTCGGGAGGAAGGACATTGGAGAAAAGATTGTCCTAAAAATGTGCAGTGCTCAGGAGGAAATATTCGGAAAGAGGTAGCCAGAATGATGGTTTTGAATGAATGAAGAGGACCAGAGGGGAACCCAGCTGAGCCTCTGGTTATAATTAAGCTGGGAGAAAAAGAAGTTAAATTTCTAGTGGATACAGGAACGACATTTTCGGTATTAAATACTTGTAAAGGAAAAATTGGAACAAAACCAGCAAACATAGTAGGAGCAACAGGGAAAGAAGAACACAGACCATTCCTGCAACCTCTGGATTTGAAATTTGGAAATAAAATAATTACACATGAATTTTTGTATGTACCAGAATGCCCGATACCCTTGTTAGGAAGGGATTTGTTATCTAAATTAAATGCACAAATTGTTTTTGAGGAAGGAGAACTCTTTTTGAAGATACCTGAGTCAAAAACAGGAGAAATCCTAATGATACAAGAAAAAGTGGAGGAGCAGGAAATTCCACCAGAAGTGGATTTTGCAGTGATCCCTACAGTGTGGGAAACAGATATTCCTGGTAAATCAAAATTAACAGCACCTGTAAAAAAAGAGATCAAAAAAAAAAAGATGCAAGAACAGTAAAAATTAAACAATACCCAATTAAACCAGAAGTTAAACAAGAGTTAAAGAAATTGATTGACAAATTTTTGAAGTATAAAATTTTGGAGGAATGTGAATCTGAATATAATACTCCTATTTTACCAGTTAGAAAACCCTCGGGAGAATACAGGTTAGTGCAAAATTTGAGAGCAGTGAATCAAATAGCCAAAGACATATATCCTGTGGTTGCAAATCCTTATACATTGTTAACAGCGTTAAAGGAGACTCATCAGTAGTTTACAGTGCTTGATTTAAAAAATGCTTTCTTTTGCATACCCTTGGAGAAAGAAAGCAGAAAGTTGTTTGCTTTCGAATGGGAAAATCCACAAACTAGGCGAAAGATGTAGCTGACATGGACAAGACTACCCCAAGGATTTAAAAATAGCCTGACAATTTTTGGAAACCAGCTGGCAAAAGAGCTTGAAATCTGGAAACAGGACAAACCAAGGCCTGAACATTTACTTCTACAACATGTGGATGACATATTGATTGCTACAGAAGAAAGATCTACCTGCATACAGGTAACCATTGATGTCTTGAATTTTCTGGGACTAAATGGGTACAAGGTATCCAGGAAGAAAGCTCAAATAGCATGTCAGACTGTGATATATCTGGGCTTTGAGATTTCGAAAGGGCAGAGACAATTGGGAAAAGATCACAAAGAAACCATCTGTAGTATACCTGAGCCGAAAAATATCCATGAACTTAGAGCGTTCTTGGGAATGGCAGGGTGGTGTCGTCTTTGGATCATGAACTACGGTCTAATAGCTAAACCGTTATATGAGGCCCAAAAGAACTCTTCCTTTGTGTGGGGTCCAAAACAGCAAAGGGCCTTTACAAAGTTAAAACGCGCTTTAATGTTAACACCTGCTTTAGGCCTCCCTGATTTAACTAAAGGTTTTCAGCTGTTCATTCATGAAAGACAACACCTGGCACTTGGTGTGTTAACCCAGAAGATGGGGAGCTGGAAATGACCAGTTGGCTACTTCTCCAAACGACTGGACACAGTGAGTAAAGGGTGGCCAAATTGTCTTAGAGCAGTGGCTGCAACGGTGATGATCATACAAGAAGCTCGGAAATTGACTTTGGGAAAAACAATAACAGTCTATGTCCCACACATGGTGAAAACTGTTCTAGAACAAAAGAGGGGACACTGGCTATCTCCGAGCAGAATGATGAAGTACCAAGTAATATTAACAAGATGATGTAATTTTAAAAGCAACTAACCTGGCAAATCCAGCTGTGTTTTTAAGTTCCATACAGGAAGAAAGACATTTGGAACATGATTGCCTGGCTGCTATTGAGTATGTTTATTCCAGTCGTGAAGATTTGAAGGATGTACCATTGGAGCGACCGGACTGGGAACTGTATACAGATGGTAGCAGCTTTATAAAACAAGGAGTTCGATACGCTGGATATGCGGTAACAACAGATACCACAGTTATAAAAGCAGAAGCATTGCCAAGTACCACCTCAGCTCAGAAAGCGGAACTTATTGCTTTGATTCAAGCTTTAGAACTAAGCGAGGAAAAGAAAATAAATATTTAGACAGATTCAAAGTATGCTTTTGGAGTGATACATGTCCATGCAGCATTGTGGAAAGAAAGAGGATTATTGTCCTCCCAGGGATCAAATATTAAACACCAAGATGAAATTTTACAATTATTACAAGCAGTTCAGAAACCAGATCAGGTAACAATCATACACTGTAAAGCACATCAAATTAGAAACACAAAGGAAATCACTGGAAATAATTTAGCCGACCAAACGGCAAGAAAGGTAACAAAAGAACAAGTATTGCAAATAGCATTAATTCCCTCCAAAACAGTAACTCTCCCTAGGGAAAAACGAAAATACTCAGAGGAGGATGATAAGCTAGGTCAATTATTAAATGCTAAGAAAAACCTAGCCGGATGGTAGGTAACACCTAAAGGACAGGTAGTAGTTCCACCCTTTTTGATGAGAGAAATAATTCAAACAAAGCATCAGGAGTGTCACTGGAGAGCAGAGGCCTTAGTAACTTCCTTACAAAAACAAGTGGTATCACTCAGAATGTTAGGAATAGCTAAAATAATAACTGCAAAATGTGAAGTATGTTTAAAAAATAATCCAATAATCAGGAAAAAGGTTCAAATGGGTCGAATAAAATCTGGTACAGAGCCTAGAGATTATTGGCAAGTAGATTTTTCAGAACTACCTAGACAGAATGGGTATCAGTACATCCTGGTGGGGGTTGATACTTTTACAGGATGGCCAGAAGCTTTTCCCTGTCGTTCCACACGAGCAAAGGAAGTAGTAAAATGGTTACTACGAGAAATAATTCCAAGGTTTGGCGTTCCTATTGGAATTTCTTCTGACAGAGGTCCACACTTTGTTGCAGAAGTGGTCCAAAATGTTAACAAAATTCTGGGTATCACATAGGATTTGCATACCCCATGGAGGCCACAATCCAGTGGGAAAGTAGAAAGAATGAATCAAACCTTTAAAAGACAAATAAGCAAAATTTGTCAAGAGACTAATTTAAAATGGCCTCAAGCACTTCCATTGACATCATTACGAATCAGAGTACAGCCAAAGAGTAGAACCTCAGTCAGTCCTTATGAATTATTGTATGAGAAACCTTATGAATCTCCAGAACCAAACCCAAACATGCATGTAAAAAGAAAACAAGATGTATATAACTATTTGCTTTCCTTAGGAAAAACTTTGACTGTAATTCGGAGAGCAGTGGTGTAGAATAGACCATTATCCCTGGAAGTTCCAGTGCATGACTTACAACCAGGAGACTATGTCTATGTGAAAACGTGGACTTCCAAACCCCTGCAGGAATGTTGGAAAGGACCCTTCCAGATACTGTTAACCACCTTCACGGCTATTAAAATTACAGAATCGGATGCTTGGATACACTACACTCGAGTGAAGAAGGCACCTACTCCATGGAAGATTATTAGCCGGAATCCAAAGACTTTAAAACTGACTCTGAAACATGTCTAATTTTTCATATCTGTTTGTGCTTGTTCTTTTTATATTAGTTCGGCAGATAATGATGGTGGAAACCTGGACTGATTTAATGATTAGAAACAAAAGACAAGTAGAAACAGAACAATTGATTAACATTCCTGAAAAAAAAAATGTCCAAAACAAATTTGATGTTAAAATTAATTAAGAGATTTGCCAGCTTGCAAAATGTTACCCAAATTATTGCTTGTTTGCCGATACCAAGAACAGTGAGAAAATCTATTCCTTAAAAAATTTTAACTATAAATTTAACTACCCTGGAACATAGAAACAAAACCACCTATTGCAAACAAAGGCCAGTGACTAAATACAACCTAGCCATCAGTAGACGACAGAGGCAGTTCATTATGAAAAAAAAAGAAAATTTAGTATCTTGGTGGAGATATGAAAAAATTTTATTATTGTAGTACTAAAGACCCAGCAATCGAAAGAATTCCTCTTTTAGCTGCAGCCTTAAAATATGGCTGCTTGTGTAGAAGATTCAAAAATGATCTCAAATTAACTGAAACTATTTGAAAAGATATGTCAAAAGATTAGTTAAGAAAAATTTTTAGTAGATGGAGATGAAATCTGAGCTCTTGGTTACGGTATATAATCAAAACTTTGTTTCTGTTACTAATTGTCTTTTTGATGATCATGCTACTATATGCTTGTCTAAAAAAAAAACAATTTATCAACAGAATTGTAATAAATCGCATGATCATGAGAGAAGTTCCAATTGTTCCACCAGAATACAGTCCACCACCAGTATATGCCGAAACAAATATTGACTCTCAGAATAATAATAAATAAATATTAGATAGATGATGTGAAAGTATTGAAATAATTTTCAACACTTTCAAAGGGGGGAAATGTTACTGATTTGTCATTGATTTGTTATTAGTTAGAATTAATCATATTTAGTTTTAATATTTTAGCAAAATCATATGTATGTTGTATTTTATATATTTAACCACCAACCAGTGTCTGCTGTGAAATCCCCTGTATAGCCCCGTATCAAGGCCGGAGAAATTGGCTAAAATCATCTAGTAGGAACATTTAGAACTTAGATAACAAGATAAAGAAATACCTGACAACGGGGTGGTGTAAGAGTTGTCAGTACGTTACCTGACAACGGCCTGTTTGGAACGCAGCGGCCGATCCCCAAGGATAGAATGTGCAGTACAAGGCTCCTGGAAGGTCCCTGGCTAGAGCCGTTAGAGATAACCGCATAGCTACTGTCAAAAAGGATGGATTGCACCTGTTGCCATAACATCGATGAAGAAATCATAAACTCTAGACGAACTTTGCTTCACTATAATACCAAAACACACCTCCTGGTCAAAAGCTACCCGCCTCCAAGACTTACCACGCCTCGGAGAGACCTTCACTGCGCCTGCGTAAAGGACATTTACATATGCTAATGATTTCCCGGAAGTTTAATGAATATGTATAACTTTTCTTGGAAATCTAATGAATATGCATCAATAAGTCTTAATATAAGGTGTATTGTTTTGGTGACAGGTGTGCGTGGTTCGTGAGAGGACTCGCCCGCGCACCCGGCCGTCAATAAAGAAGTGTCTGCTTATCTACACTAAATTGGTGTTGATAAGTTCTTCATTCCGAGCTTTTCGGTAACAGAAGGTCCCTGCATTGAATCCATTGAAGCAAGGAGGTGAAACAATGAGGTTCTGCCAACGCTATTGCCTTACCTCTGATTTATACCACAAGTACCCAGTTCTGGCATAGTGTCAAGAAAAAAGCGTGTCCTTAGCTAACTTAGCTTGATTTTAATATTAAAAATGACACCCACTTGTGCATAATGGGTATGTAAATGTAAGACCACCTTAATATAATGAGTTGGGTAATTATTTAGACATGTATAGAAGTACTTTTGTTATATGAATTGTAACCAATCATGTATTTTGTTACCACTTTTTCCTTGATCCTGATGTGTATATAAGACCCTGTTTGCGTTTCAAGTGTGTGCTAGCTTTGTGGAGTTACCACCTAGCACCCATCTCTGCGCAGACATGAAACAAACAAATATCTTGACTTTGTGTGTTATCGGCTCTTCGCACACTGGGTGAAGAACCCCATTTTGGGACAACACAACTGCCTGACCACTTCAGGGCTGACCAAGTTAAAACATGTTATCAAGGGCATTGTCCAAATGCCTCTTAAACACTGACAGGCATGGGGCATCGACCTCCTCTCTAGGAAGCCTGTTCCAGTGTTTGACCACCCTCTCGGTAACGAAATGCTTCCTAATGTCCAGTCTAAACCTCCCCTGGCACAGCTTTGAACAATTCCCATACATCCTGTCACTGGATACCAGGAAGAAGAAATCAGCACCTCCTTCTCCACTTCCCCTCCTCAGGAAGTTGTAGAGAGCAATGAGGTCACCCCTCAGCCTCCTTCTCTCCAAACTAGACAAGCCCAAAGTCCTTAGCCGCTCCTCATAGGACATGCCTTACAGCCCTTTCACCAGATTTGTTGCCCTCCTCTGGGCACATCCAAGGACCTTAAGATCCTTCTTAAATTGTGGGGCCCAGAACTGCACACAGTACTCAAGGTGAGGGCTCACCAATGCTAAATACAGCAGGATAATGAATGACCTCTTTTGAGTGGCTGGTTATACTGTGTTTGATGCACCCCAGGATGCGGTTTGCCCTCTTGGCTGCCAGGGCACATTGCTGACACCTATTGAGCCTGCTGTCAACCAGCACCCCCAGATCCCTTTCTGCAGAGCTGCTCTCCAGCCACTCCTCTCCCAATCTATATTTGTGTCCAGCATTACTCCATCCCAGGTGCAGAATCCGGCATTTTGACTTGTTAAATTTCATCCCGTTAATCATAGCCCAATGCTCCAATCTATGTTCCAACATTAGTAATTAGACAAGTAATTAGATGCGCACCATGCAATCACCATATATTGGTGGTAAAAATATGGCAAACCACCACTGCCAACACAAAGGAATAGTTACTAACCAAAAAAGGACCGCCATTACTTTCTCCTCTTACTTGTGAAATATTGTCTGACCCATGTGAAGATAAAATGTTTGCATGTGAAGCAGTCTCTGAATGGCTGCAAGCACTATTCCTTCAAATGCTAAAGCTCATTAGAACAAATTCACGATAGAAATGCTGTTCTGTTTTTCTTTTCCCTACAGGAATTTAAAGATGAATTGTAATACTAAAGTTCTGATGCTTTAGGATATCTTTTGTCCTGTGTATTTAATTTCCCCCCCCCCAAGATTAAAGGAAGAAATAAACTCTCACAACATAAGATAGACATAAACCTTATCCTACTAAGGCAACAAATCAGGTGTGCAGAGGACTTTTCTTTCTCAATTTAGAATTCCAAACAGCTTGTACAGTTTCTTTACAAATATGTTTATTTGTAAATGTATGATATTGTAAGTATTACTATGTCTTAATGACTTAAGACATTTGAGAGCAAATAAAAATATTTTAATATATTAATTTTTAACTGTATTGGTTTTGTTGGCAAGGTTTTGGTAGCGGGGGGGGTTACAGGGGTGGCTTCTGTAAGAAGTTGCTGGAAGCTTCCCCCTGTGTTCGAGAGAGAGAGCCAATACCAGCCGGCTCTAAGACGGACCCGCCGGCGGCCAAGGCCGAGCCAATCAGCGATAGTGGTAACGCCTCTGGGATAACATTTTTTAAGAAGGAAAAAAGTTGGGACAGGCAGATTCGGCAGCCGGAGAGAGGAGTGAGAACATGTAAGAGAAACAACTCTGCGGACACCAAGTTCAGTGAAGAAGGAGGGGGAGGAGATGCTCCAGGCGCCGGAGCAGAGATTCCCCTGAGGCCCGTGGGGAAGACCATGGTGAGGCAGGCTGTCCCCCTGCAGTCCATGGAGGTCCACGGTGGAGCAGATATCCACCTGTAGCCCGTGGAGGACCCCACGCCGGAGCAGGTGGGTGCCCGAAGAAGGCTGTGACCCCGTGGGAACCCTGCGCTGGAGCAGGTTCCTGGCAGGACCTGCGGATCTGTGGAGAGAGGAGCCCACGGAGCAGGTTTTCTGGCAGGACTTGTGACCCCGTGGGGGACCCACGCTGGAGCAGTGTGCTCCTGAAGGACTGCACACCATGGAAAGGACCCATGCTGGAGCAGTTCGTGAAGAACTGCAGCCCGTGGGAAGGGCCCACGTTGGAGAAGTTCGTGGAGGACTGTCTCCCATGGGTGGGACCCCACGTTGGAGCAGGGAAGAGTGTGATGAGTCCTCCCCCTGAGGAGGATGAAGCGGCAGAAAACAACGTGTGATGAACTGACCGTAAACCCCATCCCCGTCCCCCTGTGCCGCTGGGGGGGTTGGTAGAGAAGCCGGGAGTGAAGTTGTGCCCGGGAGGAAGGGAGGGGTGGAGGGAAGGTGTTCTGAGATTCGGGTTTTTTTTCTCATTACCCTACTCTGGTTGATTTGTAATAAAGCGAGTTAATTTTCCCCAAGTTGAGTCTGTTTTGCCTGTGACCGTAATTGGTGAGTGATCTCTCCTGTCCTTATCTCGACCCACAAGCTCTTTGTTATATTTTCTCCCCCCTGTCCACCTAAGAAGGGGGAGTGATAGAGCGGCTTTGGTGGGCACCCGGCACCCAGCCAGGGTCAACCCATCACATTAACATATATGTTGCTGATCATCTCCTTTAGCAGAGAATGCCAAACATAACAAGCAAAGCAGCAATTTTGCTTACACAAATTATCCTGAAACCTCTAGTACCACCTAAATGGCTTGCGATAGAAGCATAATTAGCATTAGTCATTCCCTGTCAAGTGCCCAATTCAAAGAAAGACATTTAAAAATTTCCCAACAATTTCAAGGGCAATACGTTCACACAAATCTTTCAAGTGAAAAATTAGTGTATCAAGTGTTTTGGGGTCAAGCACGGTTTGGTCTCAAGCAATAATGTGACTTCAAAGATATTAACAGTAATTAGAGAACAATAATGGAGAGTTATCAGATTCTATATAGCATGAATGCCATTGAATGGATTTAAGTTCATACCCTTTACCTCCTTCTGACTATGGAATGACAAGTACTACTGTTTTAACTAGCACATTCCATGAAATTCCATGTTTTAGACATCATTCAAAATAAACTCTGTACAACTAAGTTGCCATGAATATAAAAACAGAAGTTAATACTGAACAACAGCAACAAAAAAAACCACACAAAGTGATTGGATTTGTTTTATGCTTCTTCGTAATAAGCAGCAAAGAGTCAAACTTTGATAGATCTGAGGAAGGAGAAAATATTTATGGCTCAATCTCTTATGAATATGAAATTAAATATTTTCCATAATAAAAAGTCAACACAAACTCCCAACTCCCAGTCAAGAACAAAAGAATTAAGCATTTAATTGTCAGTTGGCCTGTGTTTTTTGAGCCTGAATTAATTCTGCCTAATGCATCCTTAAAATACTGTTAAATTCAATAGCAAAACTAGGAGCCATGTTTCTGAATGCTTCTACCTTACTCTCACAGAGAAAGAAAAAGGGTAAGACAACACAGAAATAAAATAAACATTCTTTGAGGGTGTGGACTCTAAGGGGGAGTACACACATTTCAACTGGGGGAGGTAGGAGGAGAGAAGAGGAAGAAGGATGGGAGAAAGCTACTAGCAATGTTTTTAAATGTTGTCATATCAGATGGTACTCACCATTCAGTCCATCAAAATTAGATGGACTCTTCAAAACACACCATAGTTTCTTATTTCTCAGAATATCCCCTGTCTTTATGACAGGCAGCAAAAGCTGGACATTTAAAAATTATATTTCAGAATCTGCTGTGGAAACACCATATAATCACATGAGAATTATCCTTGATCTTTCAGAATTACTTTGAGGGACCTAAAAATTCCACAGACATGTTTATTCACACCTAATATTGCCCAATGTCAACTGTAAGAGTTTGGGAAACCGGACGAGGAGAAGAGTGGTAAAATGAATTCCCGACTCTGCCAAAAGATTTCATTGCATTTTTAAGCAAGTCGAATCTGGGAGTGGGATCTCTTCTTAATTCACAAGGACAGTACTGGTAACAGCTAGGAAGAACTGTAAAGGACCATGTCTTACACTTCTATAGCATAAAACAAGTGATCACTAGACTCAAAAAGACAAAATATAAATGTAAACACAACAAGGGTAATCACAACTTATCTTACAGACAATTATATTAGATTATATTAATGAAAAAATAGGGATTCACCTATACTGGGGAGAACCATGCACTAATTAGAAGCACAGGCACAATGCCGAGCACAAAGCAGCTGGCTGATCTACTGAAACTATGTCCTGGAAAGCTGCTCTATATTTTAACAAAATCATTGAGGCTGCAGATACACACTCTACTGTTGTGAAAAAGTAAGAAACAGGTCTGGCTTTCCTTCATTTCTCCATCTTCAGTGTTATCCTTTATTTTCCAATCAATTGAATCAATTACTGCTTTTGTTGTTCTTTTCAAATAATATGACCACTATCTGTGAAACTAAAATGATAAACAAGTGTTCTGTATTTCCTGCTCAGTAGTTGTAAGTTTAAAAAACCTCCAGTACACACAAACAAAAACATTATAGAGTTGGTTATGGAGTCTCCTAATAATGGCTACCTGGTACACTCTTTCCTAATATACATCTATAATTAGGAAACATACAGCAGATAATTCCATCACCACCTAAGTTTTTTTTTTTTCAAAAAGCAATAAAGGCCAACTACCCACAGCCTATGAAATATGATCAGCAGAAGAAGCAACAACAGCAAGGTCAGAAAATATATCTATCTATCTATATATATATTCAGGAATATATATCCAGATGTTGGAAGCTGGCAACACCCAAGCCTAGACAACAACTAAATATGTCGAGTTGAGACTGACCAAACGTATATGACTTGGAGATGTGTATCAAAAAGACAGTGATACTACATTAATCAGACATGAGGATTGTCCTGGTTTCAGCTGGGATAGAGTTAATTGTCTTCCGAGTAGCTGGTATAGCGCTATGGTTTGAGTTCAGTATGCAAGAATGTTGATAACACTGATGTTTTCAGTTGTTGCTAAGTAATGTTTAGTCTCAAGTCAAGGATTTTTCAGCTTCTCATGCCCAGCCAGCAAGAAGGCTGGAGGGGCACAAGAAATTGGCACAGGACACAGCCAGGACAGCTGACCCAAACTGGCCAACGGGGTATTCCATACCATGTGACGTCATATCTAGTATATAAACTGGGGGGGGGGGGGGAATCGCCACTCGGGGACTAACTGGGCGTCAATTGGCGGGTGGTGAGCAATTGCACTGCGCATCGTTTGTACATTCCAATCCTTTCATTATTGCTGTTGTCATTTTATTAGTGTTATCATTATCATTATTAGTTTTTTCTTTTCTGTTCTATTAAACTGTTCTTATCTCAACCCACGAGTTTTACTTCTTTTCCCGATATTCTCCCCCATCCCACTGAGTGGGGGGGGGAAGTGAGTGAGCGGCTGCGTGGTGCTTAGTTGCTGGCTGGGGTTAAACCACGACAGGATAAATTAAGGACTCCTCAGTTAAGATTAAACAAACGTCATACAGAAAAAAGTAAAGGCCTAAATATTAACTGTTGTGTAGGGATATTAAAAAGCAAAAAGAGCATCTAAAGAAATCTGAGTGTCAATTATAATGATTTTGCATGGTACAAAATGAAGGTGCCAATTATAGTATAAAATATAATAAAATAACAATGGAAAGTGTGACCATCTAAATTTTTTTTTTTAATTAAGAGGACAAATAGTGAAATTTTCTACTCAACACAAAGTAAAATTACCTATTTTCATTCACAAATATCACCCTCTACATAAAGTTCACACTGTGATACCTCAAAACTGCTGTAATGTTATTGTTCATTGTATGTCACAATTACATTGTGAGACAAAATTCTTCCAAAAGTTACCTTTACAAACCTAATGTCTAAATTTTTTGAACTCTCACAGTACCCAGCTAATGCTTAGAAGTCAACCATACTGATATTAAGTACCAGGTCAAAGCCTACTTTCTTTTCTATTACAAATAAAATTCTCCTTCCACAAATACTCTGGTGGTATCAAGAAGAAGGATGGCTCATATCAGTTGGCTGAATAAAAAGTCATTGAAGTAAATATCTAAAACTCTGCACTGGGTTTCTTCTTTAAAACTATCTATTAAAAATACTTTCAGGAACTATCTTTGAAATCGCTAGATGTTTCAAATGAGTGACAGCAAACATTAATGCAAGCTAGTCACAAGTAAAAATGTTTTTGAAAGTCTGGTTTTGAAACCAAAAGTTTTTAAAGAAATCTTCCAATATCAGTTGCTTCACTTCTGAATGAATTGGGTAAGTATTTAAAAGCACCATAATGGACTATCATTTGGGTATTTTAAAAATTAATGGAGCTTTCCCAATTTTATATGAAACTGAGTTAGTTTCATGAGATTTTTTGGAAAGCACCAACAAACAATGATCAGGGTTAGATGATGTGCTGCACCAAGTGTCTACAAAGTTTTTCACTGTGCAGCTCACTACTGAGTTTTGCAGTACAAAATAGGAAGAGCATCATTTCTCCCCACCAAAGAACATGAAGTAATTCCAGAAGAGAGAAAACAACTACAAAGAAAGTTACATTACTCAGCTAAGTTAAACTAAAAAGCAAATAATTAAACAGAGGAATTAACAAACAGTATTCACTTTCAACATTTTCATCCACAAAATGCTGGACTGTAGAACTCTAAACTTGCAATTGATAATTTCTAGTCCCTGTCCTGCACACTAGTCAAAACAGAATGCACAGCTAAAAGTCTGGCCTAGGTTATACAAGACCAAATACCAGCATACAGAACAATTCTTGACTGGTAACTTGATTTTTTGTTGTATCATTGCTGATAATCCTTACTACAGAGTCCACAAGATTTACTGAGATTCATTAGTCTACTGAGCTGCAAAACTTCGAATTAGCCTAACCAGTCATAAAAGGCTAAGTGGTTACTCACATTTTGAGTTTCTGCAAATAAAGAATTCTTTAAAATACTTTGACTAATTATTTCAATTTACGAAACACACAATGTAGCAATAACCTCTGTGTACATTTAGAAAAACCCTTCTGAAGTGCTTTTGAGATGCTCTTTCGCAATTATTATCTGATCAATTTCTATAAAATTATTAAAAAATTTACAGAAAGTTATAAATATATGGTGAATACATTACTGTTTATTTTCCAGCATTTCCTAGATGAGCAAAAGATAATTTTTCCCCTTAAAGTGTTAGTCTATGGTATGGAATATCCCTTTGGTCAGTTGGGGTGAGGTGTCCTGGCTGTGTCCCCTCTCAACTTCTTGTGCACTCCCAGCCTACTTGCTGCGGGGGGGGGGGGGGGGCAGCGTGAGAAGCAGAAAAGGCCTTGACACTGTGTAAGCACTGTTCAGCAATAACTAAAACATCAGTGTGTTATCAACACTGTTTTCAGCACATATCCAAAACCTAGCACCATGCAAGCTACTATGAATAAATTTAACTCTCTCCCAGCCAAAACCAGTACAACTTCTTATATCTAAGTTTGTACAACTTAAATAAATTTATGTATATCCTTTCAATTCCACAGTTTCTATAATCAAAGCAATAATTCTTATCTTAAAAAAAACCACAAAAAAACCCCAAAACCACAAACAAACAGTAACAGCTTCATAAAGCCATGAGTATATAAGAAAATCTATAAAATAAGGACACTTTTTTACCCACTAAAAAACAACAAACAAAACCCCCAAATTCAGTAATACCTCACCTGCATCAGCTCTGGACCGCTGACCTGGTGATTTTCCAAATGGGGTCTTCATTCATCTGTGTTTAAGTGAGCAGCAAAGCTGCTAGACTAGGGTGAAAATCCGGTTCTTCCCAACTCCCAAAATACCTTCTTACTCTTGTAATACAACAGCTATTTATTAATCCACCATCCAATCACCAATTTGTTCTTCCTCAAATAAAGGAGAAGCACTTTCAATTATATCACTCTGAAAAACAAAACAGAAAGTATAGTCTGATTTGAGACCTGGTAAAAATAAACATTGAAGTGAAACAAAATATTTTTTTATTTCATGGTCAATGAGAAGTCTCTTCATATTCTGTTATTCTGGACACATTCAGTAAACAAGAGAGTGGGTAGGCAAGAAGACAGTCAAATATTAAGGCTCATACTTTTCCTCATATTCTCAATGCAAGTTCTGTATCAGATCAAACTCATCCACAGACAGATACACATAGAAAAACCTCATTTAAAAAACCACAACTTTTCTTAGTATAGGGAAGAATGACTACTTGTATTGGGTTTGTGTGGCAAGGTTTTGGTAGCAGGGGGGTTACAGGGGTGGCTTCTGTGAGAAGCTACTAGAAGCTTCCCCTATGTCCGATCGAGCTAATGCCAGCCGGCTCTAAGACAGACCCGCCGCCAGCCAAGGCCGAGCCAATCAGCGATAGTGGTAGCGCCTCTGGGATAACATATTTAAGAAGGGAAAAAAGTTGCATCAGACACAGAAATGGCAGCCAGAGAGAGGAGTGAGAACATGTAAGAGTGTCCTGGTTTCAGCTGGGATAGAGTTAATTGTCTTCCTAGGAGCTGGTATAGCGCTATGGTTTGAGGTCAGCAGACGAAGAATGTTGATAACACTGATGTTTTCAGTTGTTGCTAAGTAGTGTTTAGTCTCAAGTCAAGGATTTTTCAGCTTCTCATGCCCAGCCAGTGAGAAAGCTGGAGGGACACAAGAAGTTGGCACAGGACGCAGCCAGGGCTGCTGACCCAAAGTGGCCCCCTGCTGGGGGGGGGGTAGGTAGAGAATCTAGGAGTGAAGCTGTGCCCAGGAAGAAGGGAGGGGTGGAGGGAAGGTGTTTTGAGATTTGGTTTTGTTTCTCATTACCCTACTCTGGTTGATTGGTAATAAATTGACTTAATTTTCCCCAAGTTGAGTCTGTTTTGCCTGTGATGGTAATTGGTTGAGTGATCTCTCCCTGTCCTTATCTCGACCCACGAGCCCTTTGTTATATTTTCTCTCCCCTGTCCAGCTGAGGGGTGGAAGGTGGAGTGATAGAGCGGCTTTGGTGGGCACCTGGTGTCCAGCCAGGGTTAACCCACCACAGTCTTTTTGGTGTGGAAACCCAGGAATGTGAAGAATTTGAAATAAGGATAGTAACTGAGAGAGGTGAGGGACAAAATGTGGTGTGAACACAGATAGAGAGTTAAGAGCTGCATGACAAGTGGGGAATTTTTGTTGTTTTAATTGTGGTGAAGGGACAAGGGGTGGATTGTGCATAAATTGTCCACTTTTTTTGGTGTTGTGATGATATTATTTTGATTTTGGTGTGGAGAATTCTTTTTTTTTGTTGATGTGAGTGATGTTTGTGAAAACTGTGAAGGTTTTGTGTGATGAATGTAGATTTTAATGATAATTCTTAAATATGTGATGCACAGAGGCGAGGGGTGGAATCACACTCTTCCCCCCATTTCTTTTTTCTGGGGGGGGGAAATACCATATGACGTCAGCTCAGATATAAAAGCTAAGTAAAGGGAGATGGAAGGGGGGGCATTTTTGTCTTCCGGAGCAACGACCACGCGTACTGAAGCCCTGCTTCCCAGGAAGTGGCCAGACATCGCCTGCTGATGGGAAGTAGAGAATAACATCATTTGTTTTCCTTTGCTTTCACTTTATTAAACTGTCCTTATCTTGACCCACGAGCCTTTTGTTACATTTTTCTCTCCCCTGTCCAGCTGAGGAGGGGGAGTGATAGAGCGGCTTTGGTGTGCACCTGGCACCCAGCCAGGCTCAACCTACCATACTACTACTTTAAAAACCATGCCTGAAAGCAGAAGAAACTGCACTACTTTCACCAGAGGTAGAGCACAAACCAACTACTTCCATTTGTTAGAAAACAAACCAAAATGCTTCACATGCACATATCGGAATTCCTTCTCTACAGATACATTAAAAAAAACTGTAGAAAAAATCTTAACACTTAAAAGGTAAAAACCCTACAGATTCTATTGCAACACTCAAACTACCAATTTGTTAAGTCATTAGTTTATAGAAGATCTGCAAAAGTCATTGGTGATTCGCTACACCTAAATTCAGATTCCTGAAACATTTAGTAATCACATTCCTCTAGATTAGGTAGATATGGGAGGAGAGTGCTTTAAAGTCTTTTCCAAGATTTAAGTTACAGACACTTGTTATCACCTGTCCTGGTTTCAGCTGGGATAGAGTTAATTGTCTTCCTAGGAGCTGGTACAGTGCTATGTTTTTGAGTTAGGTATGAGAAGAATGTTGATAACACACTGATGTTTTCACTTGTTGCTAAGTAATGTTTAGTCTAGAGTCAAGGATTTTTCAGCTTCTCATGCCCAGCCAGCAAGAAGGCTGGAGGGGCACAAGAAGTTGGGAGGGGACACAGCCAGGACAGCTGACCCAAAGTAGCCAAAGGGGTAATCCATACCATGTGACATCACATCTAGTATAGAAACTGGGGGGAGTGGGGGCGGGGGATTGCTGCTCAGGGACTAACTGGGCATCGATCGGCAGGTGGTGAGCAATTGCACTGTGCATCACTTGTACATTCCAATCCTTTTATTATTACTGTTGTCATTTTATTAGTGTTATCATTATCATTGTTAGTTTCTTCTTTTCTGTTCTGTTAAACCATTCTTATCTCAACCCACGAGTTTTACTTCTTTTCCCGATTTTCTCCCCCATCCCACTGGGTGGGGGGGGGAAGTGAGTGAGCAGCTGCGTGGTGCTTAGTTGCTGGCTGGGGTTAAACCACAACATCACCTAAGATTTTGAAGAATTACAGATCAACTATTTCAGACTAATGTTTCTGGACAGCAAACATTTCTCCTAATTAATCCATTCATTTCAATGATGGACATGGCTAAAAAAACAGGTTAGGTCAGCTCATCCTTTTAGCCTGGTTTCCTTAAGAAATGTGATTGCTATAATCATGTTCTCTGTAATCTGTCAATCATCGGTAGCCTTCTCCCTTTCACTTTTTTCCTTCCCAACAGTGGCTTTGGAACCTGCTGTTAATTTTGATAAAAGGGTAAAAAACAGAGGAATGCCCCTAACTAGTGACCCAGCTGTGGGAAAAGGTGTACCTTATGTTTGTGCCTTAATGAACAACTGAATATACAAGGATATGCCTTGAGGTATAGTACAGCTGCTATACTGAAACTTGCATTTACATCTACTAACACTTTGCCAATTCTTCCATGAATCACATCCACTAACTCCTAGGAATATTAGATCAATGCAGAGGAATATTCTAAGGAATAAAGAGCAATAGTAACACAAACAAAATTAAATACTATTTTCTGGTGTTTCTAGTTTAACGAAATATTTGGCAATTTGTAGTTTTTGGAAAGATATGTGCTATATTTAGAAGAACTAACTTTTTAGACAGTCAGGAAGCAATAAGAATTTGTGAAATTAAACTTAAATATCCATTTAAAGGAACTTAATCAGTTTTTCCATATTTCATCTCTTCCTGAAATCTACCCGTTATATACACAGTAATGCTGAACAGTAGCACAGGAACAATATTCAAGGTTTAAAACACATTTGAAGAAACAATAGGAAGCAATTAGCTTGCCTAACTATTTATACCAAAAGACATAAAAAAATATTTCACTATAGTTTAAAATACACTTCCATATTCAGTCTCACAAGGACTGTGTACACATGCAAAAGAAATTAACTTTTTTTCCTCCAGATGAGATGAGAGATTATGGTTTAGAGAGAATCAACTGTAATCTAGCATTATACTTTTATACTAAACAAACAACAAAAAAACCCCAACCACACACACATGAAAAACATCAGCACTTAATTAAAATACCCTTTTCCAGTAAGCTGTTGACTTGTCATCCAGGAAGTTGCAAATATTTCATAACATCTGTATGTATTATATGTGGGGTTTTTTTCAGATTTGCAATCCATAGCTGCCAGAGTCCAATGGTCTCTGACCAGGCTCTTTTATATATTCCACCCATGGAGGGCACAATGTTTAATATAAAATTTACTTTTTTGAAGACAGTTGATGTTAAACGGGATTTCTGATTTAGCAGAGTGATCCAGCGATATACTGAAATCACAATACAAGTGTAAGTTACACTTAGCAAAATATAGCAATTGCAATACGCAGTTCAATCACAATACCAATGTGATCCCCATTACTGGTCTCTATAATATGCTCACCGTCACAATGCTGGGCGTCCCCAGTCACAGGGAAGGAATACATGGGTTGAAGCCAGCTCAAGCCTGTTGCTCTCTTCAAAATTCTTTTGTTAGTTGTCTAGTTTCTATACTCTGTGTTGGACTGAACCAAATACTCACTCCCCCCATGCTGCTCTTGCTAACTCAGGGAGATATTCACACTCTTAATGAACTCAGGGAGAAACATTTACACCACCAGTTGATCCACTCAGCTAGGATAGCTGCTTATCTAAAAGCCAGCTTGCTTTGCATCAGCCATGGTCAGTCACGACCTGCATTATTCTCTGAGCTTCATGGGCACGTTGCCCTTGCCCATCTCCACTGAGCCTTCTTCCATCGTAGGGGTTTATTGGTCAGTCACAACGGCAAACTGAAATTGTAAAATACTGTATAGACATTTTAGTTTCATTTTTTGTTAAGTAGCTATATTTACAAAGAAAAATGAAACAACACACAAGTTTTGGCTTTCTACCAGTTAGTTAGCGTTTTATTGGAATGATCTGTCCCCAATCACTACTACACCAACAAAGACACACCTCTTAGAAGGAAAAAGGCTTCCTAATCCTTTTAAAGTCACAATGCATTTGCTAACACTTAAAGCAGCGTTTCTGAACCTAAGGACACAAGACTACTGAAGTGAAAAGCTGATTCAGCAGTTCAAACATTTTCTGTAAACTAAGCCAAGTAACTTCCACAAATTCAACACTTCAGATTTTCACAGAAAGGAAATGAAACTTAAATTTTCCTAAAATTAGTATTCTGAATTTTTTACATGTCAGTTTCACACTGACAGCTCTAAAGGCATTAATAAGGAGGGATAAAATGAGATTTTCTGAAGATCAGCTGATATACTTTGAGAACATCTTGAACTTTAAAGCATATGTAACAATTTTTGAAGTCTTGTTTACCTTATTAAAATAAACCAGAAAAATATAAAGCTTATATTTTTTTTTGTAATAAAATTTTGTAATAAAAGGTTTTGAAATTTGTGGGTTGATTTTTTTTCTTGATAATTTTCCATATTAAGGATTTGGAATATTTACATGATAGCATTAAATGTGCTGTTGTCATTCATATTTATAATTCTAAGAATGCCATGTTCCACACAAAAGAAATTTGTAATGTGCTTCTGACATACTAAGTAACAATAAGCCATACTGTTAAGGAAGAATGGAAATTCCTTGTTAGAAGGATGTACATAAGATGACTTAGGAAACAATCAACTTTTGAGGGTAATACTGTTGATAGCACTAGAGTTTAGTATTTGAGCAATTTAAAATGAGAAACTGCTAAGTCACTTCAAAATATTTCAGTATGACTTCTGAAAGTCAGCCTTTTTAATAACAGTTTAGTGAACCAATTCTAAAACCACTACTTTGTTCTTTCATATAGCAAATAAAACACAGGTAGCTTTTTTTGATCCAAACTGACACATCCAGAACACACTAGAAGAGCCTTTACAGACTACCAGTATCTTTTAGAAAAGCATCACAGCCTGCCAGTTAGGAACTGGTTGCCCCCACACCTGACTGCACAGGTCACCAATAGCTCAGTTGCAGGTTTCATTTAAAGAACGTTCTTCTGATTAACCATCAGCTACAACTACTCACCAGCCCAAGTGTTTTGCTTACAAAAAAACCCCCAAACCTCAGTGTGTTTTCTTTCTTAGGTCAGAACACACTTATGAAAAACAATGTGCAAGTTGGATGAATACTTTGTATGATACTGTTCTAATTATTTTGGAGAGTTTCACACAAGAAAGGTTAAATGATGGGTTAAAACCAGCAAGGCCTACAAATTGTCAGTCATCGTACTAGTTTTAATGATAATAGTACAATCATGCTATCAGGGTAAGGAGGAAGACACAATATCAAGACAAGAAAACAGAGCTATATTTAATTTTTTTTTTTTCAGCATAAAGGCAAAAGAAGGGAAAAACCAGCACGTACACTCAGAGCACAGATTATGCATTTTCCTCATGAACCAGTTTAATCCCCTCTGTAAACCCTTAATTGTAAACCACATGAGACTTCTTCTCTGAACAAAGTAATTCTGAAAGGAAATATGTCAGTTGAAGAGATTTCTTGGTATGTAATATTTTGATTTCCATAACTCAATTCAGAATTGCTAACATACATTTCAGCTGAAGTAGTATAATGGTTTTGGCACTAACAAGTTGGATGAGGCAGGTCTGTTATTTAGATTCCATAATTCTTATCATATGAATAAAATGGGTGACCCTATGTAAGTCTTCTGTACACCCGCCTCCCCCCAAGATAATAAATGTTAAAATATCTCCTAAATAACAGGGGGAATATAAAAATATATACCTGCTTTTAGTTTGTGTTGGACATTTTCACTTTCCTGAGGTATGAAAATTCAGCCACTCAAATTCCAAATCTGCATGAAAGTATCCTACAGACTCATCTGGCATATCAATTACTAAGAACTTTTCCCCTAACACTAGGATTTAGTAGGAGTAGTAACATCTGACATATAGGAAGAGTGATTATAGTAAACTAGCTCTGCAAACACAAAAATTATTTACAACTGACAACCACAAAGAGCAATACATTTCAATGATGGATTTATCAGTTGACAGACCCCAAATCAAGCACTACTTTCCCTCCCCTCTGATATCCTCTACAGCTTTTCCTTTATCCATAGATTTGTTATTTGCCTAGAAGTGTACAGAAACAAGCAATACTCATATACAAACTGTGCGTGGGTGTGTATATATATTTATATATAAAAATAAAGTTGCAAATTACATTTACTCTAAGATGCTATATTGATGTAACTGTAGATTATTAAACAGAAGGTTGAAATAAAATGAAATTTGTACAAACTGTCCCTTGTTGACAGGGTGTCTATACAAGTGACTCTTGTTGACAATGGGACTATAAATGCTGTACCATTACTGTTAAAAGGAAATAAAAAAAGTGCTACCTAAAGTTCATCTGGTTTTCTTTCCCTTTTTAATATGAAAATATCTAGAAAAACAATGCACTGTATACAGATGTTTTCAGTAAAAGCCAGCATAATAAAATATGTTCTACCACCACCACAGTTAAAACATCTTAAAAAGTGAAACCAGAAGAAAAACAGACCAGATTATATTCAGATAAATACAGGCTTTTATCAGCAGCATGTGCATACACTCAATGAATTCTAGGGATCAGATTATAATATTTTATAATGATCCTGGAACTGAACAAAAAGGTTTTTAATCTTTTTATAAACTTTTATCTTTCAACTTTGTTTCAATAACATCGAATGCAAGAGAAAGTACATTGCAGTTTAATTTATTTTTAATAACAATTTTAGCATAAGAAAATGGATAAATTAGATGAGGATTTTACTATATTGTAGAGCAAAAAAAGGTTTTCTGAGAAGGTCTGGAGACAAGAACTCCCTGTTATAGCATAAAACTATGGAAGTCAATATAATTTATGAGTTCTAAAAAATCAAAAAACATATTGGAAAAACAATTATTAACAGTATGTCGTGGTTTCAGCTGGGATAGAGTTAATTGTCTTCCTAGGAGCTGGTACAGTGCTATGTTTTTGAGTTAGGTATGAGAAGAATGTTGATAACACACTGATGTTTTCACTTGTTGCTAAGTAATGTTTAGTCTCAAGTCAAGGATTTTTCAGCTTCTCATGCCCAGCCAGCAAGAAGGCTGGAGGGGCACAAGAAGTTGGGAGGGGACACAGCCAGGGCAGCTGACCCAAAGTGGCCAACGGGGTATTCCATACCATGTGACATCACATCTAGTATAGAAACTGGGGGGAGGGGGGGCGGGGGGATTGCCGCTCAGGGACTAACTGGGCATCGATCGGCGGGTGGTGAGCAATTGCACTGTGCATCACTTGTACATTCCAATCCTTTTATTATTACTGTTGTCATTTTATTAGTGTTATCATTATCATTATTAGTTTCTTCTTTTCTGTTCTATTAAACCATTCTTATCTCAACCCACAAGTTTTACTTCTTTTCCCGATATTCTCCCCCATCCCACTGGGTGGGGGGGAAGTGAGTGAGCGGCTGCGTGGTGCTTAGTTGCTGGCTGGGGTTAAACCACGACACAGTAATATTCGATTGAGCAATTATCCCAACATTCCCCCCCCACTTAGGTAATACTCCAAGTGTTTCAGAACTAGCTAGGTAGCTTTACAAAGGATATTAACCTTTCAGAAGCCTTCTATCTGAGTCAATAGTTTGAACAAGTTTTGTCTAAACCACCTTTCAGCACATGTCCTTAGCTTAGCTCCGCTGAAGTGAAACATGAGGTTCATGATCTTGAAGCATTAGTGTAGTTTTATGAGAACACATGTAAACGGTAACCCTCAAAGACTGCATTTAAAGTTCATTAAAAAAAAGGACAAGAGACAGAAATCCTGAAAGTACCATTTCCGATGTTTCCTGCCATACTTCTTCCCCTTGAATTAGCAAGATATAGTTGTTACTGAGACAAACAATATAGTTTGTTCTCTGTTTCCACTGGATTTTCCTCATGACATACATTGTTAAAGCACTCAGTCTCTCTCACTTCATTCAATTTCGTATCTAAGGGGTCTTATTTTTGCAATAGATATATTTTGAAATAATCACAGATGGAGTGTATACTTAACTCAGGTAGCAGTAAGAACTTCATTAGAGTCAGTATTATAAAATAGTATTTTAATGAACTTGCTTAGTATTTTAAGTTTCAGGGGCTCAATGACCACACTCCTAACTTCTGAAGAGTATCATCTCACAAGACTAATTTTCAGAACTCACATACTACATTTGAAAATTGTAATGAAAACACCAGCAGAGAGAGCACAAAAGCATAGGATTCTCACCCCACACCCCAAGTCACAAAGCACCTATTTGTTTCAAAAATTTTATTGTAGTTAAAGTGCAAAAACCATATTATTTCCTCAGAAAGATTATAGAATAGTTTTTAGCCTAGTCTGTAGCACCCTTATGCTTACACAGATGGTTACTGTGGGAGATACAAGGCACAGAAGTTAAGTGTGTTCTTGTCTGCATTACAGCACCCATCTGTCAATAGACTTGAACAAAAAAGCCAAGTAGGGCTCCTCCTGCATGGGCCTCTCTCCACGGGCTGCAGGTCCTGCCAGGAGACTGCTCCAGCAAGTGCTCTCCACAGGGTCACAGCTTCCTTCAGGGCATATCCACTTGCTCTGGCGTGGGGTCCTCCATGGGCTGCAGGGGGACAACCTGCCTCACCGTGGTCTTCTCCACAGGCTGCAGGGGAATCTTTGCTCCAGTGCCTAGAGCACCTCCTCCCCCTCCTTCTTCACTGACCTTGGTGTCTGCAGGGTTGTTTCTCTCACATATTCTCACTCCTCTCTTCCAGCTGCTGTTGCGCAGCAGTGTGTACCCTTAAATATGTTGTCACAGAGGCGCTACCAATGTTGCTGATTGGCTCAGCTTTGGCCAGTGATGGGTCCGTCCTCAAGTCAGCTGAACCTGGCTCTGTCCGACATAGGGGAAGCTTCTGGCATCTTCTCACAGAAGCCCCCCCTGCAGCCCCCCCGCTACCAAAACTTTGCCACGTAAACCCATTACAGACAGTAATTGCTGAGTGATCTCCCTGTCCTTATCTCGACCCATGAGCTTTTTGTCATATTTTTCTCCCCCTGTCCTGTTGAGAAGGGGGAGTGATAAAGTGACTTGTTGGGCACCCGGAAGACAGCCAAGGTCAACCCACCAGAACTGTCCAAGATAAATTGACCTGAGATGACTCAACTGGCAGGTCAGCTGTTAGTCTGGTAGAGCCCAATAGCTATCTGAACATCTGTACAGTGATAGCACAGATGTACCTCAGATACATTTTGGCTTATCTTTTTTTTTTAAAATCTAGATTAAAGGTAGTACAGATAGTTAGCCTTTTTATAGCTGTCAAAACTAGACAGCATGTACTGTAGTACAGCCTGTGTGGACTTCATTATTATTTCTTTCCCTCTTCCTCTCTCAGTTCCTTGCCACCAATCTTCATATCATCTTTTATCTACCTAAATGTGTAGGGAGGCACTTTTGCATAATACCATTGTCTTCATCTGCTGTTCAGGTATACCCTTAGAAAGAATACAGGCCTTTCTTCCTTTACAGAACCTTCTGTGTGTATAAACACTGTATTTGAATCCTATTCAAACACAATTTAACCTTTTAAGTAGGGCTGAACACACCATAAGAGAACTGGTATTTATCTTCAGGGTTATGATGATAGCATATTTCCATACATTCTGTATGGTAGGTCTAAATATTTTGATGGTTTTAATATTTTGTACCAGCCGTGGAAACTGGTTTGCTGCTAGGTGACTGTAAAAGTGAGATTTGGTAAATAATTATTAGAAATCTTATACTAACACTATGATTGAAACAATAGACAAAAGTACAGCCAAGCAATTAACTAGTAGAGGTAGTTACTCCTAAGTTTGGCAGTTCTTTGCTCTTATGACTAGATGTTCCTGTACGCTAGATGAGAACAATGTTGAACCTGACCACATGTGATTGAAGCTGCATTAAGCTTCAAGATCAAAGAACAAGGACAAGAAGAAAGACTTCAAGGACAGCCAACAAGAACTTCAAATGGGTTGGTGGTCGCAAAAGCAGCCCTTCGACTCAAATGGATCCTTCATTGCGCATGATCGGATGTAGGCAGTACTGTGATAATCAGTTACAATCATTTTTATGTATATGTATACTAATCTGATTAATATGCAATTAGTTATTCTATATAACCTGTTAGCGCTAAAGCTGTGGTATGCACGCTAGGTGGAACTATCCCCCGTGCATCCAGCGCTGCAATAAAGAATGCCTGCTTTCTAAAACTCCAAAATGAGTCTTAGAGAGTATTTCTTTACAGGCCATGAATTTCGGTATCATTGTTTTCTGTTTACTATCTTTCTGTACTTTCCAATTATTTTTGAACAAGTATGCAGCCCAAAATGCTTCTTTCAAATTTTGTAAGCATACCTATATTTTATCTTTCAAATCACTAATGGAATTTGAATGAAAACTAAACCAAGGACATGCCAAGTATGGTTTATCAGAACTCCCTAGGAGACCATGCAAGAAGTTCAACTGTAGATTATTCTTGTAGGTAGAAGAAACTAACATTCCTAATGAAAACTACCTCTCAGTGTGCACCTATAACTTACTTGTTTCTTATACTACAGCTTCCATAAATAAGTTAAAGTAAGAATTGTTTCTGATTCAAAGAAGGGTAGCTGACCAAAGAAACAAAGCAACTTTATTCCTTTTTAAACCAACCAAAGAAATGCATTGCTATTTAATTCATATAAGGCACAAAATAACCAAATAAGTTTTCCTTCCTGCTAATAATGTGAGAAATTGACTCACAGCATCTTCATATTTATTCAGAACCTACCATCCACCAAAAACAGTCAATGCTGGCAAACGTTTTACTGGCATTTCCCAAATGTGCTACTTAGTTAAAAGTAAAAGCTTTACTGTTGCACTTGTCTGGTTCCTTGCAAAGTTCACTCCTCTGCAGTTCAGGTCATTCCTGCTACATTACTTCCTGCAACATACAACTCACATCACAGATTATTTTTCCCCCAAGGTTAAATGTCCTTGAGGCACATGCTGGGTCTCCCCATCCTTCTGCATTACCCACCAAGTACACCCAGGTCCTTGAGCAAAGACAATCCCACGAATGGGTTTGCCTTTTCCCATGGGAGGAGAAATCCACACTGCCTTCCCCAGCCACTTCCCCATGTGCACTACGGGGACCTTATCTCCTCCCACAGTATGTAGGGGTTTTGTTTGGGCAGGACCAGGACGGTTAGCAGATCCTCTAGTGTTAACCAGCCAAGTGGCTTCTGCTAAATTTGTATCCCAATGCTTCCATGCCCCATTGCCTAGTGCTCTCAACATAGTCTTCAACAGTCCATTATATCTCTCAATTTTTCCAGATGCTTGCGGGTGATAGGGTATGCGGTACCCCACTCGATGCCGTGTTTCTTTGCCCAGGAGCTTATGAGGTTATTTCGGAAATGAGTCCCATTGTCTGATTCAATTCTTTCTGGGGTACCATGTCGCCATAAAATTTGCCTTTCGAGGCCTAAGATGGTGTTTTGGGCAGTGGCATGGTTTACAGGATATGTTTCTAGCCAACCAGTAGTTGCTTCCACCATCGTGAGTATGTAGCGCTTGCCTTGGCGTGTTCGTGGCAGTGGTCCGATGTAGTCAATTTGCCAGGCCTTGCCATATCAAAAACCCAGCCGCCACCCTCTGTTCCAGGGCGACTTTACTCTGGTGGCTCGCTTGATTGCAGCACATGTTTCACATTCATGAGTGACCTGTGTGATGGCTTCCATGGTCAGGTCCACCCCTCGATCACGAGCCCACCTATAGGTTGCATCTCTCCCTAGATGTCCCGATGTTTTGTGGGCCCATCGAGCTACAAATAGCTCACCCTTATGCTCCCAGTCCAGGTCCACCTGAGCTACTTCTATTTTGACAGCCTTGTCTACCTGTTCGTTATTTCAATGTTCTTCAGTGGCACGGCTTTTGGGCATGTGAGCATCTACGTGACGTACCTTTAGAGTCATGTGTTCTACACGAGCAGCAATGTCCTGCCACAATGCAGCTGGCTAGATGGGTTTACCCCTGCGTTGCCAATTGGTCTTCTTCCACTGCTGTAGCCACCCCCATAGGGCATTAGCCACCATCCAGGAGTCAGTATAGACATAGAGTACTGGCCACTTTTCACGTTCAGCAATATCTAGGCCTAGTTGGATGGCTTTCACTTCTGCAAACTGACTTGACTCACCTTCTCCTTCAGTGGCCTCAACGACTTGTCGTGTGGGACTCTCCACAGCAGCTTTCCACTTCTGATGGTTCCCTACCACATGACAGGATCCATCAGCAAACAAAGCATAACGCCTTTCATCTTCTGATAACTCATTATATGGTGGTGCCTCTTGGGCACGAGCCACCTCCTCAGGCAATGCTCCAAAATCTCTGCCTTCTGGCCAGTCCATGATCTCTTCCAGGATTCCGGGGTGGTTGGATTTCCCCAGTCGAGCTCATTCTGTGATCAGTGCTATCCACTTACTCCATGTAGCGCTGGTTGTGTAGATGTGTAGAGGGGATGTTTCCTTTGAACATCCAGTGTAGCATGCGCAATTGTGGTGCCAAGAGGAGATATGCTTCTGTACCAACAACTTCTGAAGTGGCTCGAACCCCCTCACATGCTGCTAGTATCTCTTTTTCAGTCGGGGTGTAGTGGGCTTCTGATCCTCGGTACCCCCGGCTCCAAAACCCTAATGGTCGACCTCGGGTTTCTCCTGGTGTTTTCTGCCAGAGGCTCCAGGTGAGACCGTGCTCCCCAGCTGCAGTGTAGAGTACATTTTGCACATCTGGTCCTGTCCGGACAGGCCCAAGAGCTACCGCACAAGCTATTTCCTGTCTGATATGCTCAAAGGCTTGTTGTTGCTCAGGGCCCCATTCAAAATAGTTCTTTTTCCGGGTTACTCGATAGAGAGGGCTCACAAGCTGACTATAACCTGGAATATGCATTCTCCAGAACCCCACAAGGCCTAGGAAAGCTTGTGTTTCTTTCTTGTTAGCTGGTGGAGACATAGTTGCTATCTTGTTAACCACATTCATAGGGACATGACGGCGTCCATCCTGCCATTTTATTCCCAAGATCTGAATCTCCTGTGCAGGTCCCTTGACCTTCCTTTTATTTATGGTGAAACCAGCTTTCAGAAGAATCTGAATTACTCTTTTTCCTTTCTCAAACACTTCTTCTGCCTCGTTGCCCCACACAATGATGTCATCTATGTATTGTAGATGTTCAGGGGCATTGCCTTGTTCCAGTGCTGTTTCGATTAGTCCGTGACAAATGGTAGGGCTGTGCTTCCACCCCTGGGGCAGTCGATTCCAGGTGTATTGGACACCTCTCCACGTGAAAGCAAACTGTGGCCTGCACTCTGCTGCCAAAGGAATGGAGAAAAAAACGCATTGGCAATATCAGTTGTAGCATACCACGTGGCTGCCTTTGATGCCAGTTCATATTGGACCTCTAACATGTCTGGTACAGCAGCACTCAGTGGTGGTGTCACTTCGTTCAGGCCGCGATAATCTACTGTTAACCTCCACCCTCCATCAGACTTTTGTGCTGGCCATATAGGACTATTAAAAGGTGAATGAGTCTTGCTGATGACTCCTTGGCTCTCTAGTTGATGAATCAGCTCATGGATGGGAGCCAGGGAGTCTCGGTTTGTGCGATATTGCCGCCAGTGCACTGTCCTGGTAGTGATTGGCACCTGCTGTTCTTCAACTTGCAGCAATCCCACAATGAAGGGATCTTCCGAGAGGCCAGGCAGGGTGGATAGCTGTTTGATCTTCTCTGCGTTTACAGTGGCTATACCAAAAGCCCATCGGTACCCCTTTGGGGCCTTGAAGTACCCTCTCTTGAGGTAGTCTATGCCAAGGATACAAGGGGCCTCTGGGCCGGTCACAATGGGGTGCTTTTCCCACTTGTCCCCTGTCAAGCTCACCTCAGCCTCCAATATAGTCAATTCTTGGCATCCCCTGTCACTCCAGAGATCCAGATGGGTTCTGTGCCCCTGTACCCTGATGGCACCAGCATACACTGTGCACCAGTGTCTACCAAAGCCTTATACTTCTGTGGGTCTGATGTGCCAGGCCATCGAATCCACACAGTCCAGTATATCCGGTCATCCCTTTCCTCCTCCTGGCCAAAGGCAGGGACCCTCTATTGCTGTTCCTCATCAGAGTATTCACTGTCTGACCCTTGCAGTGCCAGACCAGAAGTCCCCTCACCTGAATCAAGGGAGGTGGTTTCAGTTCTTCTATACCTGGAGGATCGCTGATTGCTTTCTTGGGCCTCTACAGCAACGACACTGACAGCCTTCTTCTTGGGTGACCCCTTCTTAACAGCTGTCTTCCCTCTCAGTTCACGTACACGGGCTTCCAACTTAAAGGTGGGTTCACCATCTCACTTCCTCATGTCCTCCCCTTGGTCACGCAGGAAGAACCAGAGTGCACCACGGGGCATACGCCTTGGGCTCCCTTTCCATCTGATCGGGGCAGGAGAGGACTGATTTCTTGAAGCGACCCTAACAGCCAAGGCACTGTCCTGTAGGGATGAGGAGACAGAGATTTTCTTCAAAGTTTTGGAGCCAATACAACACTTTCTCCACAGTTGGTGTTTCCATATCTGGGCAATACATTGCTGCCAAGCTGTTAGAATACGACATTGGGGCACCTTGAATCACCTTTCTCCATGTGGCCTGTGTGCACAGGACATCCTCTGGATCTTTGGAGACCTCCTCAATGATCTAGATCACTGTAGATGACTTCCACCACTGCTAACTCTCTCAGGTACTGAATGCCTTCATCTGCAGTAGTCCACTTTTCTGAGGAATTCACAAGATTTTCCTTGAATGGATATCTTGCCCTCACACTTGAGAGGAGCCGGCTCCAGAGACTGCACATTGCTGCCTCTTTTCCAATTCCTCTTTCAATTCCCCGGTTTCTAGCGAGGGATCCCAGCTGTTGGGCTTCCTTGCCTTCCAGTTGCTGACTGTCGGCCCCGTTATCCCAGCATCAGAGCAGCCAGGCAGCAATCCGCTCACCTGGCTGGCGGCTGTAGTCTTTCCGCAAGTCCCAAAGTTCTGAGGACATCAGGGACCAGGTAGTTTCCACTTCCTGTTTAAGTTCTCTCACTCCTTCCTCCAATTTCTTTGTTGATGAACCAGCTTCTACATTAAACCTTTCCTCTTCTTCTTCTTCCCTCACTAATCGATGGTATGGACCCGTTGATCTCCTTGTCCATTGTTTCTTTTTACTACTGGGGCAATTACTGTAGTTGTTGTTGTTGTTTAGGTCCCTATCTTGAGCATGGTGTCCTCAGATGCAGTCTGGGTCCCTGCCTCAACCGTGGTCCTCTGGGAGTGTTGAACTATGGCTCGGTAGGCATAGGCCAGGCCCCAGTACAGTGCGAGAAGCTGCTGGTTTTCACTGGGTTAGGCAAGGCACCCTTCTATCAGGTGGCGCGTCAGTTTGCCAGGGTTGCTTGCCTGTTCGGGTATAAAGTCCCAGATTATGGGAGGTGATAACCATCCTAGGAATCTGCCCAAATCCTTCCATATACCCTGCCACCCAGGGACCGGTCGCTTGAGGGCACATTTCAGTATTGCCTCACCTGAAACTTGTCTTCTCTTATACAAGGACGAGACCAGATTCCACAATACCCATAATATACCACCAGTATTAATTATTAGTATTGAACAGCTCACATAAGGGTGAACAAGGACCTCGGGAGCCTGCATAATAAAACCATCCACATCAATGCCTGGTAGGGAGAGGGAGATGTGTTCCCTCATCTCCTCCACAAGATAGCTCCCACAACACCTCTACACATCTTTTAAATACCTCCAGGAACGGTGACTTAACCACTTCCCTGGGCACCCTGTTCCAATGCTTGATAACGCTTTAAGTGAAAAAATTTTTCCTAATATCCTATCTAAACCTCCCCTGGCACAACTTGAGGCCATTTCCTCTCATCCTATCACTTATTACCTGGGAAAAGAGACCGACGCCCATTTCACTACAACCTCCTTTCAGGCAGTTGCAGAGGGTGATAAGGTCTCCCCTCAGTCTCCTTTTCCCCAGGCTAAACAACCCCAGTTCCCTCAGCTGCTCCTCATAAGACTTGTTCTCTAGACCCTTCACCAGCTTCATTGCTCTTCTCTGGACATGCTCCAGCAACTTAGTGTCTTTCTTGTAGCGAGGGGCCCAAAAGTGAACACAGTACTCAAGGTGCGGCGTCACCAGTGCCGAGTACAAAGGGACAATCACTTCCCTGCTCCTGCTGGCCACGCTATTTCTGATAGAAGCCAGGATGCTATTGGCCTTCATGGCCACCTGGGCACACTGCTGGCTCATATTCAGCAGACTGTGGACCAACACCCCCAGGTCCTTTTCTGCCAGGCAGCTTTCCAGCCACTCTTCCCCAAGCCTGTAGCGTCGCATGGGGTTGTTGAGACCCAAGTGCAGGACCCGGCACTTAGCCTTGTTGAACTTCATACAGCTGGCCTTAGCCCATTGATCTACCCTGTCCAGATCCCTCTGTAGAGCCTTCCTACCCTCAAGCAGATCAACACTCCCGCCCAAATTGGTGTCATCTGCAAACTTACTGAGGGTACACTGGATCCCCTCATCCAGATCATTGATAAAGATATTAAACAGAACTGGCCCCAATACTGAGCCCTGGGGAACACCACTTGTGACCGGCCACCACCTTGGTTTAACTCCATTCACCACAACTCTTTGGGCCCAGACATCCAGCCAGTTTTTTACCCAGCAAAGAGTACACCCATCCAAGCCATGAGCAGCCAGTTTCTCCAGGACAATGCTGTGGGAAATGGTGTCAAAGGCTTTACTAAAGTCCAGGTAGACAACATCCACAGCCTTTCCCTCATCCACTAAGTGGGTCACCTTGTCATAGAAGGAGATCAGGTTAGTCAAGCAGGACCTGCCTTTCATAAACCCATGCTGACTGGGCCTGATCACCTGGTTGTCCTGTACGTGCCGCGTGATGGCGCTCAAGATGATCTGCTCCATAACCTTCCCTGGCACTGAGGTCAGACTGACAGGCCTGCAGTTCCCCGGATCCTCCTTCTGGCCCTTCTTGTAGATGGGCGTCACATTTGCTAACCTCCAGTCAACTGGGACCTCCCTGGTTAGCCAATACTGCTGATAAATGATGGAAAGTGGCTTGGTGAGCACTTCTGTCAGCTCCCTCAGTACCCTTGAGTGGATCCCATCCGGCCCCATAGACTTGTGTGTGTCTAAGTGGTGTAGCAGGTTGCTAACCATTTCCCACTGGATTATCATAGGGGGCTTCATTCTGCTCCCCATCCCTGTCTTCCAGCTCAGGGGACTGGGGACCCTGAGAACAACTGGTCTTACTATTAAAGACTGAGGCAAAGAAGGCATTAAGTACCTCAGCCTTTTCCTCATCCTTTGTCACTATGTTTCCCCCTGAATCCAATAAAGGATGGAGATTCTCCTTAGCCCTCCTGTTGTTAATGTATTTATAGAAATATTTTTTATTGACTTTTACGGCAGTAGCCAGATTAAGTTCTAGTTGGGCTTTGGCCCTTCTAATTTTCTCCCTGCATAACCTCACAACATCCCTGTAGTCCTCCTGAGTTGCCTGCCCCTTTTTCCAAAGGTCATAAATTCTCATTTTTTTCCTGAGTTCCATCCAAAGCTCTCTGTTCAGCCAAGCCAGTCTTCTTCCCCACTGGCTCATCTTTTGGCACATGGGGACGGCCTGCTCCTGTGCCTTTAAGATTTCCTTATTGAAGGATCTCCAGCCTTCCTGGACACCTTTGCCCTTCAGGACTGCCTCCCAAGGGACTCTGTCAACCAGGCCCCTAAACAGGCCAAAGTCTGCCCTCCAGAAGCCCAAGGTAGCAGTTCTGCTAACCCCCCTCCTTACTTGTCTGAGAATCAGAAACTCTATCATTTCATGATCGCTGTGCCCAAGACAGCCTCCAACCATCACATCACCCACAAGTCCTTCTCTGTTTGCAAACAACACGTCCAGCGGGGCACCTCTCCTAGTTGGCTCACTCACCAGCTGTGTCAAGAAGTTATCTTCCACACACTCCAGGAACCTCCTAGACTGTTTCCTCTCTGCTGTATTGTATTTCCAGCAGTCATCTGGTAAGTTGAAGCCCCCCACGAGAACAAGGGCTAGCAATTGTGAGAGTTCTCCCAGCTGCTTATAGAATATTTCATCTGCCTCTTCATCCTGGTTGGGTGGTCTATAACAGACTCCCACCACGATATCTGCCTTGTTGGCCTTTCCCCTGATTCTTACCCATAAACACTCGACCCTTTCATCACCATTGTCAAGCTTTAGACAGTGAAAACACTCCCTAACATACAGGGCTACCCCACAGCCTCTCCTTCCTTGCCTATCCCTTCTGAAGATTTTATAGCCATCCATTGCAGCACTCCAGTTGTGCGAGTCATCCCACCATGTTTCCATGATTGCAACTATGTCATAGTTTTCCAGCTACACAATGGCTTCCAGCTCCTCCTGTTTGTTGCCCATGCTGCATGCATTGGTGTAGATGCACTTCAGTTGGGCTATTGATCCTGCCACCTTCTTTGGGGGAGAAGCCCTAATTCCTATGTGACTGTTCTCAGGTGCTTCCATGGTTTCTAACACATCAATAACCCTTGTGTCTTTGCTGCTGCGTGGATCTCCATCCCCTACCTCCACTGAGATGGCAGACCGAAGGACCTTGCTAGCACACCATCCCTCAAACACTGGCGTACTGCCCCCAAGGCTTATCTGTAGCGAGCCTGGTTTTATCCCTTTTCCCTTCAAGTCTAGTTTAAAGCTCTTTCAATGATGAGCCCTGCTAACTCTTCAACAAAGATCCTTTTCCCCCTTTGAGACAGGTGTACCCCATCTGTCACCAGCAGGCTTGGTGTCATGTGGACTGACCCATGATCAAAAACCCCAAAATTCTGCCACTGACACCAGGCTTGGAACCAGGTATTGATCTGCTGGCTCTTCCTGTTTCTTCCCTCATCATTCCCTGCAACTGGAAGGACAGAGGAAAACGCTACTTGTGCTCCTGATCCCTTAACCAGTCATCTCAAGGCCCTGAAGTCTCTCTTGATTGCCCTTGGACTTCTTGTTGAAACTTCATCGCTGCCTACCTGATAAATTAATAATGGATCATGATCCGAGGGCCATACCAGGGTAGGAAGTTTTCTCACCACATCTTTAACCTGGGCCCCAGGGAGGCAGCAGACTTCCCCAAGAAGTGGGTCCCATCTGCATATTGGGCCTTCTGTATCCCTCAGGAGAGGGTCTCCTATAACAATAACTTGTCTTTTTTTCTTTATGGAAGCAGTTTTGACACAGGGCGTAGGCCGACTTAACCTTGGCAACACCTCCAAGCTAGATGAACCATCATCCTCATCATTGTTCGGTTCCACCTGCAGAGCCTTGTACCTATTATACAAGGGCACCTGGGAAGGTGGGGTAGTCACAGAGGAGACGTGCCTGCTGCGCCAGGCAGGAACTTGTCACCATTGCCCCCCATTCGTTAAGTCACCGCGTTCTGCTGGGTGGAGAGAGGATAGGGAATCCTTGGAATCATGTGTCCTATCTGCCTGACAGGTCTGTCGCAGGGAAGGTAGGGTGCAATTTCAGTAGTCTGTCTCTCTCTCCAACTCCCTAATACTCCTCAATCTACTCACTCCTCCTGGAGCGCCTTCCGCACCAACTGCTGCACTACCTCCTTGCTGATGTACCACGCCCTGTTTGCCTGCCCTTTTTGCAGCACTCCTGGTCGCTAGCGCTCCATAGGGGTTTCTTTTATATGTCTGGGGGCTTGGCCGCCATTGCTCCTGGCCTTGCCCAGGTCTCATCAGCTGCTGTTGCGTGAGCTGTGGGCTCCTGGCAGATCTCTCCACTCCCCTGAGGTTCCCCTGGTTCATGACCCCCCCATATGCTGTGCTAGAGCGCTCTGCTGTGGATCATGCCCACACTGGAGCTGCTCGCCTCGGCGACTGAGATAAACACACGCATTTTTAAAGTGAGAGTTTTTAAATGTTTGGATATTATACAAAACAGCAACAGAAACATATATAGGCATATTTTGCAGGGAACTGTAGATGACTAGCCATATGCGATTGCCAGCCACCTGTTCTGATAAAATTCCCCCTGATATATCTCACCGTATTTAAGAAAACCACTTTTGTTCTAATAGGTAACACATTTTCCTTCCCAAAATCCAGAAAAGCTTTTGTTACCATTGTGACCAATCCGTATGAAACAAAAATACAGTAAAACTTAATAAGAATGACAGGGTAATGATAAACTTCCAGAAGGACATTTTGGTACACAACACCTGAAAAATCACTACATATTAAAGTATTTGTAAGTATACCTCAACACAGCCAAAAAATATATTTAACACAATGAATTTCAATAGCAAGAACTCATGTCTTTTGCCCTCACAAGCTTTCAATAGCAGCAGTTGACTGGAGGGACACCTCTCACCCTCAAACAGCCAGCAGTGAATTATGGTTCATTAATTCTAAGGAGCAAAACAATCCAAGATGTGGGACAATTCGCTATCAATTTTCAAAATCTGTTTCCTAAAGAATGGTAAAAGATTGGCTAATAATTATTTGAAGCTAATGTAAACTCAACAGAAAGCAAGAACTCCCTACAAATAATTTTAGACAAATTTGCATCATTCCAACCCACTAGTGACTGATCTCACTATGTAAACTGTTCAGAGAAGATTCCCAAACCATCAAGAAAAAGAATCAATCCTTCTGCACAGCAGAGAACTGTGGAAACCTTCAGAAATATGCTTCTGTAAAATTTGTGAACATTTAAACTTCCAAAAAATATTCTAGAAGAGCTCCGCAATAACCTTTCAATTTGCAGCCTTATTTATATATTAGAGACATAAGTCACTAAAGTTAAGACAACACAAAATCACTTTTATACTTTTGTATTAGATACAACCAAATTAAAACACTTCTCTGAACTTTAGGAACTTGCACAGCCCCACCCGGATATACCCATATACGCTAAAGCTGAGGGACCTTCACAATAGCACTGGAAATGTAGATGTACAAAAAACCCCAAACTAATACCTTCCCCTCCCCAAGTAAACAAGCTAATCAGAGGCTAGCTAATTTTTCTATTTGTGGAATTGCAAAAAAATATAAGACAAAGGACAGAAAGGAGATGACTAACTTCGCTTTCATCAGAAGAAAGGTGTGCTTTTATAATGTTTTATCTATTTTTCATGCTTTGCTTTTCATATAAAATGCAGGAAGAATTTATTAGGAACATAACCACTGATGGATATAACATTCAGACCAGTACTGTTGTGTAGGAATTAGACCCTCTCTGTCCAGAGCTTTTCAAAGTTCTTGATCTTCCCTTGATGAATAGATAGAGGTGCCTGCAAAAAGGATAATCATCTTGGCTGGTTCAGTTTAATAGTTCACAAATTATGGCTTCTCCCATTGTGCTGGGCTCTGAACAAACTGGAAATACTTTTGGAACATCTGATCAGTCTTCTGCATTCTATTTAATTGTATGCTGCTCTGTATGTCCCTGCAATTCTTCAGAGAAAGAAAAAGACCAAGGAATTCCTATAACCCACTACTGAAGGAACCATACTGAAGGAACCATACCAGTTGTTAAGGATTTTAAACACTAAACCTGAAGACATGCAGGCTAATTATAAGATAATTAACAGTGATAACACTACATGTTCACTAAACCAGACAATCAACACATCAACTGATGGTTACAAATAGCTACAGGCATAGGATTCTGCTGAAAGGAAAAAAAAGCTGGATATCAACAGAGGCAAAAATTAAAAGCACCGATACAAAACTGAAGCGATGAAAACAGTACAGAAAAATGAAAATTTTGAGGTAATAGGGATGGGAGGGGGTGTGGTGGGTTGACCCTGGCTGGACACCAGGTGCCCACCAAAGCTGCTCTATCACTCCCCTCCTCAGCTGGACAGGGGAGAGAAAATATAACAAAGGGCTCACGGATCGAGATAAGGACAGGGAGAGATCACTCACTAATTACCATCATGGGCAAAACAGACTCGACTTGGGGAAAATTAACTTAATTTATTACCAATCGACCAGAGTAGGGTAATGAGAAACAAAACCAAATCTTAAAACACCTTCCCCCCACCCCTCCCTTCTTCCTGGGCACAGCTTCACTCCCGGATTCTCTACCAACCCCCCCCAGCAGCAGAGGGAGCTGGGGAATGGGGGTTGCGGTCAGTTCATCACATGTCGTCTCTGTCGCTCCTTCCTCCTCAGGGGGAGGACTCCTCACACTCTTCCTCTGCTCCAGCATGGGGTCCCTCCCACGGGAGACAGTTCTCCATGGACTTCTCCAATGTGAGTCCTTCCCGCGGGTTACAGTTCTTCACAAACTGCTCCAGCATGGGTCCCTTCCACGGCGTGCAGTCCTTCAGGAGCACACTGCTCCAGTGCCTGGAGCACCTCCTCCCCTTCCTTCTTCACTGACCTTGGTGTCTGTAGGGTTGTTTCTCTTACATGTTCTCACTCCTCTCTCCGGCTGCAGTTTCTGTTCCACAGCAACTTTTTTCCCTTCTTAAATATGTTAGCACAGAGGCACTACCACTATCACTGATTGGCTTGGCCTTGGCCAGCGACGGGTCCGTCTTGGAGCTGGCTGGCATTGTCAGACATAGGGGAAGCTTCTAGCAGCTTCTCACAGAAGCCACCCCTGTTGGCCTCCCCGCTACCAAAACCTTGCCACGCAAATCCAATACAGGGGTAAATTACACATGCATACCATACTCAGAAAGTGATGAGGGGGAGAAAAAAAAAGCTCATTTTAATCATAGGTTTCAAATTTAGTCTCATGCTAAATAAAATTAGCTTTCTGAAATTCCCTACAGGTTTCGGGGGGAAAAAAAGCTACATGCTTGTAATTTTAAAAAATAAATAACTCAAAAACCAGAAGAAAGTTAAGTTATCCAAGATAATGTATTCAGAAAACCTTGCAGCTTTGGTCCGGTTTGGAGGGTTCATCAACAGTAAAGCCAGCTATTAAACATTAGTCTAAAATTAAAATAATTTAAATGTAATAGTTTCTTATTTGATCTGCCTCCCACATTAGCAACATTACAACCAGATTCAATAATATTTGGCTAATAGACTGAATGACATTTTGCTATATACTTGCCCTATGAAGAATTTCTTGTTTCCCTTATTAGTCCAAAACCCACATACTAAAATTGAAAACAAGAATCCAAAAAGTTGAATCTGAAGTTTGGTATAAAAAACACACACGTTGTCAGTTCCACTAAAAAGGAATCAGGCTACAGGAAGAATAGGAGAATTGACTAGTACCAACTGAGCTTGCAACAGCTTAATTAAAAAAGTAAAATGTACTTTTATCAACATATAATGTAAATAAAACCTCCAATTTTTAGTCATTTCCCTTCCAACAGTTGGGAAGAACTAGTGAAACATTTGTCTATACACAAACCTTTAACAATCATTCATTGCAGAATTATTTACACCTTGGGTACTAGGACACTAAAGACATGCACAGAGCATTTTTAAAGAATTCTTTCAGAGCTCTACTCCCTCATGCAGCATGGATGCATCTTTATTCTGAAATGACTTGTCTATGCCAACAGAACAAGGATTAGGAAGGCAGGAATTCAACAGTTCAATTTCAGTATTCTACCCTCTATGGAACCACTGTAAACAGCAATGACAGTTTAACCAACTAGCTTTAAAAAAAGTGGCAAAGTTTATCACTTATTTGGAAATATTAACATGTGACTTCATTTCTATTCATCCCATTACTACAATTCCTCCTGACACAATATGACAGGACTCTATAAAGCACAATGAGTTTTTAAAGCATCCACATACTGATAATAAAAATTTGCTTGCTGAGTAAACCTTGTATATGTTACAACTTACTGACTGTTCATTTAATAAATGCACAGCCCTCCGTATTTAAAAAAAAATCTTACAAAATAATGATTTCATCAACAACTTAAAGAAGAGATCTATTATTTATTCAAACCCAAGAAATCTTTACCCATATGCCTTCACCCAAATATAAATCTTAACTCTAAAATAGAAAGGTACTCTTAACTCACCCCTAATTGTTCACTCTACTTCAAGTTAACTTGCATTTAACAGTAGGGAAAGAACAAGCACAGATGCCAGGGTAACAAGCTGTCACAGGTTAGCGTAATTGCCTTAATTTGCACATTTTTGCATCACAGCAAATATGAAGTAGCTTAGCTTCTCATTAATAACAGGTAACTATCCTCCTCTTCCCCTGAACCCAACATGTGCACAAAGATAACCACTACTCAGGATATGATAGCAGCAGCTTATTACTATACAACGTATGTGTTTGCTACCATTCTGTGGTAATGTATTGGGTCTGGCTGGGATAGAGTTAACTTTCCCCGTAGCAGCCCTCATAGTGCTGTGCTTTGCATTTGTAGCTAGAAAGGTGCTGATAACACACCAGTGTTTTGGCTACTGCTGAGTAGTGCTCCATCAAGGCTGTCACTCCAAGCTCCTACCCCCCCCAAAGGCCAGTAGGCTGGGGGTGGGCAAGAGGTTGGGAGGGGACATAGCTAAAACAGCTGACCCAAACTTATGGGGATTCCATACCATACATCCAAGAACACAATAGTTGAGACAGGGACCCAAACCACACCTGAGGACACCATGGTTGAGATAGGGACCCAAACAACAACAACTACAGTAATTGCCCCAGTAGTGAAAAAGAAACAGTGGACAAGGAGATCAACGGGTCCATACCATCGATTAGTGAGGGAGGAAGAAGGGTTTGATCTAGGAAGCTGGTCCTTCAGCAAAGAAACGGGAGGAAGAAGTGAGAAATCACACAAGAGGGGGAAACTATCCAGTCCCTGACCTCATCAGAACTTCAAGACATGCGGAAAGATTACAGCCGCCAGCCAGGTGAGTGGACTGCTGCCTGGCTGTTCTGATGCTGGGATAGCAGGGTCAACAGTCAGCAATTACAAGGTGAGGAAGCCCAAAAGCTGGGATCCCTTGCTAGAAACCGGGGAATTGAAAGAGGAATTGGAAAAGAGGCAGCAATTTGCAGTCTCTGGAGCCGGCTCCTCTCAAGTGTGAGGGCAAGATATCCATTCAAGGAAGATCTTGTGAATTCCTCAGAAAAGTGGACTACTGCAGATGAAGGCATCCAGTACCCGAGAGACTTAGCAGTGCTGGAAGTCATCTACGATGACACAGATGACAAAGATGTCTCCAAAGATCTGGATGACATCCTGCGTATATGGGCCATGTGGAGGAAGGTGGTCGAAAATGAAACAGTGTCATTCTAACAGCTTGGCAGCAATGTATTGCCCAGATTTGGATACACCAACTGTAGAGAGAGCAGCTTCCTGGCTCCAAAACTTTGAAGAAAATGTCTCTCTCTCCTTCTTCCCAGAGGCCAACGCCCTGGCTGTCAGGGGCGCACCACGAAGTTGGTCCCCTCCCACTCTGTTTAGAGGGAAAGAGAGCCCCAAGCACATGCCGCATGGCAGGTAGAATATCATGGCCTGAATGAAGTCACGCCACCACTGAGTGCTGCTGTACCAGACATGTTAGAGGTCCAATATGAACTGGCATCAAAGGCAGCCACGTGGTATGCTACAACTGATATTGCCAATGCGTTTTTTTCTCCATTCCTTTGGCAGCAGAGTGCAGGCCACAGTTTGCTTTCACGTGGAGAGGTGTCCAATACACCTGGAATCGACTGCCCCAGGGGTGGAAGCACAGCCCTACCATTTGTCACGGACTAATCGAAACAGCACTGGAACAAGGCAATGCCCCTGAACATCTACAATACATAGATGACATCATTGTGTGGGGCAACGAGGCAGAAGAAGTGTTTGAGAAAGGAAAAAGAGTAATTTAGATTCTTCTGAAAGCTGGTTTCACCATAAATAAAAGGAAGGTCAAGGGACCTGCACAGGAGATTCAGTTCTTGGGAATAAAATGGCAGGATGGACGCCGTCATGTCCCTATGAATGTGGTTAACAAGATAGCAACTATGTCTCCACCAGCTAACAAGAAAGAAACACAAGCTTTCCTAGGCCTTGTGGGGTTCTGGAGAATGCATATTCCAGGTTATAGTCAGCTTGTGAGCCCTCTCTATCGAGTAACCCGGAAAAAGAACTATTTTGAATGGGGCCCTGAGCAACAACAAGCCTTTGAGCATATCAGACAGGAAATAGCTCGTGCAGTAGCTCTTGGGCCTGTCCGGACAGGACCAGATGTGCAAAATGTGCTCTACGCTGCAGCTGGGGAGCATGGTCTCACCTGGAGCCTCTGGCAGAAAACACCAGGAGAAACCCGAGGTCGACCATTAGGGTTTTGGAGCCGGGAGTACCGAGGATCAGAAGCCCACTACACCCCGACTGAAAAAGAGATACTAGCAGCATGTGAGGGGGTTCGAGCCACTTCAGAAGTTGTTGGTACAGAAGCATATCTCCTCTTGGCACCACAATTGCGCATGCTACACTGGATGTTCAAAGGAAACATCCCCTCTACACATCTACACAACCAGCGCTACATGGAGTAAGTGGATAGCACTGATCACAGAATGAGCTCGACTGGGGAAATCCAACCACCCCGGAATCCTGGAAGAGATCATGGACTGGCCAGAAGGCAGAGATTTTGGAGCATTGCCTGAGGAGGTGGCTCGTGCCCAAGAGGCACCACCATATAATGAGTTATCAGAAGATGAAAGGCGTTATGCTTTGTTTGCTGATGGATCCTGTCATGTGGTAGGGAACCATCAGAAGTGGAAAGCTGCTGTGGAGAGTCCCACACGACAAGTCGTTGAGGCCACTGAAGGAGAAGGTGAGTCAAGTCAGTTTGCAGAAGTGAAAGCCACCCAACTAGCCCTAGACTGTTGAACAGAAAAGTGGCTAGTACTCTATCTCTGTACTGATTCATGGATAGTGGCTAATGCCCTATGGGGGTGGCTACAGCAGTGGAAGAAGACCAATTGGTAGCAGCGCAGAGATAAACCCCCCTGGGCAGCTGCATTGTGTGACTGCTCACTCAACTCCTGCTCAGATTTTGGCTATCATGGCTCATGCTAAGTCCTGATGTATGCTGGGAGCAGTGACATTAGGTGAAAGCGAGAGCACCACGTAGACAGGACAGGTGGCCAGAAAGAGCTAAAAGGCCATTATGCAGCCATTATCACCTGCAGATTGCTGTCTCCTGCAGCCATCATCATTGCATATTGATTGTCTGGCAGTTTCATCAGAACCTGCTAGCTCATAGAAATGGTATAGACCAAACTTCCAAGTTAAAAGGTATAAAAACATCAGCTTACCCCAAAAAGCTTTTGAAGTGGATCCAACAGCAGCTGGACTGCTGAGGCTTTCATGCTTTCCGGTGTGATGCAGGGAATGCCTGCACGGCGACAGAGGAGGAAGGATGAGCACTCTCACCATCAGCTAGGTAACTATTTTGCTACCATCAGCTAGGTAACTATTTTGCTCATAGGTGCACGAGTTAAGAGTTTTAAGTTATGAAACCTCATAACTTCTATGGTGAATAAGTGAATTCACATGCTAGAGTAGTCTGTGCAAAGGGGATTGAGCCCGTTTGTCATTTTTGTTTGTTATATTTCTTATGTGAGCTCATGAAATAAAGTTTAATTTACAGAGTATGTTGTCCTGTAAATTTGAGAAATCCAAAGGGAATGTGACATACTGTGGCGAGACATGGCTACCTGGGTAGAAAATATCGCTGTGAAGGTATAGCATGTAGATGCTGACACGGCCAAGAACCACGCCACTGAAGAATATCAAAACAACGAACAGGTAGACAAGGCTGTCAAAATTCAAGTGGCTCAGGTGGACTTGGACTGGGAGCGTAAGGGTGAGCTATTTGTAGCTCAATAGGCCCACGAAACATCGGGAGATCTAGGGAGAGATGCAACATACAGATGGGAGAGAGGCGGACCTGACTATGGAGACCATCATACAGGTCACCCATGAATGTGAAATGTGCCGCAACCAAGCGAGTCACACAAGTAAAGTCTCCCTGGAATAAAGGGCAGTGGCTGGGTTTTCGATATGGCAAGGCCTGGCAAATTGACTATATTGGACCACTGCCACGAACACATCAAGGCAAGCGCTACACACTCACTGTGGGAAAATAACGGAACAATGGCGAGGAGGACTGTAAACATGCTCAAGTGACTTGCAGCTGGAGGATAGAAAAACATATAGATCATACTAATAATTGTTTAGTCTTGTGTGTTGGACAAGTAGAACATCTGTGTTTAGATAACATAGGCCTGTGATAGAGGCACCCTATCGAACATGCTTGAGATTCCTGCCCTGCTGTGGGAAAGATCAAAGCACAGTGGTAAATTACGCCTGCACGAATCCCTGAAAAACAGGTGCAAACAGCAGGTTCAGGGATCCTCTAGCAAGGACTGAGCTCCACAGTGCCTGTGTTCCTGCTTGCGTACCTCTGCCCGGGTGCTGCTTCGGGGATCCTCTGGTTGGCAAGGTAACGATGTGGAGGACCTCGGCTGGACCAAGGGGCCTGGGGAGGATATTGACCTTGACAAGATTACAGTGTTCCCGTGAGAGAACAAGAACGAACGAGAAGCATGCCTGGGAAACTAAGTTTAAGGAATGTGTTGACCATTTGCAGTTGTGATAAGGAACCTGAAAAAGTCACCCAGTGAGGGGTGAGAAAAACAACTTCTGACAACTTTTTGACCAATAAGGGACAGACATATGTACAAGGTAACAAGTATAATGGGTATAAATTTACTGGCTTGTAGTAATAAAAAAACCTTCTTTGCTTTTACTATAAGAATGCGTACTTGTTTGTCCGTCTTGACCACGACATAACAAAAATAAATTTACTCTTTGCATTTCACCTGTAGTTTTGTGGTTGTTCCTGCATCCTGCCTGTGCTGGCTGACACATTTGGCGTAGTCGGCAGGGTGATCCAGGAACAGCCATGCCATGGCTGGCAAAAAAGTCAGGGACTGGGGAGGCCACAATGGTGACTCCCTGTATTCCAGGATGGCACAGTACTGAGCGCTGGACCCCTGTGGCCACTTTCCTGGCTACATGGGCTCCACCAGAAGCATGGCCTGAAATAGATGACAGGGTAGTGTTTACCCCCCAGACAATTGAAACAGCTATGCACAGATTGCCATGGACAGCAGCATCAGATTCTTCTCGCAAGTTAGCAGGGAGATTGGGATGGTTATTAGTTACTGGTCTTAGAGCTGTTCACTGTGAAGTTGTTGCATTACAGAGTAAAATGAGAGAATTGGAAAAGGAAGTTAGGACTTTACGAGATGCAAAGATGATCATGCAAGAAGTAATTACTACTCAAGCAGAGCAGTGACATGGGCTGCAAGATAATGTAGAGTGGTTGGTAGCACGTATTGCTAATAAACAAAGGGACAGATATGGAAAAAGTAAGGTTTCAATTTCCCAAGTTCGTGCTCTCACCGCAAAACCTTCATGGGATCCCGAGGAACAGGGTGGAAATATTTGGAGTTAATCCTCAGACTCCCGAGACTGAGTTTGAATTTGATCCGGACTTAAAAGGGGGGGGAGGTGGTAGAAGCACGACGTCTCATGCAAATGATGGGGCAGCAGGAACAAGTGGATGGGGGAGTGCAGATCATGTGTACTTACACTCCAAAAGAGTTAAAGGAATTTTTAGAGATCTATCAGCAAAAGAGCAGGGAAGGCATACTGGCATGGATTTTGCGAGCTTGGGATAGTAGAGCTGCATCTGTTCATTTATTAGCAGGTGAAAAAGATTTATTAAGCCCTATAGCCAAGGATGATCAGATACAACGAGGATATGCTCAGTTGCAAAATATCAGAGGTCCTGATGAGTGAGATATTATTGCACCTATGTTGTATCAATGGTTGTGCGCAGCAGTTTTAACAGCACATACAGAACTTGTCAAATTAGTGTTGCCCCTCAGGAACTGGTGTACAATGGAAGAAGGTATTAATTTGGTGTGGCAGATGGGGATGGCTCATGTGTTGGTTAAGGGGTCCAATCCGGACAGGGTAGCAGTAATGAGAAGTATCAAAATGCAGTTTTTGAGAGGAGCGCCTGCCCCACTAAAACCCTTGATTATGCCAGCAGTGACAAATGCTACGGGTAAAGTAGGTGCCCTAGCAGATACCTTGAGGGAAATTGGGGCTGTAATTTCAGGACCATCTGTTTGGGTGGTGAATAAAGGAAAGCTGGCAAAACAGAAAGGAGTTACATCACGGGTGACGAGGAAACAAATGTGGAATGATCTTGTACAAGCCAGTATCCCACGATCAGAAATAGATGGGATCACAACATCAGAAATGTTTCACCGATGGCAAAAGTTAGCACCTACGCAAAAAAGCCGACCACCCCTGGCCCCACCACCAACTCCGTGACCTCCTTCTGCCCTGCCTGCCACCTCAATGCAAGACACTACCTGGCAAATGCCAAAACAGCAGAAATGAAGGTTTGGCAGGTCCCCCAAAATTGCCGCCACTGTAGCCTCTTACCATGAGGGGGGCCGATGCCCCTATGTTCCTTTAACTATATAGAGTGGCAGTCTGGGGGGATTTTACACGTATTAGCTCTGGTGGATACTGGAGCTGAGGTTACTGTATTACATAGTAATATTGGTAATAAAGAAGCCACATCACAGATCTATGGATTGGGGGGGAAATCCCAATTTTGGGGGTCCCCTGCCCTCCAATCTAATGTCACCTTAACAATAGGAAATGCCACTCCATTTACCATGACAGCGTTAATTACACCTATTAAAGACTATATCTTGGGTATTGATGTGTTGGCAGGACAAACAGTTGAAACTTTAAACGGTCTCTTCTGCTTCAGAACTTCGCAAGTGGGATTTGCCATTTGATCTATAACCATCTTGCGTGGATTCCCAAAGTGGGATCCTGTTGTGCTTCCTGTGCCTACCAAGGTGGTAACTGTAAAACAATATCGTATTCCGGGGGGGGAGGAGGAAATTACTCAAACCATTCAGGCATTTCAACAAGTTGGAATCGTTAAGGAAACTATGACTGCTTTTAATAATCCTATTTGGCTGGTTCGAAAACCAGACGGCACTTGGAGAATGACTGTAGATTATAGAGAATTGAATAAGGTCACCCCCCCACTTGCAGTTACGGTACCAGACATGGTTACTCCTATAGAAAAAATTAGCAAAAATTCACAACCCTGGAAAGTGATGATAGATCTTGTTAATGCTTTCTTTTCGATAGCCATTGCTTCAGAAAGTTAAGACCAGTTTGCCTTTACCTGGCAACAAAAGCAATATACTTTCCAAGTATTGCCTCAGGGATACAAGCACAGTCCCTCCATTTGCCACCAAATGATAGCAGCTGATGTAGCACTATGGTCAGGTACCACTACTATTTACCATTATATTGATGATCTATTGATTATGGGAGAATCACAAGAAATTGAAGCAGCTGCCAAATCGCTGAAAGCACATTTACAGAACTGAGGCTGGTCAAATAAACCAAAGAAAATACAGGGCCATAGTACTACTGTACAATTTTTGGGAATAGTTTGGCATGGACAGATTAGAGAAATACCAAATAAGATACAGCAAACAGTCCAGCGATTTCTTGTACCAACCACAGTAAAACAGTTACAACCCTTTGGGGACTTTTAGGGTATTGGAGAACTTTTATCCCATGTCTGGTGGTATTAATGAACCCTCTGCAGAAATTAACTAGGAAGAAGGTTGTTTGGCAGTGGACCAAGCAACAAGAAGCCTTTGATGCCTGCAAGAATGCTTTGATCGAGCATGCGCAATTATACGCTCCTAGGCCAGGATATCCTTTTGAATTAGAAGTAACAATTCTAGATGACATAATCTTGTGGGGATTGTGGCAGATGACTGGGCTGAAAAATCAGAAAGAACCTGTAGGATTTTGGTCCAAGGCATTACAAGGCTCCGCTATACATTATACCCCGATGAAAAAGCAAATTTTAGCTGTAGTTTGAGCACTAGAAGAAACCAAAAGAATCACAGGTCAAGATAGCGTGACTGTACACACACCCATACCTATTCACGGGTGGGTTACTGATGATTCCGTTAGGGCCCACGCAGGGGTAGCTCAGGCAACCACACATTGGAAATGGAAACATTATTTACAGCAACGATTTCTACCAGGAAAACCACATCACCACTCCGCACACCACTCTTATAGGAACTGTATCATTTAATCATATGCCCACACTAGGGGAGACTCTTCCCCTTAGAGATATCCCTACATCTCCTGCGGAGGAGGCTCCCCCTTATGACGAGTTAATAGAAGAGCGTAAAAAAAATGGCTGTTTTACCGATAAAAGTGCAACATAAACAGCAACCAGACAAAGACGACGGAGAGCAGTTGCACATGCTCCGCTACCAGGAATTATATGATGGCAAACAGGTGTACAGGCATCTAGTCAGTGGGCTGAATTGATTGCAGCATCTCTTGCTGTCCTGGAAGGGAAGACACATTACTTATACACTGACAGTTGGGTTGTATACAAAAGTCTCACAATGTGGTTACCCTACTGGGCCCAAGAAGATTGGCATGTACAAAGATACCCTATATGGGGGGGGGGAGATATATGGCAACAAATCTAGCAATATGTACAAAGGTATCCTTTAAAAGTAAGGCATGTCTCAGCTCATCAAAAAGATGATTCACTTGAGTCATGAATTAATAGGGAAGTAGATAATATGACCGCCACCGAAGTACATGCTCAAGCTATAAATGCGCATATAGATTGTGGACATCAATCAGCTTATACTGCACACGCATGGGACGTTGTTCACAAACCCCTTTGCCATTACATATTTATAAAACATGTGCACATAATTGTACTACTTGTACGCAGCTACATTTAAGGGCATTATATAGGCCATGGGGAAAGATAAAATGGGGTCAGTGGGCCTTGAATACCTGGCAGGTTGATTACATGGGCCCCCTGCCCCTGTTGAGGGGGTAGCAATATGTATTCACTGCTATATCCATAGTGTCGGGACTGTTTTTTGCTAAACCCACCAAATAAGCTAATCAACTGTATTGGGTTTGTGTAGCAAGGTTTTTTTTTGGGGGGGGGGGGGGGGGGGGGTACAGGGGTGGCTTCTGTGAGAAGCTGCTAGAAGCTTCCCCTATGTCCAATGGAGCCAATGCCAGCTGGCTCCAAGACGGATCCGCCGCTGGCCAAGGCTGAGCCAATCAGCAACAGTGGTAGCGTCTCTGTGATAACATATTTAAGAAGGAAAAAAAGTTGCGGCGGCACAGAAACTGCAGCCAGAGAGAAGAGTGAGAACATGTAAGAGAAACAACTCTGCAGACACCAAGGTCAGCGAAGAAGGAAGGGGAGGAGGTGCTCCAGGCACCAGAGCAGATTCCCCTGCAGTCCATGGTGAAGACCATGATGAGGCAGGCTGTCCCCCTGCAGCTCATGGAGGACCCCACGCTGGAGCAGGTGGATGCCCAAAGGAGGCTGTGACCCTGTGGGAAGCCCAGGCTGGAGCAGGCTCCTGGCAGGACCTGCGGACCCATGGACAGAGGAGCCTGCACTGGAGTAGGTTTTCTGGCAGGACTTGTAATCCCTTAGGGGACCCATGCTGGAGCAGTGTGCTCCTGAAGAACTGCAGCCCGTGGGAAGGACCCACGTTGGAGAAGTTTGTGGAGGACTGTGTCCCGTAGGAGGGACCCAATGCTGGAGCAGGAGAAGAGTATGAGGAGTCCTGCCCCTGAAGAGGAAGGAGCGGCAGAGAAAATGTATGATGAACTGATCATAACCCCCATTCCCCATCCCCCTGCACCGCTGGGGGGGGGGGGGTAGGTAGAGAATCCGGGAGTGAAGCTGTGCCCGGGAAGAAGGGAGGGGTGGGGAGAAGGTGTTTTAAGATTTGGTTTTATTTCTCATGAACCTACTCTGGTCGATTGGTAATAAATTAAGTTAATTTTCCCCAAGTCGAGTCTGTTTTGCCCATGATGGTAATTAGTGAGTGATCTCTCCCTGTCCTTATCTCGATCCGTGAGCCCTTTGTTATATTTTCTCTCCCCTGTCCAGCTAAGGGGGGAGTGATAGAGCAGCTTTGGTGGGCACCTGGTGTCCAGCCAGGGTCAACCCACCACATCAACATAACACAACAGAAGCATTAGAACAACTCATTTATCAATATGGACCTCCTCACCAAAGTGAGCAGGGAACACACTTTACTGGACATAATGTCCAAGACTGAGCTCAAGGGCTAGGGATAGATTGGATATTCCACATTGCCTATCATCCCCAAGCTAACGGCTTGATTGAAAGAATGAACGGGATGCTGAAGGAACAATTAAAAAAAGCTAACCAGTACTAAAACTTTACAACACTGGAGTTCACATCTTACTAAAGTAGTTTTGTTTTTTTTTAAACAGCTGGAATATTCATAATCAAACACCCTATGATCGTATTACAACACCTCCAGTACAAAACATGGTGAGGATTGAAATTCTTCCAGGTGGCATCTCTCCCAAAATATTAACTACAGGGGAAATGGAATTGTTTACACCGATTGATTGCGTGGTGGGACCACAACCTATTAGCCTAGACATGAAGATTCATATAATAACCCCTGAGAATGCCGTATGGTTCTGCACCCCAACTCCTCCTCTTATTCTACATCCTCTGCTGATATCAGATTCTTGAGTTCCTGTATTTCAGGTATCTTCGACGAATACCTGTGCCTTATCTAGAGGAGACAGCATTGGAATGGTGTTATTCATGTCACAAACCCAACAAGGAATTGAAGTTCAATCTGAAAAAGCGCAAGCCATAGCTCTCTAATCTGCGTGGGCAATTACCCCACATCAGGTTATCAAATTCGGAGTAATCTTAGCTGAAGGAGCTGGAGCAATGGCATACGTATTACTGGAAGGAGATAACACTCCTGTTTTCCTCCCCATCACAGGTTGGCTCATTGTGCTTTGTAGTCTTGTACTACGAGTACATGCCCTAGATACATTTCCACGAGATCAACATGTAAATACTTGGATGTGGTTGGCCTCTACTGTAATTAACTCATCTGCCTTTTGTATTAAGGGAAGATTAACAGCTGCAGAACTTTTGACAACGTGTTTCATTGGCATGCCAACCCCAGTAGCTGTATTACAGAATTATACTATACTAAGTGATTTTGATATTAGTGTTTCTCATAGCTATTTTTTCTAAATAGGTGACTGTATGCCAAGGAACGTTACAAAATCAATTGGTGGTGCACTATTTCCTCCTTCAACACCATAAACGCTGCTCCGATTTCGAAGGCATTCGTTGCTTCAACATAACTGATGAATCAGCCAGCATAGAGGATGACATTCAACATCTCCAGGACTTAATGCATCAAATGAAACAATCTACTGGTGGTGCCTGGCTGGCTGAGTACTTTAATTCTCTGACAGGATGAATGGGACGCCTGATTCAAAGCGTTATTGTAGGGATAGGTTTATTCATTTTTTCTATATGTGTTTATTATGTGCCCCTGTAAATTACCCTACCCTACACCCCGCAAGCCCAAACGGACACCTCCAGCTTTGCCAGCCCCAGCGGAAGTGGTCCCTTGAGCAAGAGGGGTGGAATGTGGGAGAAAAATGGAAGATTGGCGGAGAGAATTGTAAACACGCTCAAGTGACTTGCAGCTAGGGTATAGAAAAAAAAAACACATATATATCATACTAATCATTGTTTAGTCTTGTCTGTAGTCCACCAAGTTGGAGGAGAAGGCCAGAAGTCTGTCAGAAGATACAAAAAAAAATGGTGTATTATACATTAATAATTAAGATTTGTGCTACAGCAACCAATTTTAAAAGTAGATAAAATCCATGAGCATTCAAAATTCTTATAATGACAAGCTATTATTCATAGCATTTGAGTGGTGTCGTGGTTTAACCCCAGCCAGCAACTAAGCACCACGCAGCCGCTCACTCACTTCCCCCCCACCCAGTGGGATGGGGGAGAAAATCAGGAAAAGAAGTAAAACTCATGCATTGAGATAAGAATGGTTTAACAGAACAGAAAAGAAGATAATGATAATAATAAAATGACAATAAAAATAATAAAAGAATTGGAATATACAAAACAAGTGATGCACAATGCAGTTGCTCACCACTCGCCAACTGATGCCCAGTTAGTTCCCGAGCAGCGATCTGCCCCCCCCAGGCCAACTCCCCCCAGTTTATATACTAGGCATGATGACATCACATGGTATGGAATACCCCGTTGGCCACTTTGGGTCAGCTGCCCTGGCTGTGTCCCCTCCCAACTTCTTGTGCCCCTCCAGCCTTCTTGCTGGCTGGGCATGAGAAGCTGAAAAATCCTTGACTTGAGACTAAACATTACTTGGCAACAACTGAAAACATCAGTGTGTTATCAACATTCTTCTCATACTAAACCCAAAACATAACACTATACCAGCTACTAGAAAGAAAATTAACTCTATCCCAGCTGAAACCAGGACAATTGGACTGAAAATTAATCTAAATAGCCAATAAGGATAATGAAAAATAAGAAGCTATTTGACAGTTAAAGGAATAAAAAGCCACAAAACATTTAATGGAGGGACCAGTTTAGAAAAAGGAATTACATAACATTAGCTCTGTACTCAACCAAAAAGATGACAAGCTGTTCTATAAATCCATTTATTCATTGATTTGAGACACACATGCCTAAACTTCTCCCATAATCAACACCACAGTAACCACAATCATGGCAGACAGTATTGAGCTTATTACAGGCATTAACTTGGGTCTCTATCCTACCCAAATGATGACTGCAAAAAAACTTAATTCTCTTTCTTAAATCAGCTAACTGGGGGTGGGGGGGAGAAATTAGTATAAAGTTGTTGGGTAAATTAGGACTGAAGAAACCTCCTCTAGTCACAAGATACAGTCACAGATGGATAAATAAATTAATTAGAAATTACTAGCAGTTGTCCTGGTTTCAGCTGGGATAGAGTTAACTGTCTTCCTAATAGCTGGTATGGTGCTATGTTTTGAGTTCAGTATGTGAAGAATGTTGATAGCACTGATGTTTTCAGTTGTTGCTAAGTAATGTTTAGTCTCAAGTCAAGGATTTTTCAGCTTCTCAAGCCCAGCCAGCGAGAAAGCTGAAGGGGCACAAGAAGTTGGGAGGGGACACAGCCAGGGCAGCTGACCCAAAGTGGCCAACAGGGTATTCCATACCATGTGACATCATGTCTAGTATATAAACTGGGGGGAGTTGGCCTGGGGGGGATCGCTGCTCGGGAACTAACTGGGCATCGGTTGGCAAGTGGTGAGCAATTGCATTGTGCATCACTTGTTTTGTATATTACAATTCTTTTATTATTATTAGTGTTATCACTATCATTATTAGTTTCTTCTTTTCTGTTCTATTAAACCGTTCTTATCTCAATGCATGAGTTTTACTTCTTTTCCTGATTTTCTCCCCCATCCCACTGGGTGGGGGGGGAGCGAGTGAGCGGCTGCGTGGTGCTTAGTTGCTGGCTGGGGTTAAACTACGACAGCAGTGAAAGAGTAAACATTTAGCATTTTGCATAGTGATGCACGACAGCACCAATAGAAAGATCATAAGCCCCTACCCAAAGCACAGAGAAGTTATCAGTTCTCCCTGGGAGATTAGGGAATTAAAATCAGTGGCAAGTTTTATTGTCTTTGCACAATTAAGAAATCAGTCATTTTAGCTTAGATTAAAGCAGTTCTCATGTAAACACATTCAACTAGCTGTTTACATTGGGAAAGTAAATCACTTAAGTGAAAGCATTTGCTGTTAAATGCAAGTTTTGCCATGGGTACTACCCAATAATGTGATTTTTTTTTTTTTTTTAATTTCCAGACCAATAGCAGAATATTCACTCACTGCCTATGATGTTAATACAAATCTCAGCCTAAAGAGATTATCAACTTTAAATAGTGAATAGCTGCATTAGCTGTCAAAGTTATAAAATGTAGTAATGGCAAGGTACTGAGAAAATTCAGCATTATATTAGGAGCTCTAACTACAGCTAACTACTCTCTCTCTCTATATTTATAAATTTGAAGGGTCAGTGAAAAATAGTTCTTTAAAGTGAAGTGTTGCTTGTAGAAGAGCAGTAGAGCTGTAGAAAAGAAATCAGAGCCCTGTAATACTGATAATTTAAATATTGTAGTCAAGACTGAAATCATCAGCAAGAGCAAATGAGAAGAACTTAAACTGCTTACTATACTGTTGTGGGTTTGTTGGGTTTTTTTTCCTACAAAAGATTAAACCCCTCAGCATCATAACACCATATGTTATTTTCTGTTTATGTACAGGTCTTTCAGATTTTTGGTGGAAAACAAGTAACATGCTGCATAAGTTAAAAAAAAGGGGGGGGAGGAGAGAATAAAGTTGTAAAACTGATGGCCCTTCCCATAAGGAGAGGAAAAAGCAGAGAACATGATACTGCTGGTGCTTTTTAAGAAGTGGAGGAGAAATGCACAAAGAACTGGCTCTGAAACTAATGCATATTTGCATATCCATGAAAATAAATGAGAAGCAGAAGATCTTAAAGAAGTATTTAAGAGGATGAATAACTGTTTCAAGTTATTTGGTGAAAAGTTATTTACTGGACTATGGAAAAATGTACTTTCAGAGAACACCTGCATGAGTTTGAGTATATGAACAGTTTTTGCTCAGGAATTAGCAAAACTGGTTTAAGCCAAGGAATTTCTTTTAACTGAGCTGTCAAAACCAACCTGTAGCTCAAGAATTCACACTGTATTCAATGCTCCCCTCCCCCTCTTGCTAGAGTGTTTTTTCAGAATGCAAGATACCTAGCATCTTGGGAAAATACTCCCCTTGTGAACTGGAGCAGTATTTGATAATTCAGCAGAGAAAGAAGGTAATTTTATTATGTTATTGTACTTTGAAAGATTATATAACTAGAAGGACTGCCTGTGAATAGGCTTTGAGGAATTGCCTCTACAGACAAGCAAAATGCATGCCTCAAACATTTAATTCCTCTTGTCCTGTATTAGCAGAGGTGAAAAATTATGGCAAGAAGGAAGTCAAGACTAAGAATGAAGACCATCTTTGAATCTTTTTTTTTCCTACCATACCTTGCTTGTCCTACAGAAAATGTGCATTCATTTCTTACTTTGATAATAAACTTTTTTTTTAAATACACATACTTATTTGCAGACAGATTAAGTTATCTTCTAGTACTTCAAATAAAATTGAGTCTACTGAAATCAAGTGCAGAGAAAGGGAGAAAAAAGAAAACCAGAAAGGGAATAAGTCAGGATGTCAGAAAGCAAGGTATTCCTCCCCTTATAAGCAGGTGAGGCTTTCTGGAAGTCTATCCTATAGATAAACAGAGCACACACAAGAACAGACACCTCTGCCTTTCATGGTGTATTGGGTGTATGTGGCAAGAGGTCAGGGACTGCCCTGTACCTGTCACAGCCAGTTCCAGCCTGCTCAGCAACAGATCCACCACAGGCCAAAGCTGAGCCAATCAGCAAAGCTGGTGGCACCTCTGTGAAAACATATTTTAAAAATGGGAGAAGACACCAAAGGGAGAGGGGAGAAGGGAACAAAAAAGTGAAAAACAACAGAGAACACCAAGGTCAGAACAGAAAGAGCTCCATGGCAGAGCAAATATTCCTGAAGGAACTGCAGTCTGCAGAGGACCCATGCCAGAGCAGATATTCCTGAAAGGACTACAGCCTGTAGAGAACCCATGCTGGAACAGAGAAAAAGTGAGAAGGAATGAGCAGCAGAGAGAAACTGCTATATGCTGACCATAACAACCCCCCCACACACACTGCATCACTGAAGGGACTGAGTGTAACTTGCAGATATAACAAGGGGCAAGGGGAAGAGTTTGGAGCAAAGTGGAGTCTGGGAAAAGGGGGAGAAAAAGTGTTTTCCCTAAGTGTGTTCTCCATAAGTCTTTTAATGTTTGTTTTGTTTCTGTTTCCCAATACTTGAATCAGTATTTTATATTTTTTATATATATATATATATATAAATCAACAATAAATTAAGTTAAATTCCCCAAGTTAAGTCTGTTTTTCCCACAACAGTTAAATGGTAAGTGATCTCCCTGTCTTGACCCGCAAGCTTTCTTGCTCCTGTTCTTCCTATTTTCTCCCTCCATCCTGCTGGGGGAGGGGATGAAAGAGCAGCTGGGTGAGAGTTTGGCTGCCAGCCAGGGCCAACCCACCACATCCCTGCTTCATGTTTAAACTTGCTCCACCCCCACCCAAACATACAGTCTCCCAGAACTGTGGTTAGAGGCCTCAGCATGACTGACAACTAGGATGTTTATTCACAGCAAAGAATCCTGTCCCAAATCATTACCATTTAAAAATGTACTTTTCATCCAATATTGGTACAGCTATATCTATAGTCATATGAAATAAGATATGTTTGCCTCATCATCCTCTCTATACAAGCCAACACTGCAGTAACTGAGGGCAGGAGCGAATCCCACCCCTCAACTTTAAACAAGTGAACTGTTAGGACAGCACATAAGCCAGAATAGAGGTTGCTTGCCCTCTGTCTTATGGCTGACACCTAACAGTAAAGTATGTTTATACTGATAAAATGCGGGGGAGGCAGAAGATCAAGAGAGATGTAATTCACAAATGCTAATAACAAACAAACAAATGAAAGACAGTAGTCACCTGAGGTACCCTCAGCAGTCAATGGACCAAGAGAGATTTCTATCTTGATTCACTTCTAGAAAAAGCTATTCCTCAGTAGAACGAGGACCCTCTGGGATCTGAGGGCAGCCTTTGTGAATGCTCCTCCTACTCACAAGATGTCAAGCATAAGTACCCAATGGTCTCCAGTTTCCAAATATGTCAAAGACCTGCGTACTCCCTAACTCTAAAAGCATTGAAGAGTCAGATTTTCAAAAAGTATTTGCACCACACAAGAAAAAGAATTTTCTGTTAAGCTGTTTTTTGAAGATACTACTCTCAGCGTATATTTTGACAGATCAGATCTCTTATAACTGCAGTTCCACTGATGGTAAACCAACCATTAACGAAACCTTGTGTCTTCTTTTAACATTACAACAAAGATCTTCTGACTGCCCAAAATACATGATTAAGGAACAGGATGGGTAAACAACCATCCAGAATCATACATATGTAGCTGTCCCAGTTTCGGCTGGGATAAAGTTAATTGTCTTCCTAGTAGCTGGTATAGTGCTATGTTTTGGGTTCAGTATGAGAAGAATGTTGATAACACACTGATGTTTTCAGTTGTTGCCAAGTAATGTTTAGTCTCAAGTCAAGGATTTTTCAGCTTCTCATGCCCAGCCAGCAAGAAGGCTGGAGGGGCACAAGAAGTTGGGAGGGGACACAGCCAGGGCAGCTAACCCAAACTGGCTATTCCATACTATTTGACATCATGTCTAGTATATAAAATGGGGGGGGGGGGGAAGTGAGCAAGCAGCTGCATGGTGCTTATTTGCTGGCTGGGGTTAAACCATGACAGTCTGTTTTGGCACCCAACGTGGGGCACAAAGGGTTGAGATAATGACAGACCTGACTAGAGGTTGTTAAAACAAATTTGTTACAAGCATTCATTATATTGGTCTAAGAGTCGCTGGTCGCTATGTTGATTTGTGAGCTTAAGAGTTGTGGCGCTCATTTTAGAAATCTGTTATGTATCACCTCACTTGCTGTATGTAGTCCCTGGGCTGCTGCTTATCATCCGTGGGGGGTGGATTAAGGTTTTCGCTTTGATGTATTGTGTAATACTGGCTTATGGTATGATAAAATTATTGGTTGTGGGACTAATCTGGTATTTACACTCAACATTGTCATCACCTCTATACTTCGGGAGCCATCTGTGGGAAACTTAATAATTACACCCTTGACCTTTCCTCCTTGGAGACACAATCTATGGGTGGGGTACCTTTCTTCCCCTTTCCCTTCTCCTCCACTCTAGTTAAAAGGCGTTTGAGAATTTTGAAAAATGTGAATATCCTTGGGATGCTGAAACCAGCATGGTCCTATTCCTAGGAACTAGCATGTTCCTGAATGTGGTTCAGGTCTTGTTTAGGGTTAAATAACTATTGAAGATCACCCAGAGATCTGCCCCAAGGATGGATAATTATGAATGGCAGGGTGTGTAGGGTAGTACGGGCAAGTACCTAGGGTGGTGGGCACCTCCAGTGTTTTGGAACTTCACCCTTGAATAAGTGCAGAATCCTGAAAAACTAGTAGAACATATGGAAAAAGTATGCTGTCACCACGACAATTCCAGGGAGACACAAATCACTGCAATATGCTGGGGCCTGTCCCACGACTACTGAGCCCTGTTCAACACTACTCAATACCCTCAAGGGGAAGAGAAGGACCCTGGATCTAATAACAAAGTGACAGGCACTGTGGCCACTCCAACCCCAGCGACAGGCACTGTAACTGAACCAGCGAACCAACCCCCACCAGTATCAGTTGCCCCCATACAGAAGAAGAAATATACAAAAAAAATCAGTTCGCTTAGCGAAGGATGGAGATGAACCAGGGTCATCATGGGAAAAGGAGGAAGAGGCAGAACCAGAGGTAATCACCCGATCCCTATCCTTGAGTGAGCTGTGGGATATGTGAAAAGATTTCAGCTGCTGTATAGGTGAGCACATTATCACCTGGCTGCTCCAATGCTGGGACAATGGGGCTAGTAGCCTGGAATTGGAAAGTAGGGAAGCCAAGCAGCTGGGATCGCTTGCCAGGGAAGGTGGCATTGACAAGGCAATTGGAAAAGGGACACAAGCCCTCAGCCTCTGGAGGTGACTCCTGTCAAGCATGAAGGAAAGGTACCCCTTCAAGGAAGATGTTATATGTCAGTCAAGCAAGTGGACCACCATGGAAAGAGGTATCCAATATCTGAGGGAATTAGCCGTGCTAGAGACGATACATCATGACCCGGACAACCCACAATTACCCAAAGATCCAGATGAAGTCCCATGCACACAACACGTGGCAGAAGTTTGTATGGAGTGCACCATCATCCTATGCCAACTCACTGGCGATAATGACCTGGAAAGACGAAGAGGCACCAACAGTGGATGAAGTGGCTCGCCAACTCTGGCAATACAAAGAAAATCTCTCCTCCTCCCGACAAGCCTGCATTTCAGATGTGGAGAAGCTGTCCGAGGACGTCCAGCAAATCAAAGACGATATGCCCTACTCCCCACCTGTAAGGACCAATGTCTCAGCTATTAGGAGTGAGCGCTCCTCTGCCCAAGAGAGAGAATATAGAAGGTACACACCACGAGGTGCCCTGAGGTTTTACTTATGTGATCATGGAGAGAACATGAGGAAACGGGATGGAAAACCTACCTCGGTCCTAAATGCACGGGTACGTGAGTTGCGAGGAAAAACCACCACAAAAGGGGATTCTCCCAGGAAAAATGCTGCTCCAGTTGCCAAACAAAGTAGAAGGGCTGATCTTACTTCTGATCCTCTTGAAGGGACTTCTGAGTCAATTTTACAAGAAGTGGGTACTGGATACTCTGGCCAGAATTAGAAGGGCCCTGCCTCCAGCCAGGTGGAGGAAAGGGATAACCGGGTCTATTGGACTGTGTGGATTCGATGGCCTGGCACGTTAGACCCACAGGAGTACAAGGCTCTAGTAGACACCGGCGCACAGTGTACTCTAATGCCATCAAGTTATAAAGGGGCAGAACTCATCTGTATTTCTGGTGTGACAGGGGGATCCCAAGAGTTAACTGTATTGGAAGCTGAAGTAAGCCTAACTGGGAATGACTGGCAGAAACACCCCATTGTGACTGGTCCAGAGGCTCCGTGTATCCTTGGCATAGACTATCTCAGAAGAGGGTATTTTAAGGACCCAAAGGGGTATCGATGGGCTTTTGGTATAGCTGCCTTGGAGACGGAGGGCACTGAACAGCTGTCTACCCTGCCTGGTCTCTCTCAAGACCCTTCGGTTGTGGGGTTGCTGAGGATTGAAGAATGAGTGCCAATTGCTACCACGATGGTGTACCGGCAGCAATATCGCACCAACCGAGACTCTCTGATTCCCATCCACAAGTTGATTCATCAACTGGAGAGCCAAGGAGTGATCAGCAAAACTCGCTCACCCTTTAATAGTCCCATATGGCCAGTGCAAAAGTCTAATGGGGAGTAGAGACTAACAGTTGACTATCATGGCCTGAATGAAGTTACACCACCGCTGAGTGCTGCCGTTCCAGATATGCTAGAACTTCAATACGAACTAGAGTCAAAGGCAGCCAAGTGGTATGCCACAAATGACATTGTTAATGCGTTTTTCTCAATCCCTCTGGCAGCAGAGTGTCATCCACAATTTGCTTTCACTTGGAGGGACATCCAGTACACCTGGAATCAACTGCCCCAGGGGTGGAAACACAGCCCCACCATTTACCATGGACTAATGCAGACTGCACTGGAAAAAGGTGAAGCTCCAGAACACCTGCAATACATTGATGACATCATCGTATGGGGCAACATGACAGAAGAAGTTTTTGAGAAAGGGAAGAAAATAATCCAAATCCTTCTGAAAGCCGGTTTTGCCATAAAAGAAAGTAAGGTCAAGAGACCTGCACAGGAGATCCAGTTTTTAGGAATAAAATGGCAAGATGGACGTCGTCAGATCCCAATGGACGTGGTCAACAAAAGAGCAGCTATGTCTCCACCGACTAATAAAAAGGAAACACAGGCCTTCTTAGGTGTCATGAGTTTTTGGAGAATGCATATTCCAAATTACAGTCTGATTGTAAGGCCTCTCTATCAAGTGACCCGGAAGAAGAATGATTTTAGATGGGGCCCTGAGCAACAACAAGCCTTTGAACAAATTAAACGGGAGATTGTTCATGCAGTAGCCCTTGGACCAGTCCAGGCAGGACAAGATGTTAAAAATGTGCTCTATACTACAGCTGGGCAAAAAATAGCCCTACTTGGAATCTCTGGCAGAAAGCACCTGGGGAGACCCGAGGCCGACCCCTGGGGTTTTGGAGTCGAGGATATCGAGGATCTGAGGCTCGCTATACTCCAACTGAAAAAGAGATATTGATTGGCAGCATGTGAAAGAGTTCGAGCTGCCTCAGAAGTGGTTGGTACTGAAACACAGCTCCTCTTAGCACCCCGACTGCCAGTGCTGGGCTGGATGTTCAAAGGGAGGGGCTCCTCCACACATCATGCAACTGATGCCACGTGGAGTAAGTGGGTTGCACTGATCACACAGTGGGCTCGCATAAGAAACCCCAGTCACACAGGAATTTTAGAAGTGATCACGGACTGGCCAGAAGGCAAAGATTTTGGAATGTCGCCAGAGGAGGAGGTGATGCGTGCTGAAGAGGCCCCGCTGTATAATAAACTGCCAGAAAACGAGAAGAAATATGCCCTGTTCACTGACGGATCCTGTCGCATTGTGGGAAAGCATCAGAAGGGGAAGGCTGCTGTATGGAGTCCTATACAAGAAGTCGCAGAAACTGCTGAAGAAGGTGAATCGAGTCAGTTTGCAGAGGTGAAAGCCATCCAGCTAGCGTTAGACATTGCTGAAAGAGAAAAGTGGCCAGCGCTCTTCATGGATGGTGGCAAATGCCCTGTGGGGGTGGTTACAGCAATGGAAGCAGAGCAAGTGGCAGCGCAGAGGTAAACCCATTTGGGCTGCTGCACTGTGGCAAGATATTGCGTCCCAGCTAGAGAATCAGGTTGTGAAAGTGCGTCATGTAGATGCTCACGTACCCAAGAGTCAGGACACTGAAGAACATCAAAACAACCAACAGGTGGATCAGGCTGCCAAGATTGAAGTGGCTCAGGTGGACCTGGACTGGCAACATAAGGGTGAACTATTTATGGCTCTGTGGGCCCATGACACCTCAGGCCATCAGGGAAGAGATGCAACATATAGGTGGGCTCGCGATCGAGGGGTGGACTTGACCATGGACACTATTGCACGGGTTATCCATGAATGTGAAACATGTGCTGCAATTAAGCAAGCCAAGTTGTTAAAGCCCCTGTGGTATGGAGGGCGATGGCTGAAATATAAACATGGGGAAGCTTGGCAGATTGACTATATCACACTCCCACAAACTCGCCAAGGCAAGCACCATGTGCTTACAATGGTGGAAGCAACCACCAGATGGCTAGAAACATATCATGTGCCCCATGCCACTGCCCAGAACACTATCCTGGGCCTTGAAAAGGAGGTCTTGTGGCGACATGGCACCCCAGAAAGAGTCAGACAACGGGACTCATTTCCGAAACAACCTCATAGACACCTGGGCCAAAGAGCATGGCACTGAGTGGGTGTATCACATCCCCTATCATGCACCTGCCTCTGGGAAAATTGAACGATACAGTGGACTGTTAAAGACTACATTGAGAGCAATGGGGGGTGGAACCTTCAAACATTGGGATACACATTTAGCAAAAGCCACCTGGTTAGTCAACACCAGAGGATCTGCCAGTCAAGGTAGCCCTGCCCAGTCAGAACTTTTACGTACTGTAGAAGGGGATAAAGTCCCTGTAGTGCACATCAAAAATATTTTAGGGAAGACAGTCTGGGTTACTCCTGCCTAAGGCAAAGGTAAACCCATTCGTGGGATTGCTTTTGCTCAAGGGCCTGGGTGCACTTGGTGGGTGATGCGAAAAGATGGGGAAGTCCAATGTGTGCCTCAAGGGGATTTGATTTTAGGTGAGACTAGCCAATGAATGAAACTGTATGATATTAGTTGCTATATAACCCTGCTACTGTATGTTATCATTACTATAATTGTTATATGCTATATCCATAGTACTACAGTAAGAATCACTTAGATCAAGCAAGAATGAACTGTGATAAAACTGAGCGAAGCGCAGTAGTGATGGAACCAGAACTGACTCCAGCATGCAACAATCCAACAGTGCACACCATCCTCCTGCTGCGTCCAATGTCACCTGCTCGTCACACCGCACTGAAGCCCAATCCTGCTCTGCCAACTGAAAGGACTTTGCACCATCCCTCCTGCCCAGAAAGACTGGTATGACAGATGGAGCCCAGAGGCGGGGACTAAACGAACTCAACGAACATTTTATGAACATGACCCATAAACTAGGGAATGATATCTGTGTGTGTGTATACATATATATATATCTATCTATCTCTCAAAGGACAGAAAAGGTGATGATGATTGACCAGTATGTAATGGAAAGTATGGGAACTGAGCATGACATTAATGGTATAGAAGAAGGGGTGGATACTGTCCTGGTTTCAGCTGGGATAGAGTTAATTGTCTTCCTAAGAGCTGGTATAGTGCTATGGTTTGAGTTAGGTATGAGAAGAATGTTGATAACACACTGATGTTTTCAGTTGTTGCCAAGTAATGTTTAGTCTCAAGTCAAGGATTTTTCAGCTTCTCATGCCCAGCCAGCAAGAAGGCTGGAGGGGCACAAGAAGTTGGGAGGGGACACAGCCAGGGCAGCCGACCCAAAGTGGCCAACGGGGTATTCCATACCATGTGACATCATGTCTAGTATATAAACTGGGCGGGGTGGAGTGAGTGAGCAGCTGCGTGGTGCTTAGTTGCTGGCTAGGGTTAAACCACAACAGGAGTTGACTGTCTTTTGAGTACAAGATGAGTTAGACAACCTCCAAGCCTTATCTTCATTATTTCTATCATTCCTAGAAAATTAAAAAAGACAGTTTACTCTCCGAACATTTTACTACTCAAGTTGAAGACCAAAGATAAGTTACAGACATACAGAAGAACAGACAATATGCTCATCAGTATGATAGGTAGTTATCTAAGCATACCAGAGGCCTAAGCACTGTACTGAATTTTAGTAGACATTACATTTGACACAGCATTTGAGAAAGGATAGCATGAAAACTTAACATAAATGTGTTGTGGGCAAAAAAAGTTTACTTATTTTTGGGGAATTTCAACCAATTTAATTTATTGTCAATTAAACACTTCTAATTACCAGTTCTGTTACTGAACCAAACAAAAAAACACACTCACTCTCTCTCAGAAATCTCAAAATCAGAGAATGGTTAAGGTTGGAAGGGACCTCTGGAGGTCCTACTCAAACAAGACCACCTAGAGCCAGTTGCCCAGTACTATGTCCAGATGGATTTTGAGTATCTCCAAGGAGGGAAACTCCACCAACTCTCTGAGCAACCTGTTCCAGTGCTCGGTCACCCTCACAGTAAAAAAGTGTTTCCTAATGTTCAGACAGAACCTCCTGTGTTTCACTGTGTGCCCATTGCCTCTTGTCCTGTCACTGGGCACCACTGCAAAGAGCCTGGCTCTGTCTTTGTTACAGCCTCTCTTCAGGTATTTATATACATTAATAAGATCCTCCCTGAGCCTTCTCTTCTCTACGCTAAACATCCCCAGCTCTCTCAGCCTTTCCTCAGATGCGAGATGCTCTAGTCCCTTAATCATCTTTGTGGCCCTTCACTGGACTCTCTCCAGTATGTCCATGTCTCTTGTACTGTGGAGCCCAGAACTAGACACAGGACTCCAGGTGTGGCCTCACCAGTGCGGAATATAAGGGAAGGATCACCTCCCTTGACCTGCTAGCAATGCTTTGCTTAATGCAGCCCAGGATACCATTAGCCGCCTTTGCCACAAGGGCACATTGCTGGCTCATGTTCAATCTAGTGTCCACCAGGACCCCCAGGTCCTTTTCTGCAAAGCTGCTTTCCAGCTGGTTTGTCCCCATCATGTACTGGTGCAGGACTTGGCACTTCCCCTTGTTGAACTGCATGAAGTTCCTGTCAGCCCGTTTCTCCAGCCTGTCCAGGCCCCTCTGGGTGGCAGCACGACCCTCTGGTGTATCAGCCACTCCTCCCAGTTTTGTGTCATCTGCAAACTTGCTGAGGGTACACTCTCCCCCATCATCCAGATCATTAATGAAGATGTTGAACAGGATCAGACCCAGTATTGGGGCAAATAGTGGGGTACACCACTAGTTACCGGTCTCCAACTAGACTTTGTGCCACTGATCACCACCTTCTGGGCCCTGCCATTCAGCCAGTTTTCAATCCACCTCACTGTCTGCTCATCCAGCCCATACTTCATTGTCTTCTCTATGAGGATCTTGTGATTACAGTCTTTCCAGGGCTCTATAGCACTGTCACCAAACACAAATATACTTCCATGAAGATGAAAATTACTGAATAGGACACTTCTATTTATATATGCACAGACATTCCTTAACAATGCTATTCTTGAACAAAAAATGGGGTTATTCCTCCCCAGGGGCAGGACTTAGCACTTCCCGTTGTTGAACTGCATGAGGTTCCTGTCAGCCCATTTCTCCAGCCTGTCCAGGCCCCTCTGGGTGGCAGCACGACCCTCTGGTGTATCAGTCACTCCTCCCTTGCTGAGGAGTTGCTGAGGAGTTACTGAGGAAGGGCACTCCTTCCTTCTCAGGCCACCCGTGCATGTGATGACTTGGGGGGAAGTACTGCACAGCATAGTAGTTCACAGGCACGAGATGGGATGGGCGGAGCCGAGCGGTGGCAGGGAGGGCAGCAGGAAGGTCCGCCAGCCAGTTGTAAACCCCGCCCCCAGCGGTCTCGATCTCTGGGGTGGCCAGATCGGAACTATGATCCCGGAAGAAATGATCTCTGGCAGAAGGCACTGGGGGCACCCCAAGCTATATTGCACGGGGAGTCCGCTGTCAACATCTGGAAGCTGGTGGAATTGCTGGAGGGGAAAACTAGAGACCAAAGGGAAGTGCCAGCAACCCCACCGCCTCGGGAAGAGAAATAGAATCCTTTCGCATCACTGCAAGAGGAACTGGATGGGCTAAAAAACTAGAAGCTGCGGTTTGGGGTTCAGGCTGCCCAATCCACATGGTGAATACTTGCCAATGGTCTGCTGATAAAGAGCCTTATATACACATTCCTGTGGGCCCAAAACAGTTAAGTTTACTCCCTGAAAACCTGTTCATGTGCTGGATATTCCTGTGTTCAATATTCCACTTTAATTCTAGACCAGAAGGGAATGATGGCCCACAATGAGCATCAAATTCATCAGACTACGCTCCCTTTTAACTTTGGAGGCAAGAGGTGACTGTACCACCACTCCAAAGAAACCAGTCAAATCATGACTGTGGTCACAGGGTGGATTGTGTGGCAGTACACTCCCCCCCACCCCTACCCCCTGTGAACAGGAAACAAAACTTCTCCAGGAATGGAGAAGGGGAAAAAAAAACTAAACCCTAGAGGCCACAGGTTGAAATTTGAACTGGCCAATCGAGTTACGCCAGGTACACCGAGGTGACCCTCCTAGCCAATAGAATTAAATGACCACAGGTCAGATTTGACAGGGGTATAAACGGGGTCCCGCCGGAGGACATGTTGGCAGTCCTCCTCGGAGCAGCAGGTCTGCAGTCGGGGACTCCCCCTCGGGTCAGGGCACCACCCGAGGTAACTCCTCGAGGGAGAGAGCCCTCAGCTTTTAGGTGAGCAATACGCGCGTTTTGGAGCCATCATTTTTTAAATCTTAAGAATCCTTAAGTCAGCTGTGTAGTATTAATTCTCTTTACATCATTGAGCCTGTGGTTTTATAAAATGTTAATGGACTTCTAAGTAACTTTTTACTGAAGAATAAATCTGAGTTTTAACACCTGTTGGATTTGGTTGTGCGTGCATCCATAACATATGCTGTGCCCCATCATCCAGGTCATTAATGAAGACGTTGAAGAGGACTGGACCCAGTATTGACCCCTGGGGTACACCACTAGTTACTGGCCTCCAACTAGACTTTGTGCCACTGATCACCACCTTCTGGGCCCAGCCATTCAGCCAGTTTTCAATCCACTTCTTCATCCCTTGCCCCTGCAAAACCTCTCCTTCCCCCTGTTTGTTCTCCAATCCCATCACCACACATAAACCAGTCTTTTAGATGGGGCAACAGGCGGGGCATGAAATTGGGGTCAGTGCGTGCTGGTTCCTCTACTGGTAGCAGTCCCTTTAGAGTCAGACCTCTCAGCCCCTGCTCAGGCTACCAGTCAAGCTCCTGCTCTCCTCCTGTTCCAGCATTGTCTTCTGTCTCCTCTTTCCTCTGCTCTGGTGTTATTTCTTTTCTTCCTTTTTTTCCAGTATTTACCACCCTTTCTTAGTTTTGTTTTCACAGAGGCGCCACAAAGTTTGCCAATTGGCCCATCTTTGGCCTGCAATGGGGTTGTTGCTGAGCTGGCTGGAACCAACTGTAACCAGTACAGGGCAGTCAACAACTTTCTCCCACAGAGGTCACCCCTGCAGCCCCACCCCCCTCAACCTTGCCAATTATGCCAAATACAAAATGTCACAAGGGAACTATTCCAGAACATGCTTTCTTCTATGCTGCTGGGAACTTCCAGATTTACAAATCTCAACAGGAAGCATGAAATTATACAGTGGAGTTAAGCTACCTTTTTTGAACACACTAGGGAAGAATTTTTCATTAAGAAAATACATACTAAACTAGGAAAATAATTTTTGCAACAGAAATAGTTATTTGATCTTAACACATACCAGACCAGAAGTCTGATGTCTGATATGTCTTTCAGTTGTGCTTCTTAGGTAAGAGGTCATGATCTAGTAAAGTTCATTTTTACATTTAAATGTGATTAATACAGGTTCAAAAAAAGTCATTTATATTTTTTGAAAGGGGAGGTCAAGTTAAGGTGTAGATAGGTGAAGTCTTTTTACAGAAATCAGCATAATGGCAGCTTAGTATGCTTTAGAACAAGTCAATGAACATTACTGACAAAGTCAAGCTTACTTCTTCATTTTACAAGTGACCGACAACATCTGGGCAAAGTAATATCATCTTAAGCAGCAGCACCAGTGGTAGACATCAGTTTGCTAGGTAACGTTATACTTTACAACCTAGTCAGCATAGCAATCTTAAAACAGAATAGCTACCCACGTTCCCTATATTCATTACTTGTTCTGACCTAATAGTAATCTGGGGAAAACAAAAAACCCACCAAGCAATACAGTGGATAGAATTAAAAAGCCTTTGAGGTACACATTCAGAGAGAATTGTCATCTTAATAGGCTACACCCAAAGTTACATAGGGAATTTGGGATTCAGGACTACCTCTGAACCACTAGGAAGATTCTGAAAACAAAAGGATGAGAGATCGACTAGTGACCTTAAACATAGCAACACATTTTATTGGAGCACTTTCATCCTAAAGCATTTCTAAACTTGCAGATACAAGCAGTCTTAAACTTAAGCAGACAGATAGGCTCCCCAGAACTCTGACACTAAATCAAACCAACCAAAACCTCAAAAAAGGAACATTAAGACTAGCCAGGTTACCACACACCACTGATCACTCCCAGGAAATGAAAATGCAGGGATTGAATCCAAGGCACTTCAATTGAAGTAGCTGGCACTATTAGTACAATGGGACTATCAGCTACAATGTGGTCAAAGAATAGGATCTGCATACAGCTATGCCAGAAAAAGTGACAGTGAAAATAAAGAGATTACTTCAAAGATGGCAAGTGGACTCAACAATTGGTCACAATGATAAAAATGTTCTTGCTATAAATGGCTACTCTAAGTCATCCATATAAAAACAACTGGAATATTATTGGTAAACAAAGAGATAAAGTTCTCCTCTGTTCAAACTACCACCTGCAATTGAAGGTCTAAAGTTCAGCAGCTCATCTGCACGTTAAGTATTGTTAAAATCCATAGAGCTACTCTTAAAATTAAGATCTACTCTCAACACTATTTGGAGGTGCAGACCTTGAATAGCACATAAGAGCATTCAACAATAACAAAAAAAAAAAAAAAAAAGACACACTAAAAGCTAATCTTAGCAAAAAAGACTATAAAAAACTACCTGTAAATGTTTACAGTATACTGTCAGTAACTCTTATTTTACAGATAGATCTCCAAGAAAATCCCATCATAAAAGATAATTTAACAACACATCTCAACCACCTTGCAATAACTGCAAATACTAGAATGCAATTAGGTAACATTTAAATCTAATATAGTCACCACAGTTAATGACAACAATCTGTAATGGTTCCACAATCTGCTGAAATACATACTATAAAGTTTCCAAGCAAGCAAGTCAAACAAGACCTCACATAACATGGATTTACAGCAGTTTTACAACCTACATTACACAAATATAAAAAGGCAATCTCCAATTGTAGAAACATTCTCCTCAGCCTCTCCGATAGCCAAATCGATTCACCTCCAGCATGCCATCACCAAATTCACATTTTAGATTAAGACAGAAAGTTAAATCCAACCACTGTCACATGGTGAAAACAATAATAAGTACTGTATATTATTAAATTAAATTATTTCAGCATTACTTGAAAATTACTTTAGTGATCCCAGGCCCATTTTTCACTGTTCATAGATAAAATACAAATTATTTAACAAAGTTGTTAATTAGTTAACAGAAGTTAAGAGTAACAGAGTGCTGCACAAATCCACTGATGTATCAAGTTACAGAGTTTTGCTCACTTCTGCATCTAGTATTACAGTTGGCTTGGGAGCCATGACATGAATACACATTCCAAAATGCAACTTGGATGACTCCACTCAAGTTTTACATTGTGGTAAACTCAATACTATAATTTATTTTCTCCTCCAGTTAATCAACACTTGTTAATAGGGATGGAAAAAGTGGGAGAAAAAGACAAACATAGATTAAAGAAATTATTAATATATGATACTTAATTCTAGCATTAAAATGCAGTAACTACTTCTACCTCAATAAAAACTGATTATGCTATGCCAGTGCTTCTCCACTAGAAGCTTCCAAAGCAAAGTAACCAAAGAAAAGAGTTAGGACATTACTTTAGGGCACTGCTCTGATAGAAGTTATGGCTATCAATGTGTACATGCTTTGAATAAAGACTGTGGTTTTAAATATAATCTTTGAAAAGTGAAACGTTTACTATGAGTTACAGTAACACATATGTTTAGAAAGCATCACATCCTTTGCACCTTGAGCATTCATCCTTAAATTAAAACCTAGATATGCTGTTCCCCAGCAGATCATTTTAGATATGTCCAAGAAATTAAAATGTTATTTTGGCTTTATGTCATTAAAAAAAAAAAAGGCAATAAAGTATAAGCTATTTTCATCGAAGCCAGAAGGGGGTACTCTGAATAACTGAGGTTGGGAGGTGCTGAACTGAACATTTGTGTTGTGTTAGGAAAGGTCAGAAATATGCTGTCTTGCAGTTCAGTATCGCACTTCAGTTCACGATGCCATACCTTTTCTTTTTTAAGAAAAAGTGCTCCTTTTAACAACAACAACAAAACAACCACTTCATCACAAGGGCAAATTAATCTGTGACAGAAAACTAGCAACACAAAGAGACCAGGCAAGTTTTAATTCCAGTTTTATATCCTGTGATCTGTGAGCTATTTAAGATACTGACAAGGAGATACAGAGAACGCCAAGAAACCCCCAAAAACCTATACTATGGCTTTTCACTACACAATGCCTATTCCAACATAACTAGTTCAGGTCTTTTTAATAAGACTGTGCCGAGTTGATACCTTATACTGAACTAGATCCTAAAATGAAAGAAACGTCACTAGATTATTTCGCAAGCATAATACAGTATTTCATCCCCGCCAGCACTTTGGTGCACCAGCCCCCTCCCCCAAAGAGATATGCGCATTCCAATCAAGCCTCTCTCAGCAGGGCTCAGCCAATTCTCCCCCTCCCTCCAGGCCTTGCTAGGTTCCCAAACCCCCCTCTGATTTTAGGTTTCATTTTGTTGTAAACAGCAAAACGAAAGGAGAAAGCCTCCAAAGTGAGGATCCTTACCCTTGAAATCCCGCCATGTGCGCAATAAGGAGGGTGAATTGTTTTTCCTTTTTTTTTTTTTTTTTAAATGGGAGATGAAGGGGAAGAAACAAAAGCCTAAATGGAGGAGAGGCTAAGCGGCGGAGACAGAGGGAGAAAGAGGAGAGCCTGGTGAAGGAGCAGGGCGAGCGTCAGCCATGTTGTGTGTGTTGGTCCAGTATTTACAAACCTGCAGCTGCAGCAGCGTTTTGAGTCTGGGAGAGAGGGGAAAGAAGGGAGGGGGAAAGAAAGGAGAGGAGGGAGGAGAAAGAAGGAATCGAGGGAGGAGGGGAAAGCGGCGGCGGCAGCAGCAGACAAAGGAACCCAGCAAAGCGCGAGCAAAGCGCGCGCATACACACACACACACACACTCACTCTCTCTCTGGGTGTCCCAGACAGCGGCAGTGGCGTGTGCAAACCAGTGCTCCCAGCCCGGCGCGTTAGCAACTCTCCCAGCTCCAGCCTTTCGCTACTGCGGCGCGGCCGAGCCCCGCCACCACCCTCACACCCCCTTCGCCCCATTTTCTCGTGGGGGGAAGCGGACGGATGACAGAGCAGAGGCATGCCTCCCCCAACGTGCACTATCGACAGAGGCTTATCTGCCGGGAGCCCCACAGCGGGCCCCAGCCCACAGTACAATAGCTCCACAAAGAGGAAGGGGGGATGTGAAGCTGCGACCCCTCCCCTCCAGCAAGGAACGGGGGGGGGGGGGGGGTGAGTAAGTGTGGTAGACACCGAGAGGGGCCGTGCCAAAGGAAGGCAGCAGTCCCCCAGAGCCCGGAAGAGTGGGGGTTGCCAAGGAGCCGGGGCGCTACGTGGGAAGGGAAGATAGAAACGGCAACACGAGCCTGAGGGCCCCCACTCTCGCCCGCCTCCCGCGGCTTCCGGGCGGGCCGCTGAGGCGGGCAGTGAAGAAGAAAGGGTAACAGAGACAGAACACCGCAAGTATATAAATAATGTCAGCCTCAGGGGAGGGGAGGGAAAGCTAGGAGCAGCGGCTCCCTCCGGCTCTGCGCGGTACTAGGCTAGGCTAAGCTAGGCTAGGCCGAGGGCGGCGCGACAGGCTGCGCTTTCCCGCCCCCCCCCCCCCCCCCCCCGCATTCGCTACTCACCTGCTGGGGGGGGGGGCGCCTGGGAACGCCAGGAGGACGGCCTAGGAGCGTTAGCGCTGCAACCACAGCAGTCCTTCTGTCTCACTAGGCCACTCAGACTCTCTGTAGCAGCAATAGGGACAGCTGCTCCCCTTGTCTCGTTTGTCCCACTCCACCGTCACCACTGCTGCCTCCTGTTCGCCTCTGCCACATTTGGATCCCTCTCTCCGTACGCGAGCTCCACCGCCAGGATAGAGGCCTCCTTACCTTCCTGCCAAATAGTGAGCTACCCCCATCGAGACGTTCAAAACACAAGGCCGGACACCGCCCTCCTTCCCTCCACCAACGCGCAGGCGCACTGCAAATTCCGAACTGCGACAGGAGCGCAGGAAGCAATCCACCACCCAGTCAACCACTACTCGCTAGCGCGCAGGCGTGCTCGTAGCTGCTGTCGCTCCTCCTCCACTGCCGCCTCCCGGCGCTCCGTCGGCGGTCGTAGTGGAGGATGGTGTGGGCTCGTTCGCAGATGGCTGTCTGTTGGCCCTTCTCCAAACGCAGGCCACTAGGCCCTGGGGCGGTGAACATCCACCTTTCCCCTCCCATCCGCCCGCCCACCGCGGTGGCTCCAGTGCTGCCTCGCGAGGTGGCCACAGTGCTTTATGGCAGTGGTACCGCTTCCCTAAACAGGTATTGGGAGCCAGCGGCTCTCCGCTGCCCCCTCGCCATCATAGGAAAAAAAATGTGTAGGCCATCATAAGAAAGAAAAATCAGCTATGGATATCCTGTGTTACAAATTCGGCCCGTGCCGACTGAGGAGAGAGGCTAGGACCCAAAGTATAGAATTACAAAGGTAAATATTTATTCATGTGCATGAGATGTCTCAGCCAAACTGGGCACACCCAAGGAATTTTTCTTTAGGGGTTTTATACTGTGCACTACAAGGGTATGAATCATCCAATTACCTACTAATGCATATTTCTAATTATCCAATCATAAACGTGGTACAGCGTAGAAATATACATTACAAAAATATATTTTGTAGGTCTTGCAGCATCATTATGGTTTGTGGTTTATCTGTTAATCCAGATGTTTCCATCATCAACTTCTGCAAAGTTATTAGGCATCAGCAATTCATGTTTCTCTTAGATATGGATCCTTCAGTTAAGGAAACCTCTGTTCTCACAAAAATTATCTTAGTTGATCGCTTGTCCTTAGTAGGGGTCTTGGGTCTCCAGATAACGACACAGCAATTATACACTAATAACGTTCTTAGCTCCTAATGACTGTGTGGTCTCAATAATTTATATCACGCCTACTAGAAATGAAAATAAAGATTTAGACAAAAAAATAAAAATAAGATGCGCTGTCACCAAATTATAGTCTCACATTTTTTACATTATTCAAGGATATAACTTCAAGAGCTGTTAATAGCTTTAGATTGACAAAGAACAAAATGGAAAACATGAAAAAGTAAGATTATGTTCTTTGTCAAATCAAGTAATTGGTTCAATAATCAAAACAGGTGAACAGTAGAGGCACAGTCTGCCTTAACAAATCTAATGGGTATTTTTTTCAAAGTAGACCTTGGCAGGTATAGCATGACAGGATATGACATTTTTCTGTTACAACATCATAAGACAAAGAAACTTCACTGCATGAAGACAGCCATGAAGAATTGTTTATTTGAGTCAAGAAGAGTTTGACTGAAGGCCATCATATTGCGAAACCAAAATGCAACTTAACCTAATTAATAATATCCTGAAAATTATTTTCCTTTTTTTTTTGTGTGTGTTTTAAGTGCTGTTGTCACCTGTGGTGGGTTGACCCTGGCTGGACGCCAGGTGCCCACCAAAGCCGTTCTATCACTCCCCCCCCCCCCCCCCAGCTGGACAGGGGAGAGAAAATACAACAAAGGGCTTGTGGGTTGTGTCCTGGTTTCAGCTGGGATAGAGTTAATTGTCTTCCTAGTAGCTGGTACAGTGCTATGTTTTGAGTTCAGTATGGAAGAATGTTGATAGCACTGATGTTTTCAGTTGTTGCTCAGTAGTGTTTAGTCTCAAGTCAAGGATTTTTCAGCTTCTCATGCCCAGCCAGTGAGAAAGCTGGAGGGGCACAAGAAGTTGGCACAGGACACAGCCAGGGCAGCTGACCCAAAGTGGCCAACAGGGTATTCCATACCATGTGACATCACATCTAGTGTATAAACTGGGGGGAGTGGGGGCGGGGGGAGTCACCGCTCGGGGACTAGCTGGGTGTCGATTGGCAGGTGGTGAGCAATTGCACTGCGCATCATTTGTACATTCCAATCCTTTTATTATTACTGTTGTCATTTTATTAGTGTTATCATTATCATTATTAGTTTCTTCTTTTCTGTTCTATTAAACCGTTCTTATCTCAACCCATGAGTTTTACTTCTATTCCCGATTTTCTCCCCCATCCCACTGAGTGGGGGGGGAAGTGAGTGAGTGGCTGTGTGGTGCTTAGTTGCTGGCTGGGGTTAAACCACGACAGTTGACATAAGGACAGGGAGAGATCACTCAACCAATTACCATCACGGGCAAAACAGACTCAACTTGGGGAAAATTAGTTTATTGCCAATCAACCAGAGTAGGGTAATGAGAAATAAAACCAAATCTCAAAACACTTTCCCTCCACCCCTCTCTTCTTGCCGGGCACAGCTTCACTCCCGGATTCTCTACCTACCCCCCCAGCGGCACAGGGGGACGGGGAATGGGGGTTACAGTCAGTTCATCACACGTTGTCTCTGCTGCTTCATCCTCTTCAGGGGCAGGACTCATCACACTCTTCCCCTGCTCCAGCATGGGGTCCCTCCCACGGGAGACAGTCCTCCACGAACTTCTCCAACGTGGGTCCTTCTCACGGGCTGCAGTTCTTCACAAACTGCTCCAGCATGGGTCCCTTCCACGGCATGCAGTCCTTCAGGAGCACATTTCTCCAGCGTGGGTCCCCCACGGGGTCACAAGTCCTGCCAGCAAACCTGCTCCGTGGGCTCCTCTCTCCACAGATCCGCAGGTCCGGCCAGGAGCCTGCTCCAGCGCGGGCTTCCCACGGGGTCACAGCCTCCTTCGGGCACCCACCTGCTCCGGCGTGGGGTCCTCCACGGGCTGCAGGTGGATATCTGCTCCACCGTGGACCTCTATGGGCTGCAGGGGGACAGCCTGCCTCATCATGGTCTTCACCATGGGCTGCAGGGGAATCTCTGCTCTGGCGCCTGGAGCACCTCCTCCCCTTCCTTCTTCACTGACCTTGGTGTCTGCAGGGTTGTTTCTCTTACATGTTCTCACTCCTCTCTCCGACTGCAGTTTCTGTGTGCCCTGCAACTTTTTTTCCTTCTTAAATATGTTATCACAGAGGTGCTACCACTATCGCTGATTGGCTTGGCCTTGGCCAGCAGGAGGTCTGTCTTAGAGCTGGCTGGTATTGGCTCTTTTGGACATAGGGGAAGCTTCCAGCAGCTTCTCACAGAAGCCACCCCTGTAACCCCCCCACTACCAAATCCTTGCCACACAAACCCAATACATCACCTGACAGTACGAGGACAGATAGTTTCTTTTAGGTATCCTTGGCAGAATGATGACGACACTAAGTTGTAGTTTCAATTAAAGCTTTATTTTTTAACAGAATTTTATGATTAGCATAGAATCTTATGATCAGAGTAGCACAGGATTTTTAATAAGCAGAATCAGTGTAGCAATTTTATGAGTAGCGTAGCACAGAATTTTATAGCACAGCTTAGCTTATACTTTCTAATCACCTGGACTTCTGTAAATCAGGTCAAATCTTAATACGTGGCTTGCCATATCAATATAACAATCATAATCTTGACTCAAAATGCACAAAAGAATACGAGTCAGTCCTCAGAATAGCACCTGCTCCAGCGTGGCCTTACCCACAGCCACAGTCCCTTTAGGAGTGAACCTGCTCCAACATGACCATACCCATGGCTGCAGTCCCTCCAGGGGTGTACCTGCTCTGTCATGGGCTTATCCATGGCCACATGCTTCGAGGTGCTCCAGCATGACCTCATGCACAGCCACAGATGCTTCAAGGTGTACCTGCTGCAGCATGGACTTACCCGCAGCCACAGATGCTTCGAGGTGTACCTTCTCCAGCATGGACTTATCCTCGGGCCACAATCCCTTCAGAGGTATACCTGCTGTGGCACAGACATAACTACAGCCACAGACGCTTTGAGATGTACCTGCTCTGGTGTGGGCTTATTCACGGCCACAGATGCTTCGGGGTGTCCTGCTCCTGAGTGGACTCATCCACAGGTCACAGTCCCTTCAACTCGAGTTCACACTGGAGTTCCAGCCTGTCCAGTACAGCACCACAGAAACAGCAGCTATGCCCTGGCCATCTGCCAGCCCAGGCGCATTGCCACTGCTGTTATCAAAATGTTCCCAGGAACATCAGAGTAAGATGATAAGCAGTACAGCAGTACAGCAAGCAGCAAAAGCAAAATGCAGCCACTAACAAGCACTAGACTCTAATATACAGTAAGGTAAGCAAGCCCCATGGCAAGCACAGGAGCCTGTCAATTAATAGCTAAACAGCAATAACAGCTATAAATTTTGTTACTGATTTGTCATTGTTTTGTTATTAGTTAGAATTAATCATATTTAGTTTTAACATTTTAGCAAAATCATATGTATGTTGTATTTTATACATTTAACCACCAACCAGTGTCTGTTGTGAAATCCCCTGTATAGCCCCGTACCAAGGCCGGAGAAATTGGCTAAAATCATCTAGTAGGAACATTTAGAACTTAGATAACAAGATAAAGAAATTAAAATCTGATTATAAAAGAGTTTGGTTTGACTAAAAAGTAGAAAATTGTGAAGCATAAGTATGGGAGTGTTAAGTTTGAAATGTAGCCTTAGGAACTTAGGAGCTTAGAAAATGTGTAATGTGTAACCATAAGTATTGTTCAAAATCATTTAACCACAGAAGTTTTGACAAAGATTGGTAGTCTTGTAGTGTTTGTTTTGAAAACTAAGGAAACCGTTATGGACACCAGTTTGCTGCTTGGAGACACCTGAGAGGTCAAGAAGCGGACGAGTGAGGAAGACTATGAAAGACCACCAGAGGACTCCTGAGGACCACCAGAGACCTTCAGTGCACCTGCGTAAAGGACATTTACATATGCTAATGATTTCCCAGAAGTCTAATGAATATGTATAACTTTTCTTGGAAATCTAATGAATATGTATCAATGTCTTAATATAAGGTGTATTGTTTTGGTGACAGGTGTGCATGGTTTGTGAGAGGACTTGCCCGCGCACCCGGCCGTTAATAAAGAAGTGTCTGCTTATCTACACTAAATTGGTGTTGATAAGTTCTTCATTCCGAGCTTTTCGGTAACAATTTGACCTAGCACATTTCAATCAAATCTGTTGTTATTTTGAACCCTTTGAGCCCCACGTTGGGCGCCAAAAAGGACTGTCGTGGTTTAACCCCAGCCAGCAACCAAGCACCACGCAGATGCTCACTCACCTCCCTCACAGTGGGATGGGGGAGAGAAGAGGAAGGGTAAAAGTGAGAAAACTCATGGGTTGAGATAAAGACAGTTTAATAGGTAAAGCAAAAGCCGCGCACACAAGCAAAGCAAAACAAGGAATTGTGAGAGACTGAAAGAGTTAATGTCTCAAACATTGTGGTGGGGCAAGTTCTGCTTAAAGACAAACCCTGCACAGCAAGGAACCAAGGTGAAAAGCCCATCAGCTCAGACATCAGCAACAGGAGGGGGAGGGAGTGCTGGAGGGTGCGCAGCTCCCTGTTCTGATAAGCTGTTCTGATACAAAGATCAAACAATGGCCCTGTCTGCAGGGAAGGAGAAGTTACTCCACAAAGGACCCCCAAGCCCAAAGGCTCACAGACTGCTCATTAACCTGAGGAGTTCAGGTGCCCGCCCAAAGGAGGGGCAAGGATGATAAAAGGACACAAACTGAAGCTCCGGGTGCACAAGCCCACTGGAATTGAACCCCTCGGCTGACTGGACACCTCGGCTGATTGAACCAACGCTGGACCCAGGACCGGTGAAATCTTTCTCTCTTCCTTTTTCTCTCTCTGTCTTCTTCTCTCTTTCCTTTTCCTTTTCCACAATCCCTACACCTCATCCGTTTCAAGATATAAACCGTTGACCAAGTCTGAGACTAAGAGTGGATCCAGCCACCCCTAGACCCTTCTCTAAGGAGGAGTCTGGAAAGCAAGGGGGTCTGCTCTGAACCTCGTGACTCAACGGGAGGGATCTCCTTATTCCCTGAATTGATGTATATGGTTACACGGTTTACAGAAGTAGTCTTATGCCAATTCCTGTTGTGAGAAACCCTGCCACCTACTACCACACCTCCCCAGTTCCATTTGCTTCTGTCATGAATAAAATCTTTAACTGATGTTTGGTGTCGTTTCACCTTAATTTAGCCCGAGGGAATTTCGAATTAAACATGACTCCCTGGTCTTTCCAGTCTGGGTCGTGACAGGAATTCATTCGCTACTTCCCATCTGCAAGCAGATGTTCAGCCATCTCCAGGAAAGCAGGGCTCCATCACACATAACGGTTACTTGGGAAGACACACCATAACTCTGAACGTCCCCCCCTTCCTTTTTCTTCCCCCAGCTTTATACACTGAGCATGACACCATATGGTATGGAATATCCCTTTGGTCAGTGTGGGTTAGTTGTCCCAGCTGTGTTCCCTCCCAACTTCTTGTGCACCCCCAGCCTACTCGCTGGTGGGGTTATGTGAGAAGCAGAAAAGGCCTTAACTCTGTGTAAGCAATGCTCAGCAGTGACAAAAACATCTCTGCATTATCAACAGTTTTCAGCACAAATCCAAAACATAGCCCCATACTAGCTACTATGAAGGAAATTAACTCTATCCCAGCCAAAACCAGTACACCTCTGGTCCCAGAAAATTTTGCTTTCTTGATATCCTCCCAGCCTAAAGAGAATCAGCCTTAACTACTGAAAAAAAATCATAGCCCTCTTGATTTGATGGTAGAATCAAGAACCCTCAGAATTCAAGTGGCCAGATCTTTGCTTGGTCTGAATTTGAAGGAGGAATGACATATTGCTTCTGAGCTAGATCTTCAATTAATGTCTTTTAATGATGGGATCAATCAGCCACTTTTACTTTAATTTAACCTTAAAGGAGCAGTTATCCGTTTGAGATGACTATCTGGCTACCTGGCTAATTTGTCTTTTCCAAGCAAGCTACCATAAAGCTATCACAGAAATTATTTAAAGTCAACAGAAACACAGGCCTCCTTCCAATGTGTTTGCTCTCTGACATGGTTACAACATTGATGAAATTTATCATGCCAGCAGGAACCAACATCTATCTTTTAGCAACTTGAAAAAAACAGCAATAAATTTCAAATTCAGGTAATGTAAATTAAATAAATAGAATAGTTCCAGTTGGAAGGGACCTACAACGATCATCTAGTCCAACTGCGTGACCACTTCAGGAAAATTTGCCGCCTTTAAGTGAATTCTTGCATACTACAGGAAGTGGCGAATAAAGCCCAGCTTTTAAGAGAAATGCTTCAATTGCTACTAAATTAAAACTCAGCTGTATTGGTGTGAGAGACCGAGAGACTGTGAGAGACTGGCAACCATTTTGTCTCAAACAACCAAGCAGGTAGCCGCAAGCAGCCAAAACAGGATGTGCGGCGACTCAATCAAGCGCTCAAGCTCTCTGTGCAAGATTCCCTTTATTTCACTAAAAGATCAAACTTATATATGTTTCAACAAAGGTCTAGAAAGAACTAACGGCATACAGCCAATACTACTAACACAGGAGGGCATATCTGGCCCAGCTGGGATGTTTGCCAGTCCTCAGAACAGTTAAAGATAAAAACATTCCATAGACATACTCGTGACTGTCTTCAGCCCCATCTTCCCAGGCCTACACAAGGCCATCCTCCAACCTGACCTTGTAAAACTAGTTCTTCAAGGCTTGGCAAACATGCAGCACAACAAATTCTAACAGTCACTCTTGAAAACAAATGCCAGGTGTTCCAAGCTGCTCCCACAAGGACGTGCCCTGTGGAGGTGGGGTAGTGAACTGTTTCTGGCAGGCTTTCTAGCAGTTGTGCCTCGAAGAGGCTTTCTGGCGATTGTCTTTCTGGGAAGTTTTCTAGCAGTTGCACTTCAGACGTTTTGTCACAGGTTCGGAGTTTTGCCACAGGCTCTTACCACGGCAGTTGTGTAAACAAGTTAAATGGGATAAGGGGGCATCAGCGACCCCCCCCCCCCCCATCAAGAACTTTCAAGAAAACCCCACAACACACGTGTGAAGGGCTCTCAGAGGAGGGTATAAAAGGGGGGGGAGACCAACCCCCAGGCGCGTGCCCGCCGCCTGAGGAATCCGGACAGTTACTACCGAGACTCTTTCCTCTCTGGATCCAAGGGTGGTGATGCTTACCTCTCCTTTTTTCTCTTTCTTCTCTCTCTCTCTTATGTCTTCTCTTCCTCCTACCTTGTTGTTAGGAATATTTTGCTACAGCTGTTAGGTGTCAAGTTTTTTATTCAAAATATCTGCTATGCCAAATTTAGCCACACTTGTGCATCTGTAACATAAGTCAACGTTAAATAAAACATATCTTGAGCATTTAGGAGCCATTGTCGTGACTCCTGCCCTGGGATTTGCCGAGCGAAACGGGGTGTTTAAAATTTTCTCTGTCCCTCCTGAGTCATTGTCGTGACTCCTGTGTGTGGCAACGGACTATCTAAAAGATTACCTCCCCTGAGCCCACTGAGTTAGGCAGGACAATCGGATATTACTTCCTTCTGCCAGCAGTGACTTCTAAACAACATATTTAACTTCTAGGAAGAGGCTTGTAACAAATCACCTTTATTTAGAATTGGAAAATATGTTAAAAAAAGATTGAAAAACATTTAAAATAAATTAAGTCAGTACTTCAATTTGAGTAAAATCTGAAAACTAACTGAGATTTAAGCAGTTGGATGAGTTCAACCTCCAGTTTATTGGGCTAGATGAATTCAACTCAGTAAAAAGGTTTTCAAAAAGCAATGACTAATACGAGAGAGCTGGTGGATTTGCTGTAAAAATATATAACATATAGGTCAAGATTTTAATCCTCAAGATTTGGTCTATATGGGAAAGTTTTAGTGCCTCTCCCTCCCAAATTTCAGCATCAATCCATGATTAGATTTTTTCTTTATATCAACAAAATTATTCACTTTTACTAGTGTAATTACATTGCTTTTGTAAATAAATTATCCCTATTATGTCTCAAAGAATGATAAACCACTGAAGGGAAAAAAGAGAGTCTAATAAATGTGCCTGGAGTGAAAAGCTACTGATATTAGTCAGACATCCCTTTAAAGCAGATATGACTTACTGTCATGTAAGATGAGACCATTCTTCAACAGACTGTCTTTGGTCACAGCAAGACAATACCAAATGAATCATACTACTATTGCAGAAATTTAAACCCTTCTCCCACTTCTCGCTTGTATCTTCATTTCTCCCTTACACACATGCAGTATTCCTTAGGCTTTTGGTAGACAAAGTATAGCATTTTTTCCCCTAGATAACTTCCATGTAGGTAGAGAAAATCTTTATGATAGTCAAAGAGGTCCAAAATATACCTCTTATTTCCTCTTTATTTTCTTTATATGGACTTTGAAACATAAAAGGCTCAATGGGCAACCTAATTTGCAAACACTGTTAAGGGATGTTAGGAGCATGGCCACCTCCTCCAGCTGCTCCAGCCCAGGACTCCCTCCTTCCCAGCTGCTTGAGCCCAGCCCAGTACCCCAGGCACCTGGAGTCTCTGCCCAGGCTGAGGGACTCGGCTGCCACTTATTTGTTTGCAGGTTCAACCAGTAGCAAAGCTGAGCACGTATCCCAGAGACACACACAGAGGACACTGATATGGCTGGTTACACAGACTGTCACAGACAAGGCACTGCCTTCAACAGCACCTAACATACAGGACCCACATAAAACATAAAAATAGACAGCCAAATCCCCTTCCTCCTCTTTGGCTGGTAGAGATAGAAAGTCACTAGTGAAAACACACACACATTTGACGATCCCTTGAGTACCAGCATGGACCCTCTGTCCACCTGGTACCCCTGCCCAGATCCCAGGCCCTCTTACCTGCTTCATGGGTGCCTTACTCACCGGCTAGTCCAGCTTGACAGCAAACATGCATGCACTCACAAGCTCATTCCACAGGCACTCCACATTCACAAGTCCCCCAGGCATACCAGCATTGACCCTTGCCTGCCTGATACACCAGCCCAGACCCGAGCCCCCCCCGCTACTTGCTGGCAAGTACAGCTTGAAGTTTGCTAGCGAATACACATGCACACCCACACCCACACACCAGGTTTGGGGAAGATACAGACACTCGACTTCCCCCCAGCAGCCAGCACCAGACACACAAGCTGTGACTTGCAGTCCTGCTCCAGCCACAGGCATTGAGCCTCTCACTCGCCTCACTCATGTTGGTTCCCCCCAGTAGCTGGTTTTCAGGACACACACTGTTCCCACCCCAGTGGCTGGAGGTTAAAGACCCCACTTGCTCAAGTAGCTGGCACCACAGGCTAGGGGTGCTTACACTCCCAGTCTGACTCCAGTAGCTGGCACCAAATTCACTCACACTGGTCACCCCAGTAGCTGGCACTCCGGGCTTAAAGTCTGCAAGACACTCCCTAGATCCAGAAAGCTATGGCCCCTCCAACTACTGATGCTAGGACCCCCACTTGCTCCAGTAGCTGACACCACAGGTTGCAGGGCGCCTACATCCTCAGTCTGACTCCAGTAGCTGGCACCAAATTCCACACACACCCACAGAGGTCTCACTAGTAGCTGGCACTTAGTCCTTGTAGCACACATACACACAGGATAGAGCGTGAGATTATGCAGAGTGATAGCTAAGAAAAGATTTAATAAGAAAATATAAGAAGATAGGACAGACTCTGGTGATCAGGCTCAGGGCTCAGCCAGACAAGCCTACTGACTGACACCATTTTACATGCAACTGGCTTGTTTTATACCCCTTTCTGTCTACCCCCCCCTTCATAGAATCATAGAATATCCTGAGTTGGAAGGAACCCACAGGGATCATCAAGGATCAACATACAAGTATGTTGGCCAGAAAAGGAAGATTAAAGAAAATGTACACATACCCCTTGATAAATAAGACAGGAGAACTGGTGACAACTGACATGGAGAAGGCTGAGGTACTCAACAATTGTTTTGCCTCAGTTTTCATTGGTAATCTCTCTTCCCACATCTCTCGAGTCCCTGAACCTCAGGACAGGGACTGGGGGAATAAAGTCCCTCCCATAGTAGGAGAAGATCTGGTTTAAGACCACCTGAGGAACCTGAACATACACAAGTCCATGGGACCCGACAAGATGCATCCCAGGGTCCTGAGGGAATTGGCTGATATAGTTGCCAAGCCACTCTCCACCATATTTCAAAAGTCGTGGCAGTCAGGCGAAGTCCCCAGTGACTGGAAAAAGGGAAACATCATGCCCATTTTGAAAAAGGGTAAAAAGGAAGACCCTGGGAAATACTGACCAGTCAGCCTCACCTCCATGCCCAGTGAGATCATGGAACAGATCCTCCTGGAAGACATGTTGAAATATATGGAAGGCAAGGATGTGATTAGAGACAGTCAACATGGCTTCATCAAGGGCAAATCATGCCTGACTAATCTAGTGGCCTTCTACAATGGAGTGACTGCATCAGTGGACAAGGGAAGAGCAACTGATGTCATCTACCTAGACTTCTGTAAAGCCTTTGATATGGTCCCCCACAACATTCTTATATTGGAGAGATATGGGTTTGACGGATGGACTGTTAAATGGATAAGGAATTGGCTAATGGCTGCATTTGAAGAGTTATAGTCAATGGCTCAATGTCCAAGAGGAAGCCAGTAATGAGTGGTGTCCCTCAAGGGTCCGTACTGGGACCAATACTTTTTAATATCTTTATTAACAACATAGTGGGATTGAGTGCACCCTCAGCAAGTTTGCAGATGACACCAAGCTGAGTGGTGCAGTTGATTCGCTTGAGGGAAGGGATGCCATCCAGAGGGACCTTGACAGGCTCGAGGAGTGGGCCCGTGTGAGCCTCATGAGGTTCAACAAGACCAAGTGCAAGGTCCTGCACCTGGGTAGGGGCAATCCCCAATATCAGTACAGACTGGGGGATGAAGGGACTGGGAGCAGCCCTGCGGAGAAGGACTTGGGGATACTGGTGGATGAAAAATTGGTCATGAGGCGGCAATGTGTGCTTGCAGCCCAGAAAGCCAAACGTATCCTGGGCTACATAAAAAGAAGCATGGCCAGCAGGTTGAGGGAGGTAATTCTCCCCCTCTACTCCACTTTCATGAGACCCTACCTGGAGTACTATGTGCAGCTCTGGGGCCCCCAGCACAAGAAAGACATGGACCTGTTAGAGCAGGTCCAGAGGAGGGCCACAAAAATGATCAGAGGGCTGGAGTACCTCTCCTATGAAGAAAGGCTGAGAGAGTTTGGGTTATTCAGCCTGGAGAAGAGAAGGCTCCAGGGACACCTTATTGTGGCCTTTCAATATATAAAGGGGGCTTATAAGAAAGACGGAGAGAGACATTTTGCCAGGGCTTGTAGTGATAGGAAGAGGGGCAATAGTTTTAAACTGAAAGAGGGTAGATTTAGATTGGACATAAGGAAGAAATACTTTGTGATGAGGGTGGTGAGACACTGGAACAGGTTGCCTAGAGAAGTTGTGGATGCCCCATCATCGGAAGTCTTCAAGGTTGGGTTGGATGGGGCTTTGAGCAACCTGTTCAAGTGAAAGATGTCCCTGCCCATGGCAGGGGGGTTGGTCTAGAGGATCTTCAAAGGTCCCTTCCAACCCAAACCATTCTATGATTCTAACCAAGTTTATAACGAATGCTTAAATTCAGCAGAAAGTTAAACATCGCTTTCTCTAAAGTTATTCATAAAAGAAAATGGAAATTTAGTCCTCTTATAAATGAAATCAGACCATTTAATGTAGAAGATATACCACAGAGCAGCTAAAGGAGCACACTAAATGGGTTAAGGTGAAAAATTCCTATATCAAATATTAACCAGAAATAATCAAATTCCTTTAAATACAGAAAAAGCTCGGATAGAAATGGAAAAGTTTTGTTGATACTTTAAACAGTGCCTGGAAGCATGGGAAAGAATCAGATTCCTCCACTAAACTTTATCATCAGAGTGCTATGATTGGTTCTGACTATAAACCTTTTCCTTAAATAAGCAGTTGAGTGGGATCAAATGACCAGCCACAGACCTACCAATAATTTATTTTTTTACAACAGATTCATAGCACATATGTTTCGTAACATGCAGTTCTCTCAGTTCTTCACTTTCTTAGAAATCTACAGAATAAAAGATATATTTATTGGGAAGAAATTTTTTAACTCATTAGGGGAATGAATCATGCCATGCTCTGTACTTACGAAGAGGGATCTCAAATGTGAGGCACAAGAAAACTAAAGCACAAAGCAATAGCTTTAAATAGATGTCAGGGTCCAGTGCAATGTGCTAAAATAGTTGAAGCCCTTCCTGGAGGGAAAATCCCATTGAATAAGGATGGGAAACTGTATATCCTATTCTCCTCATTTCTATTACCTGGTGTTACAAGCAAAAAGCACGTGCGGATCCCTCAGGGATGAGGCACAAAACTCAGCGAGTGAAAGCTTTGGCTTTATTAAAAGTAGCGTTATCATGGTGGGAGCCTCATGACACCAACACAGTAAAATGGGGACCTGACGCAGTGGAGCCCTGCTCAGGGGTGAGGCTCAAGGGAAAGCACCACAGGGGTGGACAATAAAACTTGTACTGATTAACATATCATACATATGCAATATCTTGTTTTGCTCATTAGCAAACTCACTGATGTAATGCAGGTGCTGTTGTCCGAATTCCAAGATACGCAGCTGGCCATCATGTTGGCCCCCCGTGCAAGGGTATGTGCAGATGGGGGGAAGCAAATTGTCCTGGGTTACCGTGACAACAAGATAAGATATGCTTTAGACTCTACATACTTGGATGGGGGAGGCGAACTATCCTGCGTTACTGTGACAAAGTCTTCTCGTGCCCTACACCTGGTTAGCTAGGGAACTCTCTTCTTGGTAAATAATGGCATAGTCTCATCGTATTAATGACCTCATGTCCTGCCCAACTCGGTGGGCTTGGGGGAGGTGATCTAGTCCATTGCCACACACAGGAGTCACGACAATGACTCAGGAGGGACAGAGAAAATTTTAAACACCCCGTTTCGCTCGGCGAATCCCAGGGCAGGAGTCATGACAATGGCTCCTAAATGCTCAAGATATGTTTTATTTAACGTTGACTTATGTTACAGATGCACAAGTGTGGCTAAATTCGGCATAGCAGATATTTTGAATAAAAAACTTGACACCTAACAGCTGTAGCAAAATATTCCTAACAACAAGGTAGGAGGAAGAGAAGACATAAGAGAGAGAGAGAAGAAAGAGAAAAAAGGAGAGGTAAGCATCACCACCCTTGGATCCAGAGAGGAAAGAGTCTCGGTAGTAACTGTCCGGATTCCTCAGGCGGCGGGCACGCGCCTGGGGGTTGGTCTCCCCCCCCTTTTATACCCTCCTCTGAGAGCCCTTCACACGTGTGTTGTGGGGTTTTCTTGAAAGTTCTTGATGGGGGGGGGGGGTCGCTGATGCCCCCTTATCCCATTTAACTTGTTTACACAACTGCCGTGGTAAGAGCCTGTGGCAAAACTCCGAACCTGTGACAAAACGTCTGAAGTGCAACTGCTAGAAAACTTCCCAGAAAGACAATCGCCAGAAAGCCTCTTCGAGGCACAACTGCTAGAAAGCCTGCCAGAAACAGTTCACTACCCCACCTCCGCAGGGCACGTCCTGTTTTGGCTGCTTGCGGCTACCTGCTTGGTCGTTTGAGACAAAATGGTTGCCAGTCTCTCACAGTCTCTTGGTCTCTCACACCTCACTATCTTTCAGCTGAACTACAGCAACTCAGTATACCTAGGCATGATGTCATTAGTGCTTAGGCAACTCCAGCTAGTACAGAGCAGCTGCCAGAGTCCAATACTCTCTGACCAGGCTCTTTTATATATTCCACCCATGGAGGGCACAATGTTTAATATAAGATTTACTTTTTTGAAGGCAGTTGATATTACACGGGATTTCTGATTTAGCAGAATGATCCAGCAATATACTGAAATCACAATACAAGTGTAAGTTACACTTAGCAAAATATAGCAGTTGCAATACACAGTTCAGTCACAACACCAATGTGATTCCTATTTCCAATCTCTATAATATGCTCACCGTCATGATGCTGGACATCCCAAATCACTGGGACAGAATACATTGGTTGAAGCCAGCTCAAGCTCTCTTCGAAATTCTTTTGTTAGTTGTCTAGTTTTTATAATCTATGTTGGACTGAACCAAATACTCACTCCCCCCATGCTGCTCTTGCTAACTCAGGGAGATATTCACACTCTTAATAAACTCAGGGAGAAACATTTACACCACCAGTTGATCCACTCAGCTGTCATAACTGTTTATCTAAAAGAAAGGCCACCCTCACGTTCCCTTTGTGTTGATATAAAGGCAGCTTTCTTTGCAACAGCTGTGGTCAGTCACACCATACATTATTCCCTGAGCTTTATGGGCACATCGTCCTTGCCCATCTCTGAGCCTTCTTCCATTGTAGGGGTTTATTGGTCAGTCGCAGAAACATGCACTGTTTCCTCAGCAACATCATATCAAGGCCAATTTTTTAATGTCTGCACTGTTTTTCCATAGGATTCCCAATCCATTTCAAAGACCCGGACCTTTTCTTCAAGGCCCTCCACTGCCTAAGCCCAGGACACTGAAAAGACTATGAAAAACACCATGGTGAAAACCATGTCCAAGTTTAACTCTTCTGGCATAGTGGAATACTCTGGAATACAAGAAAGATGAAGCTCATCTAAACCTACTTGGCATTTGGCTTGTCACTGTGAAATTAATTTCCTAGGGATCTAAGGATCATCACAAACTTACTGCTTTCCAGGCCATATGCAAAATAGTTTTGTTCGTTTGGTTGGTTTATTTGTAACTGTCTTTTCTAAAATATATATATGTGAAAGTGTCATTGAACAAATTGATACTCTTAAAATATAAACTCCCTCCTTTCCTCATCCACCCTCTCAAATAAGAATAAAAACATGACTAAAAGCCATTAATTGACTATGTCTCTCTCCTTGGGAAAATGGAAGAACAAGCAACACATGGTAGCTTTTGGTCGCATCGCTTCTCTCATGGATCTGTGCGCTAATGGGACATGCTTTAATTGGAGTACTCAGTTCAGCATTAAAACCCTATATTGAATTTAACAAGTTCCAAGAGTCCATTTTTAGGTGGACTAAAACTGTGCAAATATGTTTTGGTTTTCCATGTACTTCTAGTGTGAAGAATGGAAAATTTAGACTAGAAGGAGATCCATCTGTAAGTTTAGTCTTGATGTTGAGACAGGATAATCTGAATTACTTTATTTTTGATCCAGTGATGTACTTCTCTTTTAAAACCTGTTTAGAATTTTAAAATTCTCCTATTTGTTTCACTTATCCTACTGCTGCTCTGGCTTTTTATGTGTTATATACATGCTCTTGAACAGAATAACTTTACCAATTGATACTGAAAAGCCGGTTGAAGAAACTCTCTAAGACTCGTTTTGGAGTTTTAGAAAGCAGGCATTCTTTATTGCAGCGCTGGATGCACGGGGGATAGTTCCACCTAGCGTGCATACCACAGCTTTAGCACTAACAGGTTATATAGAATAACTAATTGCATATTAATCAGATTAGTATACATATACATAAAAATTATTATAACTGATTATCATAGTACAGCCTACATCCGATCATGCGCAATGAAGGATCCATTTGAGTCGAAGGGCTGCTTTTGCGACCACCGACCCATTTGAAGTTCTTGTTGGCTGTCCTTGAAGTCTTTCTTCTTGTCCTTGTTCTTTGATCTTGAAGCTTAACGCAGCTTCAATCACATGTGGTCAGGTTCAACATTGTTCTCATCTAGCGTACAGGAACATCTAGTCATAAGAGCAAAGAACTGCCAAACTTAGGAGTAACTACCTCTACTAGTTAATTGCTTGGCTGTACTTTTGTCTATTGTTTCAATCATAGTGTTAGTATAAGATTTGTAATAATTATTTACCAAATCTCACTTTTACAGTCACCTAGCAGCAAACCAGTTTCCACGGCTGGTACAAAATATTAAAACCATCAAAATATTTAGCCATACCATACAGAATGTATGGAAATATGCTATCAATCCCCCCCTTTCTGTTTGAGGCTACTAATTCTTTGAGTAGTCTCACTTGAACATAGATTGTGTCACAGCTCATTTAAAACAGCTAAAAGCAACACAGACTATAATAATGATGATAACTACTTCTCTTGCATTGTTGGTGTGACAAGGGAGAGCTTCTAGGCTACCCAGTAAAGGTATCAGCTAGAACTAGGATATATCAGTATCCCTTTTTTTTGAAGCAATTCTGTAAAATCAATTTGCCAGTATCTTCCTGGAGAATTTCCTCGTTTCGTAATTCCAAAAGTAATCTTATTACTGGTTTGGGGATTATTGCGTATACAAATTTCGCATCCAGTTGTAATTGTTCAAATAATCTTTGTCATATCTCTACTCAAAATATACTTTTCTAAATGCTTAACAAGGTTTTCTGTTCCTCAGTGTACTTTGTTATGTTCAGCCCGGGCAATTTCTCTCGTTGTTGCGGGTGGGACTATTGTTTGGCCTGTTGGTGTTACAGCCCATCCTGTTTCGTTTTTATTAGCCTGCAATTTAATAATTAATTCTTCATCTTTTTCGTTATAATTTGGAGCATCTTCAGGTAAATTTACACTTTCTCTAGAACTAGTGCTAGGATGCCTTTTTCTGCAGCCTCTTTCGCAGCTCTATCAGCCAATCGGTTACCTGTTTCAGGGACAGTCCTACCTGACTGATGTGTTTTACAGTGTATTATCACGACTGCTGTTGGCTTTTGAATGGCTTCTAACAATTTCAGTATTTGTTCTGCATGCTGAATGGTGGTTCCTTGTGCAGATAACAGTCCTCTTTTTTTCCATATTGCTCCATGCGCATGTACTACTCCAAAAGCATACTTTGAGTCTGTCTAAATGTTGACTTGCTTTCCTTGACTTAGTTCCAGTGCTCGAGTAAGAGCTATCAATTCAGCGTTTTGGGCAGATACATTCGAAGGCAAAGCTCGTGATTCAATTACCTTTTCAGTAGTGGTTACTGCATATCCTGATAAACGTTTTCTTTCACGGATGAAACTGCTTCCATTGGTATATAGTTTCCAATCCGTTTCTCCCAGTGGTGCATCTCGGAGATCCAGTCAGCTGGAATAGACTTCTTCAATTGTCTGCAGGCAGTCATGTTCCGGTGAGGAGATTGAAGTAGACAGATGCCTGTAAAGTTGAAAGCAGATGACCCTTTATTGCTAAAACACACACATACTTATAGTCACATATTCTGCAAAGTCACTGTACATGCGCATAAGCATAAGATATGATTGGTTATACAACTCTGTACACGTGCATAAACATAAGATATAATTGGTTATATCAACTTAAACATGCAAAGCTTGTCTCAGTCTAATTGGTCGAGATAAACTGCCGAATTGAGGTTTTTTGTGCCAAGTTCCCTTTATCGTGGAATGCACACCTGTGTTCTAATTGGCTTTATTATCATCTTTCTTTTTTTGTCTTCTTGTTTATTCTGTTCAAGGTCTTCTAAAGGCATCTGCAATGCTCTTGCGACTGACGTTAGCTAAATATGTGTCCACAATTCCCCCTTTTTGTTTTTCGACAATTAACACCTGCTGTATTGCCCTTTGCAAAGACCTATGAACACAATTAATTAAACACGGTAAAAGCAACATTATACCTAATAAAATACATAAGAATAAAAGCCCGATTTTTAACAAAGATACAAACCAACTCCCAAGTCCCCATCCCGCAGCTAAATGCTGTAAGCCAAAAAACCCATCATCTTCTTGCAATTTCTTTGTCTGATCCATTAACTTCTGAATACTTTTATGTATCGATTCTGAATGATCTGACAAATTCATACAACACATTCCATTGAAATCCTGACATCCATGCCCATGAGCTAATAGCAAAAAATCAATAGCAGCCCGATTCTGTAAAGTGGCGTGTCTGATCGATTGAATGTCAGATGCCAAATCACTCAGTATTCTTGCAGTTTGATCTGTCTGTTTGCCTAACCAACATGACAGCTTTCTTAATTGCGTTAAAGCTCCTGTGGCTGCTACACCGGGGGTTAATAGGCTAGCTGCAATGATCTCTCCCCTATTCCATAAATCCACATTATCATCACACTTGTTGGTTAAAATATGTTGTTTATATCTATGTAAATGAGCATGGTTTAAAATCATGCTAACATTTGGAGTAAGCAAAGTTAATTGTCCCAATGTACAAGGCCCTCCCCTCCCGCCAGAAGGGAGTCCAGGCCAAGCTCTATCTCCACATATCAAAAAAACTCCCAGAGGCAGTTTTTGAGATTCTGCAACTCCTAGGGGCTTATTAGTGGCTGTTTTGTTACACCAAAGAGATGCATTTTTAAACAAAGGCGTTTCGGGAGTTACGTCTTGTCCTTCTGTTCCATAAGGAGGCTTAAAGTAAATACACTTTGGGGTTCCCAGACTTCCTAAAATGTTCAATTCCTGGGGTTCATTGGTCTGCCTTAGGCAGCAAGTCCTTCCATTTGTCCCAATTTTCTACACATCGTTCTGTAGTGCTACAGAGGCGCTCACATGACTCTGTAGTATTACAGGCCCGATTGCGGGTGGCCGATCTGGACCCATTGACACCCTGGAGCACCATTGCACTGTTCTTTAACGGTACTCCTACCAAACATGTATGAAAAGGCTGTTCAGGTAATGCCAATAACACACAAAAAGAGGTTTGGTTAATAGCTTTAGCCAGTGTCACCCAAACATTCTTACTGTCCCACGGCGTTAAACAATGTGGATCAATCACCGGTGTCACTGTCACGCTGCTTACTACAGTCAGTGTGTTCCATATCAATCTCAGCATAAGGTTTCGTCCATTTAGTTGGAATCCACTTTGGCCCATTTTCTGTAATGTCACAAGCATAACCTTGGCCCCACGTTATTACTTTAAAAGGTCCCTCCCATTGCTGACGCTCAATATTTTTAACCCAGACTTTCCACCCATTATCAATATTTTGAATCCCACTATTCATTGTTTGAAAATGCCGAACTACAGGGGGAACAACTGACTCTCCACGCAGGGTCAAAAAATTCATCACATATATTGCTTTCATGAGTCTATTTGAAGGAGGTTCCCCTAATTCCCCCGTTTTTTGTTTTTCAAAAAAATCTTTTAATACTTTATGAGTACGTTCAATTATAGCTTGACCTGTGGGAGAATGAGGAATGCCGGTAATATGAGTAACTCCCCATTGCTGAAAAAATTCCTGAGTCCGTTGTGCTATAAAACATGGTCCATTATCTGGTTTTATCTGGGCCAGGACACCCATTACTGCAAATGCTTGTCGTAAGTGTGTTTGTAGATGTCGACTTGTTTCACCCGCAAGTGCTGTGGCCCATATCATCAAGGAATATGTATCAACAGAAACATGAACATAACACAATTTTCCAAAAGCTGGTACATGAGTCACATCAGTCTGCCACAATTGCAAGGATTGCAGACCCCTAGGATTTACAGCGCCATCTCCGTGTCCAGATAATTTCTGGCACTCAGCACAGGATTGAATGATGGCTTTGGCATCTGCTATAGAAATTTGAAACTGTTTGGCTAATACTTTCGCTGGCTGGTGGAAAAAACTATGAGCTCCACGTGCCAGTAGAAGTTTATTGGGGGGTGGCCCAGTCCATACAGGATTAGCTAGTAAATCAGCTCGTTTATTCCCTTCTGTGATCCATCCAGGCAAACTGGTGTGACTTTGCACATGCATTATATAATAACACTTTGTCCGTTGGTTTAACAGAAATAGCAACATCTTAAATTTTTCAAACAATGTGATGTTATCAATTTCTTTCAAATAAGCCCGTCTCAAGCGTTTTACTACACCTACCACGTATAAAGAATCAGCAATAATATTGACCTCAACATCCTGCCACTTTTTAAATACTTCTATTACAGCTTGAAGTTCCACCACTTGGGGGGAGCCTTCACATGTGACAATGTGATTTTTCTATACCTGACCTTCTTTCCAAACTACTACTGCCTTTCCTGTTTTTCCACTGCCATCCGTAAATACTGTAGGGCCATCAGTAGGTAACTCTGCACACAATTCTTTTTCTTCTAGTTGTATATTTTGTAGCAAGGTAAACATTTTGTGTGCAGGAAGATGAATATCTATCTTTCCTTCGAAATCTGCAAAAGCAATTTGTAAAGTTAGGCTATTCTGTAGACACCATTGTAAATATCCTTGAGTCAAAGGAACGACAATCGTGTGTGGTTCTTGTCCACAAATCTCAATAATCCGACGTCTCCCCTTTATAATTAATTCTGAAATCATTTCAATTCGAGAAAATATGGTTTTTCAGGCCTGATGAGCTAAAAAGATACATTCTATTATTAACAAGTCTTTGTGACTCCCCTCCCATTGATATATGATCCCGAGGGGTTGTTTTTCTCGGTTTAAAATGCTAAGATTAATGTCAAGATTTTCTTTAATCCTAAAAGCTTGACTCTGAGATATTATATCTGCTATCTGTTGTAATGCTTGTTTACCTTGAGGGGTCAATTGTCGAGGTGCCGTTAAGGTAGTGCCGCCTCGTAACATTTCAAATAAAGGGGTCAGAAGCTCATTATCTATTCCCAACAGTGTTCGAACCCAATTGATTGTCCCCAGTAATTTTTGCACATCATTCAATGTTTCAATCTTGTCTGTAATTTCCAGGTTTTGTGGAACTATAGTTTTTTCTAAAATCTTCCAGCCTAAATATTTCCATGGTTGCATTTTTTGTACCTTTTCTGGTGCTATTTTTAAACCAAAATCAGACAATTGTGTAGTCAATTCTTTGAGCTTTTCGGATAACTCTCTTTTCCCTGCTATCAAGATATCATCCATATAGTGATAAATAATCAAGTCTGGATTTTGTTGTCTAAACCCTTTTAGAGCTTGGGATACATAGGATTGGCATATGGTTGGAGAATTTTTCATTCCTTGTGGCAGAACTACCCAATGATAACGTTCCATGGGTTCCTGTTTGTTTATGGTGGGGATAGAAAAGGCAAATTTTTCTGCATCTTTCGTGTCTAAATATATTGTAAAAAAACAGTCCTTTAAATCAGTAATCAAAATGTTCCATCCTTGTGGAATCATAGTAGGCGTGGGTAACCCTAATTGAAGGGCTCCCATATTTTCCATTACTTCATTTATTTTCCTTAAATCATGCAACAGTCTCCATTTCCCAGATTTTTTTGGAATGACAAAAACTGGTGTATTCCAAGGGCTCGTGGTATTCACCAAGTGCCCTTGTTCCAATTGCTCCTGTACTAACTGTTTCAAGATGGCAACCTTAGATTCAGTCAGTAGCCATTGATCTACCCAAACCAGTTCCTCTGTTTTCCATTTCAGTTTTAGGCATGGTCGCCCGTCAATGGCCGCGCCACAAAATTTTCTCCTGTACTAAGCACACATCCCATTTGACTTAATGCATCCCTGCCTATCAGGTTCATAGGGATATTGGTTACATAAGGTTTGATATAAGAAACTGAATTTTGACAAATCAATTGAATCATATATTTGCTTTGTCGAGTTTTTGATAATCCTCCCACACCAAACAGTTTCGAATCCATCTCGGAAAGCTCCCAAGTAACAGGCCAGTCCTCCCACGACAGAACTGTTACATCTGCTCCAGTATCCACTAATACTTGTAATTTTATTTTTTCTGGCCTGTTCTTTGCATTTTATAACTCTACTGATATACTAGGTTTTGTTTTACTAATCTCCATTGACCACATAATTTGAGCTTCTAATCCCGTAGATCCAAACCCTGCATTGTCACGCTGTTTATTAACCTTACATGGTACATTTGCTTTAAAAGGGACTAGCTGTGCAATTCTACTTCCTTCCTGTATCGATACTGGTGGAGACGGCGTCCAAATCATAGCATAAATGTGACCTGTGTAGTCCGCATCAATCACCCCAGGAAGCATAAAAATTCCGTGTAATGTTATACTAGACCATCCCAACAACAGGGCACTAAGTCCATTACCTAATGGTCCTTGTGCATTTACTGGCACACGGTGTACCTGAGAGTTCCATAGGGAGATGGTTTCTATTGTTGAGACATCCACTCCGGCACTTCCAGCTGTTCGGGCTGGCAATTCTGCCAGACATCCTTCTTGGCGCCATTCTGGGATCCTTTCGGAGCTGTTGGGGTCATCGCACCGCTCCTCGCACTCTTCTTGTAGTTTCCCAGTGATGGGGTACCTCGAGGTGGCAGAGCTACACCTTCACTTGTAAAACGAGATCTACATTGGTTAGCATAATGTCTCCCTTTATGACAACGAGGGCATATATTAGGCCCAACTTCCAGTTTGTTTCGCCCCTCTTTACACTGAAATTGCAAATGTCCCGGTTGTCCACATTTATAGCATTTCTTAACATTTCTTGTATCCATTCGCATGGCTACAGCAAAAGCATTGGCCATTAATGTAGTTTTATGCTCCAAAGACCCAACTTTGTTACAGGCCTCTATCATATCTACTAGCGTCACTCTTCCTGGCATCGATTGTAGTATTTTTCTACAGTCTGCATTTGCATTTTCCACGGCCAATTTTATTATCAATGCTTCTTTGGCATCAACATTATTTATTTGCTTTTCAATAGCATCTCGCAGACGATCAATAAAGGACATATAAGGTTCTGTATTACTCTGCCTTATACTTGTAAATGATTGTTGTGGCTTTCCAGCTTCAGGCAAGGTTACCATTGCCTTCAGAGCTAAGGAAGCTGATTCTTGTAATGCTTCCACCGGTAGCCTTGCTTGCCTATTAACATCTGCAAAGTCACCAGTCCCCATCATTTGTGCAGAAGTGATCATATACCGCGGATCTCCTTCTGGGCGGTCCAAATTTCTTAGTGCCGCTAAATCACATAATTCTGCCCATTTCACCTTCCATAATAGATGCTGAGTTGGGGTTAAAATCATTGTAGCCAATTGTGTACAGTCAAAGCCCGTTAAAATTTGACCAGAAAATATATTCTCCAATAACGCCTGACTAAATGGAGCAGACAGTCCATTAGCCATTACTGTTTTCCGTACTTCTTTTATTAAATCCCAATTGAAAGGTTGCCACACGTTTGGGGCATTCTGCCTGACTGTAACTGGAAAAGCCACGGGATTTAGACCTTCGGTTAACATTTTATCATTTATGTCCTTCCATCGCTTTTTTTATAGCTTCTCCTGGGGATGTATCTGCCTCATAGGGAGGTGCAGAGGGGATAGGTCTCTGCTCGAGAGGCAGGTTACTTAAAGGTTGATTGTTGCCTCCATTAATGACATCTCCCTCGGTGTTTAATTGCTCATCACTGTCCGAATTATTTACCAGCTCGCCACACACACTTTTCTTTTTTTCCGGGGTATTTTCAATTGAAATTTTTATAGCAGCAGCCACCTCCTTTTCTGCCTTAAGGGCTTTCAACGTTTCCAGCACCAATCTCCACGTAGCGGAGATTTTCTGAGCCTTCATGTCCCCACACAATACAAAGTCCCAAATTACTTTTCCCATTTCTTCCCAATTTTTAACTTCAAAGACTTCTATATTCGAAGTGGGGGCACCATGGTCCTTAAGCCACTTCAGCATCATACGTAAAGTATTTGAATCATACTTAATCCCTCTCACGGAGAGGATATGCGAAAGCATTTGTACAATTGCCCCTTCTTCCGCAGACATCTGGGCACCCATTTTAATTCTTCTAGCCGCTCACCTTACTTCTAAACGAGCAGGGTGATTGATCTCCCGGGAGAAAGTTGTCCGCTCAGTCCAGCTGGCTAGACGATCGTTCGGCTAGAGTCTCCTCCGGACGCACTTCCAGCAATTCCAGCGTTTTCTCGGCCTGCAATCACGTCGGGGTCACCATTTGAGGAGATTGAAGTAGACGGACGCCTGTAAAGTTGAAAGCAGATGACCCTTTATTGCTAAAACACACACATACTTATAGTCACATATTCTGCAAAGTCACTGTACACGCGCACAAGCATAAAATATGATTGGTTATATCAACTTAAACATGCAAAGCTTGTCTCAGTCTAATTGGTCGAGATAAACTGCCGAACTGAGGTTTTTTGTGCCAAGTTCCCTTTATCGTGGAATGCACACCTGTGTTCTTCTAATTGGCTTTATTATCATCTTTTTTTTTTTGTCTTCTTTATTCTGTTCAAGGTCTTCTAAAGGCGTCTGCAATGCTCTTGCGACTGACGTTAGCTAAATATGTGTCCACATTCCGATTCTCCTTCAACTTGATCAGTTGTTAAAAACACAGCAGTATTAACGATAGTAGTAGTTTTTAAGTAAACATCATCTTGCTCCAACAACACCACTTGATATTTCAGTATTCTACTAGGGGATAACCAATGCCCCCCTTTCTGTCAAGCACAGTGATCACCATGTGGGGAATATACACTGTAATTCTTTGTCCTAGGGTGAACTTGTGAGCTTCTTGGATCAATAGCACAGTTGCAGAGACGGCTCTCAGACAACCAGGCCATCCCAGACTCACATTGTCTAATTGCTTCGAGAAGTAGGCCACAGCTCGCCGACTTGGTCCCAGATATTGGGCCAGGACACCCAGAGCTATACCTTTTCTTTCATGAGTAAAGAGTTCAAAGGTCTTTGTGAGATCTGGCAGGCCTAGGGCTGGCGCCTCCATTAAAGCCTGTTTTAGTTGTTTGAAAGCAGCTTTCCCGGCATCAGTCCAATCTATAAATCCATTGTTTGAGGTTTTGAGCTGCTCATATAAAGGTCGGACCAGCAAGCCATAATTTGCAATTCACAGGTGACACCACCTAACTATTCTCAGAAATGTTCGCAATTCTTTTAGAGTCTTAGGTTCAGGGAGATGACAAATGGCCTCCTTTCTCTCAGTTCCTAATTGTCTCTGTCCTTTCAGGATTTCAAAACCCAAATAAATTACTTCTTTCTGGGTTATTTGGGCTTTTTCTTTTGACACTCGATATCCACTGATTCCCAAAAAGTTCAAAAGGCTAATAGTTAACTTTGTGCATTGTTCTTCTGTCTCAGCTGCAATTAACAGATCATCCACATATTGCAACAAGATTTCTTGATTATTTGCTTTCTTCCAAATCTCTAATTCTCGTGCCAATTGATTTCCAAAAATGGTAGGACTGTTCTTAAAGCCTTGAGGCAAGACTGTCCATGTATATTGTGTTTTTCTCCCAGTCTCAGGATTTTCCCATTCAAAAGCAAAAAGCTCTTGACTATTGAGATCCGAGGGAATATAGAAAAAGGCATCTTTTAAGTCTAACACTGTGAACCATTCTTGTTTCTCTGTTAGAGTTGTTAACAAAGTATTAGGATTTGCTACTACCGGATGAATATCTTGTACTATTTGATTTATCGCTCTGAGGTCTTGAACCAGCCTGTAATCTTTTCCATTAGCCTTTTTAACAGGCAAGATTGGGGTGTTATATTTGGATTCACATTCTATTAACAATTTGTACTTTAGAAATTTTTGTATTATTGGTACTAACCCTTTCCGACTTTCCAGTTTTAGGGGGTATTGTTTAATTCTTACCGGACTCGATCCTGGCTTTAAATCAATTCTCACAGGCTCTGCTCTTTTGGATTTACTGGGAACTTCCCCAGCCCAGACGATTGGAATTACAGCATTATTTACTTCGACTGGTATGATCCTCTGCTTTCGGTGACCGTCCTGTAACAACAAAGCCACTGCTTCGATATGTTTAGTTTCTGGAATTAGAATTTTAATCTCACCATTTTTAAATTGAATTTCTGCTTCTAATATCTCAAGTAGGTCTCTCCCTAACAGGGGTTTAGAAGAATTTGGCAAATATAGAAACCGACGAGTGACCCATTGCTTTCCTCATTTCATTGTCAAAGGTTTAAAGAAGGGTCTAGTCTCTCGTTCACCTGTCGCACCAGCAACACTAATTTCTTCAGAACTTAATTCCCCCTCTAAGGTGTTTAAAACTGAAAAGGTGGCTCCAGTGTCAACTAAAAATTCAATTTTCTGTTCTCCCAGTTTAGCTGTAACCAGAGGTTCTGCTGGGAGACTCCCCTCCGGTCCCCGTCAGATACCTTCACTCAACTTTCCCAAGAAAGGGGGAACTTGCTGAGATTGTGCGGTTGAAATTGGGATCACTTGTGACCTTGTAGGTCTCAGGGGACATTCCCCTTTCCAGTGTCCTTCTTGTTTACAGTATGCACACTGATTCGGTCCCAGGGGCTGGTTTAATCCCACTGGTGACCCCAATCTAGTTCCTCTCCCTCCTCCCATTCCTCGACCACGTCCCCTTCCTTGAGGAATAACTCCTCTGCCTCGTCCCATACTAGTTCCTACTTCCAGAGCAGCTACTAACCTTGCATTCATTTTACTCTGTAATTCATCTCTATTTCTATATGCCACCCAAGCAACTTCTAATAATTTTCCCCAGTCTCGAGAATCTGCTCCTTGTAATTTTTGTAATTTCCTTCTGATACCATCAGAGGATTGTCCTGTAAATAAAGGAGCCAATTGAGCTTTTCCTTCTTCAGACTCAGGATCCATATTAGTATATTTCCTAGCAGCATCTTTTAATCTGCTTAGAAATTCAGAGGGAGACTCTTTTCTATCTTGTTTAATTTCATATAATTTAGACATGTTAATCACCTTAGGCATAGCATTTCTAATTCCAAATAAAACCCATTCTTGATATTGATCTAGCAGTCTTCTCTGAGCCAAATTATTAGGTTCTCATTTGGGATCAGTAGATGGAAAATTTTGTTCCACTGTTCCCTGTAATGCTCCAGAAGCCACTTGTGCTTCTACCTGGGTTTTAGCAACCCTCCGGATCATATCTCTTTTTGCACTATCAAAAAGTACATCCATTATTACTTGTATATCTTTCCAATCAGGGTCCTGAGTCTGAATCATTGTTTCAAAAGCCTGGGCTGATTGATCAGGGTTTTTCTCGATAGCTCCCAGCTGCTACTTTCCAATTATTTAAATCCACAATAGAAAATGGTACTTTAATATTTGCCACACCCTCAGTCCCAAGCACCTGACAAAGAGGAGCTTGAGTAACTTCGCTCTGTTTAGCTCTTGTTCGCCCTGTGACAGGACTATTCATGGGCTCTCTTTCATCACTATTTCTGGGAGCAGTTCTAGGTGGGGCCCTTTGAGATCCAATTATCATTTCAGTATCATCCTCTCGTTCTTGCTCGTATAACTTTAAACATCTTTGCCCAATACTGCATGCAGAACAACACCTTTTGAGCTTATTGTCACCTTTTTTGTTTTTCTCTTTCTCTAAAGATAGCACAAAAGGATCGCTGGGTGGCATATTAATTCCACAATCCTTTTGCCGCTCAGGATGATTCTTTAAGGTAAAGAACAAATCACAATAATTAACTTCATCCCATTTCTGCTCACGTCTCAAAAATAACATAAGTTGTAACATAGTGTTATAATTTAGTGTCCCATTCACAGGCCACTTTTCCCCTTCATCAAGCTTATACAGAGGCCACCAATGATTACAATATTTAATCAAATCTTCTCTCTGCATGTTGCTACCCGACACACCCCCCAGCTGTTTCCAGTGCTTCAAAATACACCCCAGAGGTGATTTTTTTAGGGAGTTCACTTGACTGTCCTGTTCCCATTATCAACACCTTCAATATACAAAAATCAAAAAATCAGAAAGTCAAATATCAGAGCCTAAGTCAAAATACCAAACAGAATCAATCAGAGATCAAAAGGTCATATCCAAAATCAATAGTCAAATCCCAAAGCCTTAATCAAAGTACCGAGACCAAACCAAATGGGTATCTCCGCCTTCAACCAGCAAGACGAATACCCTTTATCAGAGAAGTACTTCTACCAGAATACCAGACTTTTAAGGATCCTTTTACATCTCTTCCTTGCTGACTTCTCTTAGTCAGGCTTACAGGTAAGAGTACCAGACCAGAATACCAGAACCAGGTTAATCAAAAGAATGCCTTTAAATAAAATCTTACCAGTGGCCTTGGCTTGTGAGCCTGGGGAACGGGGATCAAGGGTCTCCCCGAGAAATCTCGGTGCCAGCTGGAGGTCCTGCGATCCCACGTCCGTTGAGTCTCAGAAGCCTCGTCCCATCTGGGTCGCCAAAATGATACCGAAAAGCCGGTTGAAGAAACTCTCTAAGACTCGTTTTGGAGTTTTAGAAAGCAGGCATTCTTTATTGCAGCGCTGGATGCACGGGGGATAGTTCCACCTAGCGTGCATACCACAGCTTTAGCACTAACAGGTTATATAGAATAACTAATTGCATATTAATCAGATTAGTATACATATACATAAAAATGATTGTAACTGATTATCACAGTACTGCCTACATCCGATCATGCGCAATGAAGGATCCATTTGAGTCGAAGGGCTGCTTTTGAGACCACTGACCCATTTGAAGTTCTTGTTGGCTGTCCTTGAAGTCTTTCTTCTTGTCCTTGTTCTTTGATCTTGAAGCTTAATGCAGCTTCAATCACATGTGGTCAGGTTCAACATTGTTCTCATCTAGCGTACAGGAACATCTAGTCATAAGAGCAAAGAACTGCCAAACTTAGGAGTAACTACCTCTACTAGTTAATTGCTTGGCTGTACTTTTGTCTATTGTTTCAATCATAGTGTTAGTATAAGATTTGTAATAATTGTTTACCAAATCTCACTTTTACAGTCACCTAGCAGCAAACCAGTTTCCACGGCTGGTAAAAAATATTAAAACCATCAAAATATTTAGACATACCATACAGAATGTATGGAAATATGCTATCACAATGCTGACTTTTCTTTAACTTCAGTTACTGCTATCATGGTTCTTTTAAATGAGAAGAGTTTGAGTATACCCTGTCACTAACTCCAAAGTTAAGTCTTAGGATTGTGTAGAAATTGAACCTAACAAAAGTCACCTTCTTAAATGAAAGTAAGGCACAGAACTTAGCTGGAAAAATGCTGAGGACATTTTGTTTGAAATATGCTGAAAGTAATAGACATTTCAAACTGTTGTGAAAAATCAAAAGATGTTTCAGATGCTTTTGAATGCCCATCAGAAGAGCACAAGGGCTGCAGCTCACGTACTCCATTTTCAACCTGGTGAAATAATATTCAAATTTTTCTCTATATGTGTGCACAAAGTTGCATGCTAGCTACTTAGATGAATAAAATGTAATTCAGATATGAGTTTACGTAGAGATATATGTCATGAAAACAACACAGGAAAAAAAGGGGTGGTATAATACTATATATAATGCAGAAAGCAGTCAGCCAGATTTACTGAGAAAAACCCTGGCTCCATTTCAGAATTGGGAGTTTTGCCAAAAATTTTAATAGGGACAAAATTTCACTATTTGCACTCTATGATAGAAGGAAAAGGGAAAGTTTAAATGTAAAAAAAGAAGGGAAAGAAAATTCATACTCATATTCACTATAAATTCAAAAATCTATGGATTTCATGTATAATGACAAGTATCAGTGCTTGTCAAGGTGTTTTAATATTCGTAACAAAAACTTAAAATTACACCTATTTTGTAGATGAGAAAACCAAGGTACACTCTGATTATTGACTTTTCTATGGCAGCAGTTTGTTTCAAGTGTGGTGGGAGAGTCTGGAGATTGAAGAAAAATTGTTATTGAAAGAACATAGAGCAGAAAGTATGATAACTGACTTTTTTGTTCAAGAATAGCATTGTTAAGGAATGTCTGTGCATATATAAATAGAAGTGTCCTATTCAGTAATTTTCATCTTCATGGAAGTATATTTGTGTTTGGCGACAGTGCTATAGAGCCCTGGAAAGACTGTAATCACAAGATCCTCATAGAGAAGACAATGAAGTATGGGCTGGATGAGCAGACAGTGAGGTGGATTGAAAACTGGCTGAATGGCAGGGCCCAGAAGGTGGTGATCAGTGGCACAAAGTCTAGTTGGAGACCGGTAACTAGTGGTGTACCCCACTATTTGCCCCAATACTGGGTCTGATCCTGTTCAACATCTTCATTAATGATCTGGATGATGGGGGAGAGTGTACCCTCAGCAAGTTTGCAGATGACACAAAACTGGGAGGAGTGGCTGATACACCAGAGGGTCGTGCTGCCACCCAGAGGGGCCTGGACAGGCTGGAGAAACGGGCTGACAGGAACTTCATGCAGTTCAACAAGGGGAAGTGCCAAGTCCTGCACCAGTACATGATGGGGACAAACCAGCTGGAAAGCAGCTTTGCAGAAAAGGACCTGGGGGTCCTGGTGGACACTAGATTGAACATGAGCCAGCAATGTGCCCTTGTGGCAAAGGCGGCTAATGGTATCCTGGGCTGCATTAAGCAAAGCATTGCTAGCAGGTCAAGGGAGGTGATCCTTCCCTTATATTCCGCACTGGTGAGGCCACACCTGGAGTCCTGTGTCTAGTTCTGGGCTCCACAGTACAAGAGACATGGACATACTGGAGAGAGTCCAGTGAAGGGCCACAAAGATGATTAAGGGACTAGAGCATCTCGCATCTGAGGAAAGGCTGAGAGAGCTGGGGATGTTTAGCGTAGAGAAGAGAAGGCTCAGGGAGGATCTTATTAATGTATATAAATACCTGAAGAGAGGCTGTAACAAAGACAGAGCCAGGCTCTTTGCAGTGGTGCCCAGTGACAGGACAAGAGGCAATGGGCACACAGTGAAACACAGGAGGTTCTGTCTGAACATTAGGAAACACTTTTTTACTGTGAGGGTGACCGAGCACTGGAACAGGTTGCTCAGAGAGTTGGTGGAGTTTCCCTCCTTGGAGATACTCAAAATCCATCTGGACATAGTACTGGGCAACTGGCTCTAGGTGGTCTTGTTTGAGTAGGACCTCCAGAGGTCCCCTCCAACCTCAACCATTCTGTGATACTGTGATTTGTATTTAAGATCATTTACTATTCCTTAGAAGAAGTTGTTTAGTCTTTGGTTAAGAGGAGAATTTAAGTTCCTGGAATGATTCCAGATTCCTTCAGTCCCAAGAATTCTTAATGACCTGGGAAATATTAGGAAGAAAAGGTAACCAGATCCACTGTCTTGTCAAGCAGTAAGATAGGAGACTAATGAGATGGAAGCACGAATATCCATACATATAGCACATTAACCAGGAAAATGATATTCCAATTGCACTGTGGCAAACTTCCTAAGCAATATAATGGGAATACAGGCACTAGCATAGAAATGCTAGAACAGGAACATTTTGGTTGATTTTTCCTTGTTTGACTCTCAAGTCAAATACAGTGTGTTTTCACCTTGGTAAAGCTAGACAGCATTGTCATATCAAGTCTTGGCTTTGTTTAGACCTCTTAGCAGACACTTCAAGTGCAGAATTAATATGAAACAACAGTTAACCCATTTGTTTGATGGTAGTGCTCTCTCCCACAGCATTTTTCTCCCAGCTTAGTATTCTACTGTAAGTATAAACCTTGTGATTTCCACTCTGGTCTTTTCAGGAGGATATCACAGTCATAGATCCCAAAACAGGAATAGGCTTTACAAAGCTTTACAAAGACAATTGCCTAGCATATTCTAGAAGTTGTTAAACTAAATTTGGCTAATTGGTTATTAGTATGTAAGGAACTGTCCAAACTCAAGAGTAGTCTGTTTAAAAGTTTCTCTTATCTTTTGTTTACATTTATGAGAAGATCGTGTTAGTAGTATTCATTCCTTAGCTGAAAATTTTTTTCACAAGTTACATCCACTAGTTATAAGGAAAAACCCGAAAAGAAGTAAAAATTGCTTATTAAACAAGCCTGGTTCCTAACTCACAGAGGTTAATAGTGTATTGAATAGATATATGGATTTGTTATTTTTTCATTTCCATTTGTACATTTTTCTCATCTCTTTCACTATTTGCACTTAATAAGTGTGTGTGACTTTTATAAGATAAAGAACTGTGGTGCTTAGAAAGTAAGCCAGAGACCACAGTGCCCTATCAAAAAAATTAAATGCTTTTTGTGTGGTATGAGATTATCACACTGATAAACCAAAAATTCTGGAAGAGTGTATTGGGTTTGTGTGGCAAGGTTTTGGTAGCAGGGGGGTTACAGGGGTGGCTTCTGTGAGAAGCTGCTGGAAGCTTCCCCTGTGTCCAAAAGAGCCAATACCAGCTGGCTCTAAGACAGACCCGCCGCTGGCCAAGGCCAAGCCAATCAGCGATAGTGGTAGCGCCTCTGTGATAACATATTTAAGAAGGAAAAAAAGTTGCATCGGACACAGAAACGGCAGCTGGAGAGAGGAGTGAGAACATGTAAGAGAAACAACCCTGCAGACACCAAGGTCAGTGAAGAAGGAGGGGGAGGAGGTGCTCCAGGCGCTGGAGCAGAGATTCCCCTGCAGCCCGTGGTGAAGACCGTGGTGAGGCAGGCTGTCCCCCTGCAGCCCATGGAGGTTAATGTTGGAGCAGATATCCACCTGCAGCCCATGGAGGACCCCATGCCGGAGCAGGTGGGTGCCCGAAGGAGGCTGTGACCCCATGGGAAGCCTGTCCTGGAGCAGGCTCCTGGCCGGACCTGCGGATCTGTGGAGAGAGGAGCCCACGGAGCAGGTTTTCTGGCAGGACTTGTGACCCCACGGGGGACCCACGCTGGAGAAATGTGCTCCTGAAGGACTGCATGCCGTGGAAGGGACCCATGCTGGAGCAGTTCGTGAAGAACTGCAGCCCGTGGGAAGGACCCACATTGGAGAAGTTTGTGGAGGACTGTCTCCTGTGAGAGGGACCCCACGCTGGAGCAGGGGAAGAGTGTGAGGAGTCCTGCCCCTGAAGAGGATGAAGCAGCAGAGACAACGTGTGATGAACTGACTGTAACCCCCATTCCCCGTCCCTCTGTGCCGCTGGGGGGGTAGGTAGAGAATCCGGGAGTGAAGCTGTGCCCAGCAAGAAGAGAGGGGTGGAGGGAAAGTGTTTTGAGATTTGGTTTTATCTCTCATTACCCTACTCTGGTTGATTGGCAATAAACTAATTTTCCCCAAGTTGAGTCTGTTTTGCCCGTGATGGTAATTGTTTGAGTGATCTCTCCCTGTCCTTATGTCAACCCATGAGCCCTTTGTTGTATTTTCTCTCCCCTGTCCAGCTGAGGAGGGGGGGAGTGATAAAATGGCTTTGGTGGGCACCTGGCATCCAGCCAGGGTCAACCCATCACAAAGAAGATGCTGGAGAATGAAAGAAGAAAAGTTGAAAAAAACTGAGGGATGCAGACAAAGTTATATCATAAATATACCATTCTCAGTTCCTGTACATAGAAACAATCCAGGTTTATAAAAGAAGACTAGGAGAATATTGCAGGGAGAAACAAGTGTTCAGTGTGAGCAATCAGCACGGCTCAGTGGAACAGCTTCTTTATATATCAGCTATCAATCCTGTGGCAGTAAAGGCTGTGTCTCATTACAGTAAAAGTATGAAAAATCTCAATTTTTAAAGGAAAAAATACAAATTAATATAATGCCAACAGGCATCCAAGAGTATATTTGCTTGCAAAATGATGTGGTTAAGCGGAGTCAGTTACTTCCCCACAACAGGTTTTTTTCCTACCCGTACACTTCTTCAGTGTCAGAATTTACATCTTAAAAATTAAACATGAAAATACCAAGAAAAACAGTGTCAATTTTGCAAGAGCATGGCAGTGACATTTAGCAACAAATGCCTTTGCAAGAATGTTGCAGTACTGTGAACAAAGAAACCTCAGACATGAAAAAGAAGAGTGTAATGTGATATCACTGAGTCTCACAACTGCACCTATGCCAAAAAGCTCTTTAATCTTGGATATGAAGGTATAACAAGATCCAGTGGCTGTAAGGTGATATCAGGAAAGTTCACACCGGAACTGCAGTTTTAATAGGAAATATAATTAAACATTGGAACAAATATGAGAAGTCATACATTCCTTGGAGACATAATAAACACAGATCATTACAGGATTAGATGCAGGAGACTCACTAGGTGAAGTCTATGGCCTGCTTTATTCAGTGAGTCAGCCTAATTGGTGATTAATTATTCAGATCTTTTGGTGTATGAGTGAGTGCAGTGTTGCTGCTCTGTACACAATAAAACAGGAGGGAAAATACAGACTTAGTGAGGTCTATATAAAAATGTTTACTAAAAATATGTAAATTGAATAGATGAGCTCACTCGCTCTATGCACTGCTGCTCTGGCATGCATCTGGGAGCCTTAGAGAACTAAAAACTAAGTAAGTGGAGGCCACTAGGGGAGCTTAAAGATTCCAAAGAGAATGCACGATTCCTATACACCCCAGTGGTCTTCCTTTTTTTGGGTCCATAGGTGGAAATACTGAGCAACATGAAACCTCTCAACCTGACCATAGTGGAGATGGCTTTCTGTGACTGTGAACAAAGGAAGAGAGTTTCATGGACAAAATGCTGGCCACTCTAGTTTAGGAATGCTTCCAGGACAAATGCATTTGGATTAGAGAGAGCCTATGTAGCGTTGCTACATATCAAGGTGCTGCGATTAGATCACTGGTCGGCCCGGACCAGGGAAGAGACAGATAACACACATGGTGTGAGTGTCAACTTCCTCTTTTATTGCGCAGTTAATTCCTTTTATACTAACAACGGTAGGTGGGATCACTGATACATCATAGGGAGGCGACGACTAGCCTTCTACCTTTCCGTGACATCGCGAGATCTTCCGAACGCCGTACCCTACATCTCCCCCTCCCCACGTCTAGTTAGCTTCTATTGTTATAAACAGTTACCACTTCTATCACCTTATAACGGGGTTTCTTCTGCTAAGGGTGTGTAAGGAACATAAGCATATGCAAGCATGGTTTGCTGGACTAGTCTATTTAACAAGTTTCTAATAAACGCTAAGATACAGGGGATGAGCATACAAATAATCACTAACATACATAGACCTCCTGAAGTGAGTCTATCATGTCGTTCACAGTCAAGTTCATCGGTGGTATGCTGATGTTAAAGCTTACTGTCTGGGGCGTCCAGATTTCCGGCTGTAAGCGATCTCGACTCTTCTGTTGACACTTGTTCGTACACAACGTTTTCAGCTCCGTCTCTGACAGCTGGATCCCATAAAGACATGTATTGATGGGCTCTGAGAGGGATGTCATCCAGATACACATTGGGCCCCCAATTGGTTTTGCATCCACTGCCAGAAATTCGTAGCAGATACCCAGGACGTCACAAGCCAGGAAAGGATAACAGCAATCTGTAAAGAAAAACACTCAAACACTACAAGGTTAGGGCAGGACGAACCATACGACTAGGGACCCATTTCAGTAGCCCTTCAGGTATCTGTACACAGGCGTACCCCCGCCCGAGGCAACGCAGCTCAAACGGCCCGTCCCATTGGCGTGTCTGGGGATCACGCACACGGACCAACGGGTAGGGGCCTTTCTCTTCCATACTTGTAAAATGTCGTTGCGCCGCTGTCTGGTCCAGGTCCCCCCGAATTGTCTGATTTAATGAAGTTAATGCAGTTAACAGGAGACGCTGTGTACGGAGAACAGGTGAGTTATCCCGTAACCAGGAGGGCTCCGCCTGCTCCCCCTCCCTAAGCTGATCTAGCAGGGTCTTTAAGGTTCGATGTGCTCGTTCTACAATGGCCTGGCCGGTGCCGTTATAAGGAATGCCATGTACAAGGTAAGGCGTTCAACAGCATACCGGCTATCTCCGTAGAAGAGGCTAGCGTCCATTCCCCTGCAACTAAGAGCTTACATGCGTTTAGCTATTTTACTATTGGTTGCACACATTATTCACGCACTGTCCACGCGTCCAGTTACACTTAATGATTGGTTATATCAACACTGTACACGCGCATAAACATAAGACATAATTGGTTATACTAACTAAAACATGCGAGACTTGTCTCAGTCTAATTGGTCAAGATAAACTGCCGGATTGAGGTTGTTTGTGCCAAGTTCTCTTTATCGTGGAATGTGCACCTGTGTTTTTCTTATTGGTATCTTTCTTATTTTTGTCTTCTTGTTTATTCTGTTCAAGGCCTTCTAAAAGCGTCTGGAATGCTCTTGTGACCGTTAGCTAAATGTGTTCCCACAACAATTCCCCCCTTTTTCTTTAAAAAGAGCATTAACAGATCTAGTCACCACCATCCGCGAACTCAGCCCAGCAATCGGTAGGTGCCAGCTTTATGTGGGCGTCCCCACAGAGGCAACGATGGCCTTGCCGTACACCAACCCGATGCTCTTCGGAAAATCCTGGTATTTATACATTTGCAGAGGAACGGATTTCAGCACACGTGGCCAGCGGGTGCCAAAATTCGCCTCGGTTGAAACATGGGGAGCCTGTGACGCATGCGCTTGCTGGCCAGGCGTGCTGCACGAATCGTAGCCATCCTGTCTATTGGTTCATGGGCTTTGTGATGCGGTTGCAATGCACAGAGAATCTTGACCTGTTATGTTGGCCAAGGTGACCTACAAGATCTAGTAAAAGCAACATTATACCTAATAAAATACACAAGAATAAAAGAAACCCCGATTTTTAACAAAGATACAAACCAACTCCTAAGTCCCCATACCGCAGCTAAATGCTCTAAGCCGAAATGGCAGCTTTCTTAATTGCGTTAAAACTCTTGCAGCTCCTTCTTGCCTCTGCAGTTCTGTTATCTTGTTTATTAATTGCTCCACTGTCCAAGTTCCTCATGTCCGTTGTTTCTCTGGTGGTTCAAAGTCCTTTCATACTGCAGCTGTCAGGTACTCCGGCCCACTCATGCTAACTGCGGCCTTCTTATGCTAACTCTAAATAATCAGGCTCAAAGAAATGTTCCCCATTTTCCATGAAATCTCCCACAATTCCCCCTTTTTGTTTTTTGTGCAAGCCAAGTTACATGAAATGCTTTTGCAATCATACGTTCAACTATTTTTATGATACGTGGTACAATCATTACAACTGCTAATATTACAATTAAAATAACTAAGCCATGCATAAGCAAATCTTTCAACCATCCTGTAATTCCCAAACTTGTTAGCCATCCACTTAACCCTGTGTCAGTTATCGTGAGCCTTTTATTGTGAATCATATTGATATCGGGTGTTAGTAACGCAAGTCGTCCGAGGCTACATGGCCTCCCGTTAAGTTTCAATGGAATTCCTCTCCCACGCTCTATTCCCACAATTAAAAAAATATCCCCGCAGGTAAAGCAGCTGGAGTAGAAAAAAGAGTGTGATATTCTGGAATAGATATAGTTACACCAAGCTGTAGCATTTCTATATACAGGCAAAATAGCATTTACATTCTGACCCTTTCGAGTGGTGTTATAGGTGTAATTAAACATCACACAGGGATTCATGATGACTGATCCTAACAACTCTAACTCTTGAGGTTCTTGCATTTCTTGAGGCAGGTGTGCATACAACAGGAAAAGTAAACATGGTATCTCCTTGCTGTAGAGCTTTTTCTCGACAGCGTTGCATCAAACTATGCGTATTTTTTCCCAAATCATTAAGTGAATCGTCACGGATTAGACAGAGGCATAGAGTTAGAGGGATTAGCAGGAGAAGGAGATACAGGTAGTGTAGTAAAGTTAGGTTCTGTTTTAAGTTCTGCAGACCCTGGAGAGGGAGTACCAGGCGATTGGGGTGGGGGGGTGGGGGACGGCGGCGGCACGGCAGCGGTCCCCCGTTGTGTTGCACACCCCGGAGCCCCCTGCTGGGCCCCGGTGCGGCATTCCCGAGCTCTGTGCCCGAGCTTGCCACATTTCCAACAGCGGAGGTTGCCCGCCCCCACCTCCTGGGCCGACCCTCCGGGTTTGGTTGCGCAATTCCTCGCTATATGGCCCCTACCCCCACATCGGTGACAAGCGCCCGCACCCGCCTGCAAAACTTGTTGCAAGGCCGCCACTATCGGACGCGCTTCCCGGTGTTGCTCTCTCTCCAGTACATGGCGTATCATGTCGCCTAGCGACGAACCCGCTGGCAAATGAGAGACAAGCGCTGCGCTCTGTGGGTTAGCTTGAGCCCTAGCACATTCAAGCACAATCGCCTCTTTAGCCGCCTCCGGGAGGTTTGCCGCCTACACAGCAAGCTGAAGCCGATCTAAAAAGGCAGTAAACCTCTCGGCAATCCCCTGCCGAACTTTCACGCAAGGGGGGTCCGCTCTATCCATGGCCGCGACACGCCCAAGTGCGGCCAAGGCAGTTGTTGCAAGTGCCGTAAAGTCACGCCCGCGCATGCCCTGTGCCTGTGCCTGAGGCGTTGCAAACCGTCCCTCCCCATGAGCTGCCGAACCACCCGCCGCAACTCCTCTCATGGATACTGGGGGGGGGGGGCGCATCCGGTCCCGCTGGTGCCGCCTCATGTCCGCAATCAAAGACGGACCACTCTGCGAGCCCCGCTCCACGGTCGCCCGCTCCGTCTGAGTCTGACTCACTGTCCCCGAGGGCACTGTCCCCGCTGTCCCCGAGGGCGCTGTCCCCGCTGCTCCCGAGGCGGCGCTGCATCCGCAGACACAGCAGCTCGCGCCGCCAGCCAGCACGCCTCAGCCTCCCGTCCCGCCGCGACCACCTGCTCCACCTTCCCCCAACTCTGCGATCGTTCAGCAGCTCCGCGCTCGCCCGCAAGCGCGGATTGGAGCAAGGACTCCCGAATCTCTCCCCAATTTGGGGGGCTCAAAACTTCTCTAGGAGACCCAATGTCTCCCCGGCGCAGCAACCATTGGATGCATTCGCCCGTGGGGCCCCTCCTAATCGAACCGCGGGCACCCACCTCATAAGCTAACACCTTTAATACCTTAATCGCTTGCGCAAGCTTCATCGTCGCCTGTGCAACCGATCACGTCGGGGTCACCACTATGTAGCAGTGCTACATATCAAGGTGCCGCAATTAGATCACTGGTCGGCCCGGACCAGGGAAGAGACAGATAACACACATGGTGTGAGTGTCAACTTCCTCTTTTATTGCGCAGTTTATTCCTTTTATACTAACAACGGTAGGTGGGATCACTGATACGTCATAGGGAGGCGACGACTAGCCTTCTACCTTTCCGTGACATCGACAGATCTTCCGAACGCCGTACCCTACAGCCTGGATAAATGGGCCTTAATCAGAACAGGGAAGTGAGAGATGACTGGAGAGGATGTTTCGGTTTATGATCATTTTCTGCAGGGGATGCAGAGAGATGAAAGCCTAACATAATCCCACTTAATTCCAGAGAATTTTTCTTCAATTAGTTATGCTCTCAGCTAGAGAAGGTATATTGGGTCTGGCTGAGATGGAGTTAATTCTCCCCATAGCAACCCTTGTAGCGCTGTGCTCTGCATCAGTAGCTAGAAAGGTGTTGATGACACACCAGTGTTTTGGCTACTGCTGAGCAGCGCTGGCACAGCATCAAGGCTGTCTCTCCAACATTTCCCCCCCCCCCCCTCAATGGCAGGCTGGGGCAGGGCAAGATCTTGGGAGGGGACATAGCCAGGACAGCTGACCTAAACTAACCAAACAGATATTCCATAGCATATGACGTCAGCTCAGATATAAAAGCTAAGTAAAGGGAGACGGAAGGGGGGGCATTTATGTCTTCTGGAGCAACCACTATGCATACTGAAGCCCTGCTTCCCAGGAAGTGGCCAGACATCGCCTGCTGATGGGAAGTAGAGAATAACATCATTTGTTTTTCTTTGCTTTTGCGCGCGACCTTTGCTTTCACTTTATTAAACTGTCCTTATCTTGACCCACGAGCCTTTTGTTATATTTTCTCCCCCCGTCCAGCTGAGAAGGGGGAGTGATAGAGCGGCTTTGGTGGGCACCTGGCACCCAGCCAGGGTCAAACCACCAAAGAAGGATCTGTTATTCTTCCTGTTCAGCAACTGGAGATCATGACTGTTATCTGGATTTTCTGATTCATGGATGAAATGTGACTGTAGGAACCAATGTGAACAGAAGTACTGATACAGAAGTAATATATTGGTATTATAGCAGTTTGTCATACAGTTCAAGGATTAAAAATAATTTAGAAAGTGCAGGTGGCAAGTAAAATCTCATACTAAGTTTTCTAATGTTAAACCAATCTGACATCTTCAGCTGTTACTGAATCCTGCACCACAATAATCAATGGGAGTTTTATCAGTGCTATCACTGTCAGCAGTCAGGGGTTTTAGATGCACAACTGCGGAATGATTGCTGGAGGTGACTAATTGATATGTCCCCCCTGCCTCTTAAGGGGAGGTAGAACTCCAGGGAGGAATGCAGTGGATATGCAAGGAATCTGTTCCATAATAATTCCCTAAGCAACATAACCTGCAACCTTAGATGTTAGCAACACCAGGGGAGCTTGGTGTGCTGACCCTAAGAGAAGTAACACGGAGGGTGGAGTGGAGTGGAGACACCACGGCCAGGCTCTGTGATATCATCGCAGGGATAGGGAACTGGAATGATAGGAACAAGAATGCTAGGTCCCTGCATTGAATCCACTGAAGCAAGGAGGTGAAATAATGGGGGTTCTGTCAACACTATTGTCTTACTTCTGATTTATATCATAAGTGCCCAGTTCTGGAGTAGTGACACGCTAAATCATGTTCTCTGGGTGAACTTTTCTCATTATAATCTCGTTATAATACCAAAACACACCTCCATCTTAAAAGCTACCTGCCTCCAAGGTGCGACCACCCCTCACTGAGCATGCGCTCTGAATTTTCTCTAGCATATACCTTTAAAAGTAAAGCGAGGAGATTTTACACCAATCATAATAAAGGCTTGTATGACTAGAGTCACTCAAGCTCCACTTAAAAATAAGAAAATAATATAAAAGGGCTTAAGAAAGGAGGAATGCTAGGGAAGATACCATCATAGACAAGTCAGGAGGACATTGCTGACTTCTGGGATCAGTCAACGGGCTGAACCTCTCTTCCCCCCCATAGGGACACCTGTCGGGTAAGATTCAAACCCTCGGTTATACCGAGTGCTTCTCTGGGAAACTTAGAAATCTCTATAGAGTTTTTCCATAATTTAGTGTGCTTGTAGTCGACTGTATTATTATTTGCATGTGCTTTGCAGACAGTGTATTTATCACCGGCAATCCACAAGAACCTGTATTCCTGTTGCTTTAATAAATTGTACTGTTCATTAAAATCTAGCCATGATAGTTCGTTGAATGCAACCAAACTCCCTAAGTCTGGCCGTTCTAATTCGTTGAACATGACTAAATTGAAAGTACAGCGCATTATTAACGCATCCATAATTATGATAGTTCAATATATTGAACGCGACCAGACTTATAGTGCTGAATTGGACATCACTCAGAATCTAAGCCTAGCCACCCCCAGCCCCTCTGACATCTGAGGACAAGCTGGAATGTAAGGGGGTTTATTTTCTGCCAAACTTCGTTACGCTTTAATGCAACAGCAAGGACAAATATGTAGTAACTGTATTTTTATCAGCAGTTGCTCCAAATATATGCCAGTATAATAGATCACAGAATTTAGAAAATGATACATGTGTACATTTCAAGATGAGTAAACATTTACCTTGAAGTTTTCAGAGACAATATATGTGGGAGCAGCTCGAAACATCTGGCATTTGAATCAAGAGTGAACGTTAGAACTTTTTGTGCTGCACATTTGCCAAGCCTTTGAAGAACTAGTTTTACAAGGTCAGGTTGGAGGACTGCCTGGGAAGATGTGGCTGAAGACAGTCACGAATATGGGTGTGGAGTGTGTGTTTATCTTTAAGTGTTCTGAGGACTGGCAAACATCCCAGCTGAGCCAGATATGCGCTCCTGTTTTAGTAACATATAAATATGCTGTAAGAGACAATAAAGAGGTCTTTTTGCTGTTGCTTTGGAACCATCTCATTGTCGTCCTGAGTGTCTCTTTCATCGCTGCATTTTTGGTGCCCCGCGTGAGGCTCCAGGGGAGTGAAGAAGGCTCAGAGGAACTTTCCAGCAACCCGCAACCTGATAAGTGAGTAATTGTGGCCACAATTCCTTAGAAATAAGGAACAGTAGCATCCATTGAACGGAAAAGCTACAGGGTTGTGTAGAATAGCACTATGGGACAAGCTGTATCACAAGAGCATCATTTATACTTAAAGGTTTTGCAACAAATAGTTCGTGCAGTGGGATATAAGCTTACTGAAAAGCAACTAGAACAGTTATTGCTTTTAGTAAAAGAACATTGTAATTGGTTTCCGCAGAACGGTACCTTTGATATAACGCTTTGGGAAAGAGTGGGGGAGCACTTGCAAACAAGAAAGAAGCTAGAGCTTGCAATTCCTGATTCAGCTATTATAACGTGGAAATTCCTTTTTGCCGCTTTACAACCATTAAAGGCTTCTGAGACTGATGTGGAACAAAAACCTGAGGCTGATGGTGATAATAACCATGATTCTGATTATATTATTCCTTCGGCTCCAGTGGAACCAGATTTATATCCCCCATTACGTCCACCACAGCCCGCACCACCACCGTTAGTGCACACACCCCGCCAGCAGGCAGGCAGGCAGCGGGTGGGCAGCATGGGCTCCGCGGGGTTGCCGGCCCCCACCACTGCATACAGGTCCCTGCCGCCCCGCCACCGCCTCCCGCGGCCTCTGCGCCCGCCCCGCCGCCGCCGTCCCCCACCCACCCACCCCAATCGCCTGGTACTCCCTCTCCAGGGTTTGCAGAACTTAAAACAGAACCTGGCTTTGCTGCACTGCCTGTATCTCTTTCTCCTGCTAATCCCTCTAACTCTATGCCTCTGCCTAATCCTGTGGCTCCTGCCTTACAGCGGTGCAGGGAAGAGGCTATGTCACAAGGCGATCTCACTACTTTCGCTTTCCCTGTAATATTTTGCCAAAATCAAAACCCTGTTCATGATGGCTTGCCTTATCAGGTTTTTAAAGAATTAAGAAAGTCCATGCAGGAAAATGGTTTACAGAGCACGCCTTTCTGAAATAAATTAATGACAGATTTGTTTGATTTGCTTTTTCAAATTCAGTCTTTGATTTCCCATCAAAAACATCCCTTATTTATTGTTCACATTCAATCTCATACCACTTTACCAGGACCCTTGACAAAAGGTAATGCAATAGCAGATTCATTGACAGTAGCTGTTTTACAATTTGATTATGCGAGAGCATCTCATTCCTTTTTTCACCAAAATGCTACTGGCTTGAGCAAACAATTTAAGATTTCTTTATCTCAAGCCAAGGACATTATTCGCTCTTGCCCTGACTGTCAGCGACTGACACCACACAGTTTTCCTAGTGGTGTTACACCTCGAGGCCTACAAGCTAATGAAATATGGCAAAGAGATGTTACCCATGTAAAATCTTTTGGCTGTCGTAAGTATGTACATGTATCTATAGATACCTTTTCTGGAGCACTGTGTGCGTCTGCACACACAGGGGAGAAGGTAAAAGATATTAAAAAACATTGGACCCATTGTTTTGCAATTCTCGGGGTTCCTAAAATGATAAAAACAGACAACGGGTCTGGTTGCGCTGCTAAAAGCACACAATTGTTTCTGCAACAATGGGGTATAGCTCATGTCACAGGGCTACCCTATAACCCACAAGGACAAGGTATAATTGAATGCAGCCATGCAACCTTAAAAAATATGCTGTTAAAACAAAAAAGGGGGAATATGAGCCCACAGGAACAGTTAGACAATGCAATTTATACCTTAAATTTTTTAAATGTGAATTCCCAACAGTCTGTCACACCCATGGAAAAGCATTATTCTGGTGAACAGGGGAAGTTTACAGAACGACCAAAAGTATTATATCGAGATTCATTAGTAAGTAACTCATGGCTTGGTCCTATTGAAAGAATAACTTGGGGAAGAGGGTATGTGTGTGTTCTTCTACCAGCAGGACCCAGGTGTTAAAGAATTTTCAGACGTGGGTTTCTCTAGGTTTGCTTTATTAACAACTCAGAGTTGGGTCACCACCGTAGTGAATGGCATACTTCCAAAAGTTTCCAAATCTTATATACCTTTTTACCACCCATTGTCCCAGTCCAAAGTCTTTGTAATTTTCCAGCCAATCTCTGTTCTCATATCGTTATCATTCATCATCTTATCTCATCCATTCTCATGTCTCAGTTCTTCTGAAGTTAGCGGTCATAGGCAGAAGGTCTTCGGTCACCACAATCACTTTATCTTCTTACACTTCAAAGATACCTTTGAATTTCTAATAATCACTCAGGTTATTCTATTAATTTATCTTGTTCTAAAGTTAATCACTTACTCCTATGTCTTAGGTCTAAGATGTATGATCCTTCCTCTGTTGATTCAGCTTGACTGGGTTTTAAGACAGCCATGGAGGGGGAGACATATAGGACAATTAAGCAGCTCATACATATTGTTTTATAAGCACCTGCATTCTATTAATCATATCTAAAACAATTTCTAATCATCAGTTATATGTCTAATATGAATAGTCTTAAAACAATAAGGCTTAAGGCCTAGTTCCTTTTACAATTCCCTCCTTTTGTTTTTCATCGCACTCCTGCGATTCTATTGATAACTCCACATTTCCTTTTCTATCTTCTGTATTATCCTAGAGCTACAACTTACACAGCATTGAAACAAAACAATCGCACATACTACCATGATTATAACAACAAGTATTATTACAATTAACTTTTTCACCCATGTAGCCAAATTTGGAAACCAAGACGTTAACCAAGAAAAGGTGTCAGAAAATCCCCAGGATGTGTCATGTCTTTGAATTTGTTGCATCATGGCACTAACCTCCCAAATTTTCTGGACATCTGTCATTAATTCTCCTGATTGATCAGTATACATACAGCAGCTGGTATTTAAAACAGTATAAACTCCACCTTGTGAAGCCAGAATCATGTCTAAGGCCATTCGGTTTTCGATAGTCATTTTTGAAAGTTCAGTTACCTCTTTCTGGGGAGTGAAAAGTTCATGTGCAGTTGAATTTGCTAATTTTTCAATTTCTCCAGAGACATTTAAGACTGCTTTCTTCAAGTCACTTACTCCCAGAGCCAGAATCAGCCATCTAACAAATGAATGAAATCCTGTTGGTCTTTCAATTAAGGGATTGAGAGTTCTTCAAATTCGAGTTAAAAAGGTTCTATGCCATGTTGCACTTGAGACAGTTTTTGGGTGAATTTCCAAATCTGTAGACTTAACTCCTAGGGTACAAATTCCTCCCCTAATTTGGAAGTAAAGCTTTATAAGCTTTGTTCCCGCATAACCAAAAAATACCTAAGTCCTCAGGTGCTCACCAACTTAAACACAATCTTGAGTTAATAGAAGTCATGTTTTGATATTGAATCCAATTTCCTACAAATGAGTGATTTTTGTATAAACTTTGGTTATCAACACTTGGGGGATAACATTTTTGTATACAATGGACTTGTGAATAGTCTCCTGAGTTTGATACTTTAATTTCCCAAATTTGTTCTTCATAAGATTTGGAGAAAGTAGTGTTAAACCAGTATTTTTTCCAATTTGCACTTCTAGGAATCAGGATTCCTACTAATTGAAATCCTTGATTCACTGTTTTTGGTAAAGCAACACAAATCCAACATTCACTTAAATTTAGATTATCAGTAAAAGATTTCATCAGTGACACATGCATATTGTTGGCCCAGTCTTGTACCACTGTGGCTGAGAAATGCGACCCATTATCGCTTTGAATACATTCAGGAATAGGTAGAATACTAAACCATTCTCACAAAGCCTGGACTGTCTGGTCTCCGATGGCTGTGCCAAAGGCTGTTGCCATAGACAATCCTGATACTACTTCCACTCCTACCAAAATATATTTCCTTCCATGGGATGGTTTCAGAGGACCACTGTAATCAATCTGCCACATGCTCCAAAGAACCTTGCCTTGTCTGATATGCTGGGCCGGAGCTTGGTTTGGGTGATTAGCCTTAAGCCTTATTCAGCATTGCGGGCAAGCTGTGAGGATTGCTTCACAGGTTTTCATAGACACTGGCCAACCCCGAGATCGGCATTCATAATAGAGATCTGCTTTCCCTGAGTGGTCTCGCTTGATATGCAACCATTCAGCTAGTTGGTGCCAATCTTCCTTCTCACTGGTGACCATCCTGATTTGGGTCAGGTGATCCACCTGTTGATTCCATTTCACAGCTGCGGTTCCATCCTGAGCATGTCCCTTCACCCATCCCACCTTTAAAGGTCGGGACCCTCCCTATTGCCAGGAGACGTTGCCAGTCCTCTGTCCTCCACACTTTCACATGACCTACCTCCCACTTACTAGATTCCCACTGACATATCCACTTTGTAGCACCCTTAAAGGTTGCGTAAGAGTCAGCATAGACGATGGTAGCACCATTCTCTATGGCCAGTAATAAAGCCCGTAGTTCTCCTACTTGTGCACTACCTTCACCCTCTTCCTCGACTGTCTTCCCGGTAACAATTGCCCTCATACGGGCTCAAAGCCACTTCCACAGCAGTCATTCTTTTTTCCCCAGGTAGCCAGAGTTGAGTTCGAGCTATGGGGCCTTTTTCTGCCACTCCTGTCATTCCTATAATGTTTATAGCCTTTCTCGATGGTTTAATTCCCATCTCTATAGCTTGTCATTCGTTTAAAACTAATTTGGGCTCCTGTATCAATTAAAAATTCTAAACTTATCCATCTTGGAGCTACAGGAATGTGTATATAAAGCTCCTTATCAGCAGACCATTGGCAGGTATTCACCACGTGGATTGGACAGCCTGAACCCCAAACCACAACTTCTAGTTTTTTAGCCCTTCGCTGGTGCTTCCCTTTGGTCTCTCGTTTTCCCCTCCAGCAATTCCACCAGCTTCCGGATGTCGTCAGTGGGCTCCCAGTGCAGCATGGCTCCCAGTGCCCCCAGTGCCAATGCCTTCCACCAGAGATCATTCCTTCCGGGATTGCAGTTCCGACCAAGCCAACCCCGGGAAGGAGGCTCAGGCTCCCGGGGGGAGGCCGTTTGGGGTGGGGTTTACAACTGGCTTGCTGGACCTTCCTGCTGCCCTCCGCGCCACCGCTCGGCTCCGCCCATCCCATCTCACGTCGGTGAACAACTAGAGGGAAGAGGAAAAAGAGACAGATGAGAGTAAATAGGGAAAAAAGGTGAAGGAAAATAGGGAAAATAGGGAATAGAGACAGGTGAGGAAAAAAGACAGGAGAGGGAAAAGACGGAAAAGATGGAAAAGAGGAAAAAAGAGGGAAAATCAGGAAAAGATGTGGGGAAGTGAACAGTGAAAAAAGATAGGTGAGGGAAAAGAGGGAAAGAGGGAAAAGAGACAGGCGAGGGAATATAGACATGCGAGGAAAAAGGATAAAGCAACAGGCTAAGAAAAAGAGACACGCAATAAAAAGAGGAAAAAGAGGAAACAGAGGGAAAAGAGACACAAGGGAAAAGAAGGAAAAGAGGGGAAAGTGAAAAGAGGTGAGGGGGAAAAGGGAAAAGAGGGAAAAGAGACAGGTGAGGGAAAAGAGACAGGTGAGAGAAAATAGGGGAAAGAGGTGAGGGAAAAGACGAAAAGAGGGAAAAAGAGGGAAAAATGAGGGAAAATAGGGAAATGAGGCAGGGGAATAAAGGGAAAAGAGGGAAAGGAGACAGGCGAGGGAAAAGAGGGAATAGAGACAGGTGAGGGGAAGGGGGAAAAGAGACAGTAGAGGGAAAAGAGGGAAAAGTGACACACGAGGAAAAAGAGACGCAATTAAAAGAGGGAAAAGAGGAAACGGAAGAGACACACAAGGGAAAAGAAGGAAAAGAGGGGAAAGAGGGAAAAGAGGAGAGGGGAAAAAGGGAAAAGAGGGAAAAGAGGGAAAAGAGGGAGGAAAAAGAGAAGGAGAGCGAAAAGACAGAAAACATGGAAAAGAGTAAAGAAAAGAGGGAAAAGCAGGAAAAGAGACAGGCAGGGGAAGTGAACAGTGAAAAAAGAGATAGGTGAAGGGAAAGAGGGAAAAGAGATACACGAGGAAAAAAGAGAAAGAAGATACATGAGAGGCAAAAAGAGAAAAAGCAGACACACAAGGACAAAGACATGCGAGGAAAACGAGGGAAAAGAGGAAAAAGAGACAGGCGAGGGAAAGAGACATGCCAGGCAAAAGAGATACACAAGGAAAACAGACACACAAGGAAATGGACTGAAAAGAAGGGAAAAGAGACACGCAAGGGGAAAGGGGGGAAAGAGACAGGTGAGGGAAAAGAGGTAAAAGAGCTAAAAGAGACAGTAGAGGGAATAGAGGTAACTTTGACAGGCGAGGGAAAAGAGTGAAAAGAGACAGGAGAGGGACAAGAGGAAAAAGCGACACGCGATGAAAAAGTGACACACAAGGAAAAAGAGTAAATAGAGGAATAAGAGACATACAAGGGAAAAGAAAGAAAAGAAGTAAGAGAGGGAAAAGAGACAGGAGAGGGAAAAGACAGAAAAGTGTTAAAAGAGGGAAAAACGAGGGAAAAGAGGAAAAGAGGGAAAAGAGACACAGGAGGGAAAAGGGGAGAAAGATCTGTGAGGGAAAAGAGGAAAAAGATATGTGAGGAAAAAGAGACAAGCGAGGGAACTGAGGGAAAAGATATAGGCAAGGGGAAAGAGCGGAAAGAGACATGAGACGGAATAAGGACTGGCAACAGAAAAGAGGCAAAAAAGGAAAAAAGAGGGAAAAGGTACAGTGGAGGGAAAAGAGACATGCGAGTGAAGAGAGACTGGCGAGAGAAAAGAGGGAAAAGAGGAAAAAGATACACGCGAGGACAAAGAGGGAAGAGAGACACGCGAGGAAAAAAGAGGAAAAAGACATGCAAGGGAAAAGAGACATGTCAGGAAGAGAGACATGCGATGAAAGAGATGGAAGGGAAAAGAGGAAAAGAGGAAAAAGACACATGCCAGGAAAAAAAGACACGCAAGGAAAAGAGGGAAAAGAAGGAAAAGAGGGGAAAAAGACACTTGAGGAAAAAGACACCTGTGAGGAAAAAGATGAAAAAGAGACACAGGAGGTAAGAGACATGCGAGGAAGAAGACATGCAAGGAAACATGTTGTGGAACATTTTTAGCTAATGGTCACAAGAGCATTCCAGATGCCTTTAGAAGGCCTTGAACAGAATAAACAGAAGACAAAAATAAGAAAGATACCAATTAGAAAAACACAGGTGCGCATTCCACGATAAAGAGAACTTGGCACAAACAACCTCAATTCGGCAGTTTATCTTGACCAATTAGACTGAGACAAGTCTCGTATGTTTAGTTAGTATGACCAATTATGTTTTATGTTTATGCGCGTGTACAGTGTTGATATAACCAATCATTAAGTGTAACTGGGCGCATGGACAGTGCATGAATAATGTGTGCAACCAATAGTAAAACAGCTAAACGCATGTACAGATGTAACTAATGTATAAAATGATGTCTGATGCTCTAGTAAAGTGGGCTTCACCTGGGTGACAGTCCTTCACAAACTTCTCCAGCGTGAATCCTTCCCACGGGCTGCAGTCCTTCACAAACTTCTCTGCATGGCTCCTTCCTGTGGGCTGATATTCAGTCACAAACTGCTCCAGCGCGGGCTTTCTCATGCAGTCACGGCCATCTTCGGGGGCATCCGACTGCTCAGGCGTGGGGTCCTCCAGGGGCTGCAAGTGAGCATCTGCTCCACTGTTCACCTCCATGGGCTGCAGGGGGACAGCCTGTCATCTCACTACGGGCTGCAGGGGCATCACTTCCTCTAGTGCACCTCCTCCCCCTCCAAGAAGGGGGGGCATATATCATATGCTTCCAAGAAGGCATATATCATAATCCACTCAGACATAGTCATACACCCCATTCCACAAGTCAGGGGATAAAACCCCTAAGATTCAGGTTGGAAATGGGGGAGTCACTTCTCCAACTATACAGTTGGCTTGTGAAGGAGACTCTTCCCCACCTTGATCGGGACGCTGGTCGAGGTAGCTTCCCTGGGATTGAGAGCCCTTACCTGGAGGGGTAAGTGAATATTGTTTATGCTTTAAGTTTGTAAACACGTGTGTGCTTGTGGTTGTCTGTGAATCACTTGTGGCTGTAATAGTGTACTACTCTTGCCTTAAAAATTGCAATAGTGCATTCCTCCATTGTATCTGTAAAACCTGCAATAGTGGCGTGTTAACTCTGTAAGTGAAGTTCAAATAAATCATTTGCTTGAACCTTGCAGGTAAGTCTTTTTCCGCCACATTAATTTGGCATAGTTGGCAAGATACAATGGAGAAACTATTGCAGAAACTTTGTTGTAAACCTTCTCCTGCAGACAAGGAGAAGGCGAAGAAGTTGTGGAGAAGTAAAGAGAAAGTGGTGGCATGGGTAGATCAGTGTAGGAAGGAACAAAAGAAAAAGAAAAATGGGAAAGGTAAAGGTATCCTGTGCACTATTTTTGGAGTATGTCTAACTTGTGCACAGGAGGAGGCACTGAAATCTGAGACGGCAAAAATAACTGGTGCAGCCGATCTCATTGAAGCTACAAAATTCAGGGCATTAGAAACTGAAGTCGAAGTGACCAAAACTGCTTTAGAGGCAGAACGAAAGATAAGTGCGGCCTTGAGTGTTCATAATGGACAATTGGAGGTTGAAAATGTGTTTTTGAAAGATGAATTAAATTCTGAAAGGGAGAAGAACAGAAAATTACTAGAAAAATTAAAATTGTTGTTATCAAGTGCTCCAACTCCCTCTCCCGCCCAAGTCAGGAATCTAGTTATGTGTGCCGATCCTGACACTTGGGACGGGGATATCTGGGGTGACCCAGATGATGAATCCGATGGGGCAAGTAATATTGAAATTCGACCCCTCATTAAAACGGAGGTACAGTCGAGGGCCAGGAACGATCAAAATTTAACTACAACCCAAACCACCCTGTGGTCTGGACCTGAACTCACACAAATGCAAGAGAAATTTTCACGCAAGCTGGGGGAAAGTGAAACTGAATATTTATGTCGTGTGTCATTGAATGGAGGGGATCGAGTCTTGTTGAGCGAGGAGGAAGCTGGGGTATTGGGTCCTGGTATGTTCCTTGATCAGGGTCCCGTGGGGAACCAACCCTTGATGCTCAGAGTTGCCTATTGGGCAGGGGGACTAGATTCTAGAGAAAGAGGTGAACCTCTGACTATTAAAACACCTGGATTATCTAGGCTGGCTGAATCAGTGCAAAAGGCTTCCTGTATACAAGCTATGTACGAGTGTGGGGAGCAGGGTATTCCCCTTGCTGCTCCGGATGATCTGGCCCACCTTAAACCATTAATTAGAGGTCTCCCTGACGTCTTGAAAATTTATGTGCAAAACCTAAAAGAAAAAATTATACAGGCAATTGATCATAATACTTGCAACCCCAACCAGCGACAACAGCCTGTTTTAACATGGGGGGAATTATTACAAGAAATAGTGATTTATGATAGAGAGATGGGCTGGTTAGAGGAAGATTCAGATTCACAGCGCTGAGTCCGACAGGCACGATTTTTTGAGGAGAATAACTCCCGTCCCCCTCAAAAAATCTATTCTCATTTTGACTCTCAGCGCAATGAACTATGGAAAAAGGCATTAGCATTAGGAATACCCCGCTCAGTGTTACATGGGCAGTCCACAGAAAATATTCGTACAACGATAAACCTAGTGGAGCAGCATATTAGCAAGGTTATGGGATGTACTGTGTCGTGGTTTAACCCCAGCCAGCAACTAAGCACCACGCAGCCGCTCACTCACTTCCCCCCCACCCAGTGGGATGGGGGAGAAAATCAGGAAGAGAAGTAAAACTCCTGGGTTGAGATAAGAACAGTTTAATAGAACAGAAAACAAGAAACTAATAATGATAACACTAATAAAATGATAACAGCAATAATAAAAGAATTGGAATGTACAAATGATGCACAGTGCAATTGCTCACCACCCACTGATCGACACCCAGCTAGTCCCCGAGCGGCGATTCCCCCCGCCCCCACTCCCCCCAGTTTCTATACTAGATGTGACGTCCCATGGTATGGAATACCCTGTTGGCCACTTTGGGTCAGCTGCCCTGGCTGTGTCCTGTGCCAACTTCTTGTGCCCCTCCAGCTTTCTCGCTGGCTGGGCTTGAGAATCTGAAAAATCCTTGACTCTAGACTAAACATTACTTAGCAACAACTGAAAACATCAGTGTTATCAACATTCTTCGCATACTGAACTCAAACCATAGCACTGTACCAGCTCCTAGGAAGACAGTTAACTCTATCCCAGCCGAAACCAGGACAGTATCCTCCCCTTATTCTATACCATTGACGTCATGCTCAGTTCCCATACCTTTAGTTACATCCCGGTCAATCATCATCACCTTTCCGTCACTTTGAAACATATGAACAATGATTGATATATATATATGTATACACACACAGAGATATCATTCCTTTAGTTTATGGGTCATGTTCATAAAATGTTTGTTGAGTTCATTTAGTTCCCGACTCTGGGCTCCATCTGTCATACCAGTCTTTCTGGACAGGAGGGATGGTGCAAAGTCCTCTCAGTTGGCAGAGCAGGATTGGACTTCGGTGCAGTGTGACGATCAGGTGACCTTGGACACAGCAGGAGGATGGTGTGCACCGTTGGATTGTGGCATGCTGGAGTCAGTTCTGGTTCCATCACTACTGCGCTTCGCTAAGTTTTATCACAGTTCATTCTTGCTTGATCTAAGTGATTCTTACTGTAGTACTATGGATATAGCATATAACAATTATAGTAATGATAACATACAGTAGCAGGGTTATAAAGCAACTAATATCATACAGTTTACTTCTGGCTATTCTCACCTAAAATCAAATCCCCTTGAGGCACACATTGGACTTCCCCATCTTTTCGCATCACCCACCAAGTGCACCCAGGTCCTTGAGCAGAAGCAATCCCACAAATGGGTTTGCCTTTGCCTGAGGAAGGAATAAACCAGACCATCTTCCCCAGTATATTTTTAATGCGCACTACAGGGAATTTATCCCATTCTACAGCATGTAAAAGTTCTGACTGGGCAGGGCTACCTTGACTGGCAGATCCTCTTGCATTGACTAACCAGGTGGGTTTTGCTAAATGTGTATCCCAAAGTTTGAAGGTTCCACCCCCCATTGCTCTCAATGTAGTCTTTAACAGTCCATTGTATCACTCAATTTTCCCAGAGGCAGGTGCATGATAGGGGATGTGATACACCCACTCAATGCCATGCTCTTTGGCCCAGGTGACTATGAAGTTGTTTCGGAAATGAGTCCCGTTGTCTGACTCTTTCTGGGGTGCTGTGTCGCCACAAGACTTGCTTTTCAAGGCCCAGGATAGTGTTCTCTGCAGTGGCATGGGGCACACGATATGTTTCTAGCCATCTGGTGGTTGCTTCCACCATTGTAAGCACATGGCGCTTGCCTTGGCGAGTTTGTGGGAGTGTGATATAGTCAATCTGCCAGGCCTCCCCATATTTCTATCTCCGCCATCGCCCTCCATACCACAGGGGCTTTAACTGCTTGGCTTGCTTAATTGCAGCACATGTTTCACATTCATGGATAAGCTGTGCGATAGTGTCCATGGTCAAGTCCACCCCTCGATCACGAGCCCACCTATATGTTGCATCTCTTCCCTGATGGCCTGAGGTATCATGGGCCCACAGAGCCATAAATAGCTCACCCTTATGTTGCCAGTCCAGGTCCACCTAAGCCATTTCAGTCTTGGCAGCCTGATCCACCTGTTAGTTATTTTGATGTTCTTCAGTGGCCTGACTCTTGGGTACGTGAGCATCTACATGACGCACTTTTACAACCAGATTCTCTAGCCGGGACGCAATATCTTGCCACAGTGCGGCAGCCCAAATGGGTTTACCTCTGCGCTGCCACTTGCTCTGCTTCCACTGCTGTAACCACCCCCACAGGGCATTTGCCACCATCCATGAGTCAGGATAGAGATAGAGCACTGGCCCCCTTTCTCTTTCAGCGATGTCTAACGCTAGCTGCATGGCTTTCACCTCTGCAAACTGACTCGATTCACCTTCTCCTTCTTCAGCGGTTTCTGCGACTTGTCGTGTAGGACTCCATACAGCAGCCTTCCACCTCCGATGCTTTCCCACAATGCGACAGGATCCGTCAGTGAACAGGGCATATTGCCTCTCGTTTTCTGGCAGTTTATTATACAGCGGGGCTTCTTCAGCACGCGTTACCTCCTCCTCTGGCGACATTCCAAAATCTTTGCCTTCTGGCCAGTCCGTGATCACTTCTAAAATTCCTGTGTGACTGGGGTTTCCTATGCGAGCCCACTGTGTGATCAGTGCAACCCACTTATTCCATGTGGCATCAGTTGCATGCTGTGTATAGGAGACCCTCCCTTTGAACATCCAGCCCAGCACTGGCAGTCGGGGTGCTAAGAGGAGCTGTGTTTCAGTACCAACCACTTCTGAGGCAGCTCGAAGTGCTTCATATGCTGCCAATATCTCTTTTTCAGTTGGAGTATAGCGAGCCTCAGATCTTCGATATCCCCGACTCCAAAGCCCAAGGGGTCTGCCTCGGGTCTCCCCAGGTGCTTTCTGCCAGAGGCTCCAGGTAGGGCCATTCTCCCCAGCTGCAGTATAGAGCACATTTTTAACATCTTGTCCTGCCCGGACTGGCCCAAGGGCTACTGCATGAACAATCTCCCGTTTAATTTGTTCAAAGGCTTGCTGTTGCTCAGGGCCCCATCTAAAATCATTCTTCTTCCGGGTCACTTGATAGAGAGGCCTTACAATCAGACTGTAATTTGGAATATGCATTCTCCAAAAACCCACGACACCTATGAAGGCCTGTGTTTCCTTTTTATTAGTCGGTGGAGACATAGCTGCTATTTTGCTGACCACGTCCATTGGGATCTGACGACGTCCATCTTGCCATTTTATTCCTAAAAACTGGATCTCCTGTGCAGGTCCCTTGACCTTACTTTCTTTTATGGCAAAACCGGCTTTCAGAAGGATTTGGATTATTTTCTTCCCTTTCTCAAAGACTTCTTCTGCCATGTTGCCCCATACGATGATGTCATCAATGTATTGCAGGTGTTCTGGCGCTTCACCTTCTTCCAGTGCAGTCTGGATTAGTCCATGGCAAATGGTGGGGCTGTGTTTCCACCCCTGGGGCAATCGATTCCAAGTGTACTGGACACCCCTCCAAGTAAAGGCAAATTGTGGACGACACTCTGCTGCCAGAGGCATTGAGAAAAACGCATTAACAATGTCATTTGTGGCATACCACTTGGCTGCCTTTGACTCTAGTTCGTATTGAAGTTCTAGCATATCCAGCATGGCAGCAATCAGTGGCGGCATGACTTCATTCAGGCCACGATAGTCAACTGTTAGTCTCCACTCCCCATTAGACTTTCGCACTGGCCATATGGGACTATTAAAGGGTGAGCGAGTTTTGCTGATCACTCCTTGGCTCTCCAGTTGGCCAATCAACTTGTGGATGGGAATCAGGGAGTCTCGGTTGGTGTGATATTGCCGCCGGTGCACCGTCGTGGTAGCAATTGGCACTTGTTGTTCTTCAACCCTCAGCAACCCCACAACCGAAGGGTCTTGAGAGAGACCAGGCAGGGTAGACAGCTGTTCAGTGTCCTCCGTCTCCAAGGCAGCTATACCAAAAACCCATCGATACCCCTTTGGGTCCTTAAAATACCCTCTCCTGAGGTAATCTATGCCAGGGATCCATGGAGCCTCTGGACCAGTCACAATGGGGTGTTTCTGCCATTCATT